>NC_138195.1:77237099-77825892 GCF_964194105.1 Spermophilus citellus | reverse complement strand
AAAAAGCACTATTTGCCTAAATTTACTAAATTGTGAAAGTTTCTTATTTTTGCTTATTCACACGTTTATTCAGTCACTTATTTCTCTCATTAACTCGATGAACTTTATCACTAAAAGATTAATAGAAGTCTGAAATTGTCCTCTGAGGAACAAGGGACATGAGAGAACCAAGTACTTCTTCAGAGGTAAAAGAACAGATTCAGACTCTCTGACACCACTTTCAGTGTTTTTCTGATAAGAGAGTAAGATAAGGCTACTTCTTATATCAGAAAAATGTAATCTGTTTCAAGATTTGAAGGGATGGATGCACATCTGAAATTCATTCTTCTTTAGTTTTTTTTCCCTCACTGTGAAAATTGTTATATTGTTTATGTAATTAGTGCATGCTCTCTAAAATAATTTGAAAAAATACACAGAAATATAAGAAATATCTTAAACTTCCTTGAATTCTACTACCCTGAAATAATCCCATTAACCATTTATTAACATTTTTGTATCTCTATGAGGATCCATATCTATCTACATATGTTGTTTGGCATGGCTGAGATTACTTTAGGCATGCTATATTCCTTGTTAAATAAATAACTACATTTTTAAAAAGATATCTATTTATTTTTTACTTCTCATCTGTATTCCCTTTCATCTTCACCCAACCTTCCTTCCATTTCAAGTGACCCATGATAATTACTTTGTCTGACGGGCGCTGGGTTGGAGGTCAGGAGAGCAGGAATGAGTAAATAAATAAGCAAACAAACACGTACTTCATTTTTTGTGAAGATATAGTCTAGAATTTTCTCTTTCCTCATACTGATCTAATTTCTACTTTTATTGGTTTAGTCCCTGCATTTGTTCAGTTCCATTTGTATGACATATTTTTTTTGCCTTGTTTTACTTCTACTTTGGAGGCTGTTTTTACATGGAATTTTGAATTGATCTTAGTTTTTCTTATTCAGTAAATTAAAGATATGCTTCCAACGTCCTCTGGTTTACATGCTTTCTGGTTGGCTGTTTCTCTTCTCTTGTTCATTTCTGACTGCCTTAAATAATTTTAGCAGAGTATGTGCACTGTATTTGGCCTTTGCTTTTTCTGCAGTCTTCCTTTCTGCTTCCCAGTGGCCCTTGTTGCTTAAGGTAGCTCACTCTATTTCTTGTGGCCAGAAATACAGTGGACTGTCAGCTGGAGTACCCTCTGTACTATGCTGCAATTTTGGTTATCCTCATAGCAAAGTCCATTAAGTGGGAAACTTACCAGTACCTGCCATTTCTTCCTCATGTTCACTCTTCTCTAAAATCTTTCTGCTTTAATTCAGTCTCCAGAGCTCTCAGTCATTGCCAATTGTATTTTGTCCAGAGTTCCTATTATTTATGGAAGGATCATTTTTTGCTAGGGTATTCTCTATACCTTTAGGATTCTTAAAGTGACATTTGGTTTCTTTTAAGAAATGTTAATTTGCCAACTTGTAATGGCAAATCGTAACCCAGATCCTGCCAGGCTGTGGACTTCAAGATTAGGGAGGCATATGTTCCTGTGTATTTCTTTTAAAATCTCCAGGAAGTATGGAATTATCATGCTGAATCCCATTAATATGTGGACTTGATGTTGTTAACAAAAATAAAATAAAACAAAGTAAAAATTCCAAGAGTCTCAAAGGGCATTGGGGATAAAGATGTGCTGGCTTGGTGGCTAACAGGTCACACTTTGGACTTACATGCATGGATTTAAATCCTTGCTCCATTACCTCCTTAACTATTGATTGGGCAAGGTGTTGCATCCTCTTTTTCACCATCTGTGATGTGGAGATGACATCAGTATCTACCTTGTGGAGTTGAGAAAAATATAAAGCACAAGAACTCTGTAAGGCACATATGATAAATTCAGTGATTATAATTTTTATTAGAATTATATTCTCCATCTACCTAACATCTCCTATTTCAGAATTTGAGGCAATGCTTTGTTGACTGAGAGCTTAAAGGACTAATATACATGATACTGTATTGTGACAAGTGAAGAGATAAGGCAACTGCTTTCAGGTTCAGAGATGGGATGGGAGCCTGTCCAAGTGGTGCTCTTAGTCCTGGGTCCCAGGCAACATGAAGGGACCAACTTCAGGGATCCCAGGAAGTGGCGGTAGGAGGAACAAAGACTGTGATGGGAGGACTGAGGATTGACAGTAAAAGGAAAACTTATTTCAATTTCTCTAAAATCTGAAACTGACTAATGCAATTGTATGAATGCAGCAGCTTCACCCTTCACCTTATGAGACAATGAACTACTTTCTTTGGCTATGGCATAGCTGGGATGTGGTGGGGAGAAGGGGTAATGACCTACAGAGAGATGCCTCCGTTTCTGTAGGTGGCCCATTTATAGATTTCCAAAGTCGCAGTTGTTTTGGCGAGACTAGGATGTATATTATAAGCCTCACTTGTGATGTAGGACCCTTCAGAGAGGGACATCTTGATACATGCCAAACAGGAAATAGTGAAATCCTCAAACTCTCAGTCCTTTTTACTGCACACAGTATCATCTAGGCTGCCGTTTTTTATTCTTGAACACTATATGGGTCCCATGAGACTGGACAAGATGTTCTTCTCTATTATTGAAGGTAAGGTGTCTCCAGAAGAATTTGTATCCCATTCTCCCTTGCAGGATTCATAATGCTCCCTATACAAGGGGAACAGACCTGGTCTGTAATAATAGCTAGTATTTATTGAGCACTTTTCAGGTGCCAGAACTCTGTCTTATGACTTTGTGTCTTCACATTTCTATTATATTCTCAGAATCTCTCTCAAATTATTCTGAAAATCAATGACACAAAACCTAGCTTTTATAAGTAACTACGCAAATCTCCAGTCTCCAAACTTGATTATTCTCCATAACTACTGTATTCTATTTTCCTCAATATAGCCCCTCAATTCTTTCCAAATTCAAGAGGAATAGTTTAGTTTTGGTTTTGGTTTGGCCCTTTCCTGACAGCCTTATCATTCTAATGATGCCATAAAAACTTATTTAGACCCAGTACTCCAGTGGATAAGGTGAAGGAGGAAGCAGGAGGCTTTAAGATTTTCACCACAACTCTCATATTTTCTCTTAGAATTTTTAGTATTTCTTAAAATTAGGGGGCAGATGAGAGAGAATAATCAGTTAGCTTGCCAATAATCAGTTAGCTTGTAGCCTATGCCAATTAAGGTGAAAAAGCAGAGTTAATAACAACAGGATCTTGGCTTGCTCCCTCAATAAAGTTCTTTTATTTCTACTTCAGAAGGTCACACACAAGAGAAAATCCATCCTAAAGGTGTTTCTCATTGTGTTTTATTATTTATTTTTTAACAGTGTTCAATAACCCTACATGTAAAAAATCCATTTAGCAAAATGCCACCTTGGGT
Organism: Spermophilus citellus; assembly: GCF_964194105.1. Classification (NCBI taxonomy): domain Eukaryota; kingdom Metazoa; phylum Chordata; class Mammalia; order Rodentia; family Sciuridae; genus Spermophilus; species Spermophilus citellus. Next base: position 77,822,508 of record NC_138195.1, on the reverse strand, counting down.
CTCAGAGTTTGTAATACTGAAAAGCAACAATTAAGACCTCCCATGACTCATAAAATATGCAATAAGGGGTTTTGAGCAAGATGGAAAAGGAGGAGGGAAAATTTGTACTCTTCACAGGCAAAATACTACTGACATGTTTAATAATAAGGCCTCCTTGGCACAAAAGCTAAAATTTATTGTGAAGTAAAAGAATAAATTCATTTAATTTGTTTAGGCCTCTTTGTTCATTTTGTGTTTCTCATTAAATTGGTTCAAGGTTAGGAGCAGGATTACTAATGTCTTGTGAGGTCTGTGCCAGAGTGGACTTACCCAGCCAGAATTGGGAAGTGGGATGCTTATGCAAAAGCAATTTGCTGTGAGAATGTATTTTTGTTTAATGTTCAAAGGTCAATGGGAGAACATCTGTCTCTTGTATTATTTCTATTATCTTAGCTACCCATAAACTTAAGTCTGTGGTTCTGTTTTGGGCAATAATAGTTTAGGATTCATCTGTCTGAGTTTGGGACCCAGAGTGCTCTACCATTAAGCTACATCCCCAGCCCTTTCTATTTTTTATTTTGCTGGCATAGAACTTGATATCCTCCTGCATCAGCCTGGGTTTAGGTTTCTCTAATTGTCACATTTATGGCCTTTAGTGTCTAGAGATGGATCTCCTGGTGTTCAACATTTTGTGATCTCTTAGCACATTATTGGTAGGTTTCCCAAGTAAAACAGAGGAACCAAGTTAAATTTGGATTTCATATAAAGTACATGTAATTTCTTCATGCAATATGTGGGATATCCTTACACTAAAGATTATTTACTATTTATTTGAAATTAAAATTTAAGTGGGTGTCATGTCTTTTAATTTGCTAAATATGCTTCTCCTAATTGTTGGCCATTCTCATGCAGAAAGATGCAGTGAGATAGGGTTGTGATTTGTGGTGAAATCAGGTTCTATGGGGCAAGCTTTGGAGTTGAAGGAAATACATTATTGAACTTCCATTGCATTGAAAATCATGCAATTTTTTAATGGTATTTTGAAAATTCTTAGAGTATAATTTAAAAATTGTACCATGTCTATGTGCAGTTTCTCAAGGACACACAGGTGGAACTAGCAGTGAATAATGATGATTCAGTGTACTGTTTGCTGGGCTCCAGAAGAGCTTCTATAAAAGTTATTTTTGTAAGCAGAGCAGGAATGGATGAAAGTGCATCATTTCACATTTCTTTTCCAGAATCAAAAATAATAATGGTATTAGAAAATGCCCCCTCAGCAGCTAGCTGGTTTTGAATATCTCTAGGCAACTGCTGCTATGATTCAGAGAACACCTGTTGGGGTATTTTAATCTTCTTGGAAGTTTGTCAATAATCATTTGAGTATTAAATTAGCCCTTTTACTTTGAATCCCACTCCCACGTTGATGGGGAGAAGTACAGTATTTTATGACATTTATTCTCAGGGTGGTTTTTGACTATTGAAAAAACAAAATTTTTTCACTTCCGGACAAGATGGCGGCTTGAATGCAGCGGGCAGCGGTGGAAAGCTTAGATCAGCCTTTCCACAGCTCCTGTAGCAGCATCTGCCCCAATTTCAGCTGAAGACTGAGGGTCCCCAGGGACTGGAAGAAATCACAGTGCCGGCTTGGAAAGAAGAAGAGGAGCCACAGCCGCCGCCGCCGGCCGTGCCGCCGCGCTCCCCTGAGCGCCGCCGGTCCCTCCCCGCTGCCCGGTAACAGGCCGCCCCGCGCCTCCGCGCTCCCACCACCGCCGCCACAGGCCCGCCGGAGCCGGAGCCGGAGGGAGCGGAACGGCCCCGCACCCCGACCGCCGCGGCCGGCGCCTCGGACCGGGCCGCGCCAAAGCCGCGTCCCGCCTCGCGCGAGGAGGAGGAGGAGGGCGCGTCGCCGACTTGGGACCTGGACCTGCCGCGGTCCGCGGCGCCCGCCGCTCGAGCACCCCCGAGGTCCCTGGGCGGCTGAGTGTGGTTTCGCCGCTGCCAGGCCCGCACCGCCGGAGCCCCGCAGAGCCGATGCCTGGGACGGAGCCTAGGCCTGTGATTGAAAACATCAAGTCATGAGCCAAGGTGGAGGGAATCCATCACGACTTCAGCACGAACAGTAAGGCTGCAGCCCCAGGTGCACGGCTCTATCGGCCCCATCTCCTTCTCCTCTCCGCCTCTCCGCCTTGCTTCTCCCCAGCTGTCTCTCCTCCCAAGCTCAGTCTCTAAATCTAGATTTCAATTTCTTTCCCCCACCCCGCCCGCTCTCCCGCGTGTCCGGTACCCGCCTCCCACAGAGCATCATAGAGCAGACTCTTCACCGCGCGAATGAGCTGCCGAAGTAAATGAAACAGCTGATAAGATGAGAGACAATTTAAAATCCAAGTGAACCGAGAACACGCACTGAGCCCTGATCCGCTGAATTCAAACTCCCGGTCACCTGCTTCCCGCAGACAAACAGCTATGACTCGGCATTAATCCATCCGGCTTAAACAACTGGTCAGCCCTTCTCATCATACGAAGGTAAATGCCTACCGAGCCTTCATAAGTAGTGGCCACAGGTTTGAAACGGGGCTTGGGAGAGACAGTAAGGACCCACCCGTTGCATTGGTAGCCCAGCAAAGGGAAACAACGTCATCAGACTGCTGTGGAGGAGATAACTTCGTTGAAACCGACAGCTACAGGTGTGTGATCCCACAGCCTTCCCTCTCCACACATCGGGAAAACCTTAAGGGCCACTCCCAGCTCTCCCGCAAGGGCCCCTCCCAGCTCTCCCACGAGTGCTACAGCCAGCCCGAGGGAATCAGAGGTGGTGCGGGTCCCCGCGGTGCGGATCTACCGCTCCCACCAGGGCTGACTGCTGAGGTCTCTTGCACCAGCTACGGGGAAGTGGATACAGGAGGGCAAGTAAAATCCGCTGAGGATTCTCAGCCCCAAGCTCTACAAACTTAGGGTCTGAGGGAATGGCAAACTGGAAGAGTGTGCCCAGTCGTTCATGAAAACAGGGCTCCCGGGAGCAGCAGACCTGGCTTGTAGCCAGTATTGTGGTGAGAGGGGCCTGGCTAGAGGAAAAGTGGGGAGTAACTAGACACAAGAGGAGGCCCTAGACACTCAGGATTGGAGACTCGCCCAGTCTGGGAGGAGCTGCTGCACAGTGATTGGTTCCCGCGTATCGACAGGAGAAACTTGGCCTGGTGGACAAAGTGCCACCTACTGGAAGAGAAGTTAATCAAACTCTAAGACGGCATTTATTAGGGTTTTTTTTTTTTCTTTTTTTCTTTTCTCCTTTTTTTTTTTTTTAGATTTGGGTTTTTCTTTGTTTCATTTTTTCTTTCTTGTTGTTTAATTAATTTTTTTTTTACAAAATATTTTTTAAAAAATTTTTTTGCTACTAATTTTAATTTAAATTTTTTTTAATTATTTTTTTTAATTATTATTATTTTTTTTTTAATTTTTTTTCTTTTTTAGTTCCTATTTTTTTTCTTCTTTAGTCTTTTCATTTCTCTTATCCCCCCTTTCCTTGAATTCTACCTGCCTACTCTCATTCTCTTTAGTGACTTCACCCCTTCCCTTCAAATACCTTTCCTCCCAAACATCAAATTAATTTATAGGAGTAAACAGTAACCCAGCAGTCAAACAGAACAAGAAGTAACCTGTGCAGCTTCAAAAAACAAGGAAGAAAAGGACTACAAACAATGCAGGACAGCCTAAATATTCAGGAGGACGTGGAGTCATCAGAAAAATGGTCATATAAAGAACTCAAGGAACACCTTAGACAGATGGAATGGAACCTTAAGGAGGATACAAGACAGCAAATTCAAGCAGCGAAAGAACACATTCAGAATGAATTTCATAAACAGATAAAAGAAGTTAAGCATCTCTATCAGGAGATAGAGATTATAAAAAATAATCAAACAATAATTCTAGAAATGAAGGAAACGATAAACCAAATTAAAAACTCAATTGAGAGTATCACTAACAGAGTGGAGCAAGTAGAAACCAGAACGTCAGATAATGAAGACAAAATATACCATCTTGAAAAGAGTCTAGCCAACTCAGAAAGGCTGGTAAAAAATCACGAGACAAACATCCAAGAGTTATGGGATAACATGAAGAAACCAAACTTACGAGTCATCGGGATAGAAGAAGGTACAGAGATTCAAACCAAGGGAATGAGTAACCTGCTGGATGAAATAATTACAGAAAACTTCCCAGAAATAAAAAAGGAAACAGATATACAAATTGAAGATGCATACAGGACACCGAGCACACAAAATCACAGTAGACCAACGCCAAGACACATTGTTATGAAGATATCCAATATACAGAACAAAGAGAAAATATTAAAAGCTACAAGGGAAAGGAGACAGATTACATTTAGGGGTAAACCAATACGGTTAACAACGGATTTTTCAGCACAGACACTGAAAGCAAGAAGGTCATGGAACAATGTATTTCAAACACTGAAAGACAATGGATGCCAACCAAGAATCCTGTATCCAGCAAAATTAAGCTTCAGGTATGACAACGAAATAAAAATCTTTCATGATAAACAAAAGTTAAAAGAATTTGCAGCCAGAAAACCAGCATTGCAAAGCATTTTGAGCAAAACACTACATGAAGAAGAAATGAAAAACAATAACCAAAACCATCAGTGGGAAGTGCCTCAGTAAAGACAGAGGGCGAGGGGAAAGACAACCATGGTGAAACAAACTAAAATTTTTTTTTTTTTTAAAAAAAAAAGGATAAACAATCAATCATGGATGGAAGTTCAAACCATATATCAATAGTAACTCTGAATGTTAATGGCTTAAACTCTCCAATAAAGCGACATAGGCTGGTATCATGGATTAAAAAAACGAACCCAACAATATGCTGCCTCCAGGAGACACATCTGATTGGAAAAGACATACACAGGCTAAAGGTGAAAGGATGGGAAAAAATATACCACGCACACGGTCCTCGCAAGCAAGCAGGGGGGGCCATCCTCATATCGAATAAAATCGACTTCAAGACTAAGTTAATCAAAAGGGATAAAGAAGGTCATTATATACTGTTAAAAGGAACCATTCACCAACAAGACATAACAATTATCAATATTTACGCACCAAATAATGGTGCTGCGACATTCATAAAAAAAATTCTTCTCAAATTCAAGAATCAAATAGACCACAACACAATAATTATGGGAGACTTCAACACACCACTCTCACCATTGGACAGATCCTCCAAACAAAAGTTGAATAAAGAAACTATAGATCTCAATACCACAATCAATAACCTAGACTTAACTGACTTATATAGAATATATCAACCATCATCAAATGGCTATACTTTTTTCTCAGCAGCACATGGATCCTTCTCAAAAATAGACCATATATTATGCCATAGGGCAACCCTCAGTAAATATACAGGGGTGGAGATAATACCATGCATTTTATCTGATCATAATGGAATGAAACTGGAAATCAATGATAAAAGAAGGAAGGAAAAATCCTACATCACATGGAAAATGAACAATATATTACTGAATGATCAATGGGTTACAGAAGACATAAAGGAGGAAATCAAAAAATTCTTAGAGATAAACGAAAATACAGACACAACATATCGGAATCTATGGGACACAATGAAAGCAGTTTTAAGAGGAAAATTCATTGCCTGGTGGTCATTCCTCAAAAAAAGAAGAAACCAACAAATAAATGAGCTCACACTCCAACTCAAAGCCCTAGAAAAGGAAGAGCAAAACAACAGCAAATGTAGCAGAAGGCAAGAAATAATTAAAATCAGAGCAGAAATCAATGAAATTGAAACAAAAGAAACTATTGAAAAAATTAACAAAACTAAAAGTTGGTTCTTCGAAAAAATAAATAAGATCGACAGACCTTTAGCCATGCTAACGAAGAGAAGAAGAGAGAGAACTCAAATTACTAACATACGGGATGAAAAAGGCAATATCACAACAGATGCTACAGAAATACAGAAGACAATCAGAAATTATTTTGAAAACCTATATTCCAATAAAATAGAGGATAGTGAAGACATCGATAAATTTCTTAAGTAATATGATTTGCCCAGACTGAGTCAGGAGGATACACACAATTTGAACAGACCAATATCAATGGATGAAATTGAAGAAACCATCAAAAGACTACCAACCAAGAAAAGTCCAGGACCGGATGGGTATACAGCGGAGTTTTACAAAACCTTTAAAGAAGAATTAATACCAATACTTTTCAAGTTATTTCAGGAAATAGAAAAAGAGGGAGCTCTTCCAAATTCATTCTATGAGGCCAACATCACCCTGATTCCGAAACCAGACAAAGACACCTCAAAGAAAGAAAACTACAGACCAATATCTCTAATGAACCTAGATGCAAAAATCCTCAATAAAATTCTGGCGAATTGAATACAAAAACACATCAAAAAAATAGTGCACCATGATCAAGTAGGATTCATCCCTGGGATGCAAGGATGGTTCAACATACGGAAATCAATAAATGTTATTCACCACATCAATAGACTTAAAGATAAGAACCATATGATCATCTCGATAGATGCAGAGAAAGCATTTGACAAAGTACAGCATCCCTTTATGTTCAAAACATTAGAAAAACTAGGGATAACAGGAACTTACCTTGACATTGTAAAAGCTATCTATGCTAAGCCTCAGGCTAGCATTATTCTGAATGGACAAAAGTTGAAGGCATTCCCTCTAAAATCCGGAACAAGACAGGGATGCCCTCTATCTCCACTTCTATTCAATATAGTTCTCGAAACACTGGCCAGAGCAATTAGACAGACGAAAGAAATTAAAGGCATAAAAATTGGAAAAGAAGAACTTAAATTATCACTATTTGCAGATGACATGATTCTATACCTAGAAGACCCAAAAGGGTCTACAAAGAAACTACTAGAACTAATAAATGAATTCAGCAAAGTGGCAGGATATAAAATCAACACGCATAAATCAAAGGCATTTCTGTATATCAGCGACAAAACTTCTGAAATGGAAATGAGGAAAAACACTCCATTCACAATATCCTCAAAAAAAATAAAATACTTGGGAATCAACCTAACAAAAGAGGTGAAAGATTTATACAATGAAAACTACAGAACCCTAAAGAGAGAAGTAGAAGAAGATCTTAGAAGATGGAAAAATATACCCTGTTCATGGATAGGCAGAACTAACATCATCAAAATGGCGATATTACCAAAAGTTCTCTATAGATTTAATGCAATGCCAATCAAAATCCCAACGGCATTTCTTGTAGAAATAGATAAAGCAATCATGAAATTCATATGGAAAAATAAAAGACCCAGAATAGCAAAAGCAATTCTAAGCAGAAAGTGTGAATCAGGCGGTATAGCAATACCAGATTTCAAACTATATTACAGAGCAATAGTGACAAAAACAGCATGGTACTGGTACCAAAACAGACGGGTGGACCAATGGTATAAAATAGAGGACACAGAGACTAATCCACAAAGCTACAACTATCTTATATTTGATAAAGGGGCTATAAGCATGCAATGGAGGAAGGATAGCATCTTTAACAAATGGTGTTGGGAAAACTGGAAATCCATATGCAACAAAATGAAACTGAATCCCTTTCTCTCGCCATGCACAAAAGTTAACTCAAAATGGATCAAGGAGCTTGATATCAAATCAGAAACTCTTTGTCTGATAGAAGAAAAAGTTGGCTCCGACCTACAGATTGTGGGGTCGGGCTCCAAATTCCTTAATAGGACACCCATAGCACAAGAGTTAACAACTAGAATCAACAAATGGGACTTACTCAAACTAAAAAGTTTTTTCTCAGCAAAAGAAACAATAAGAGAGGTAAATAGGGAGCCTACATCCTGGGAACAAATTTTTACTCCTCACACCTCAGATAGAGCCCTAATATCCAGAGTATACAAAGAACTCAAAAAATTAGACAATAAGATAACAAATAACCCAATCAACAAATGGGCCAAGGACCTGAACAGACACTTCTCAGAGGAGGATATACAATCAATCAACGAGTACATGAAAAAATGCTCTCCATCTCTAGCAGTCAGAGAAATGCAAATCAAAACCACACTAAGATACCATCTCACCCCAGTAAGATTGGCAGCCACTATGAAGTCAAACAACAAGTGCTGGCGAGGATGTGGAGAAAAGGGTACACTTGTACATTGCTGGTGGGACTGCAAATTGGTGCGGCCAATTTGGAAAGCAGTTTGGAGATTCCTGGGAAAGCTGGGAATGGAAGCACCATTTGACCCTGCTATTGCCCTTCTCGGACTATTCCCTGAAGACCTTAAAAGAGCATGCTACAGGGATACTGCCTCATCGATGTTCATAGCAGCACAATTCAAAATAGCTAGACTGTGGAACCAACCCAGATGCCCTTCAATAGATGAATGGATAAAAAAAAATGTGGCATCTATACACAATGGAGTACTATGCAGCAATAAAAAATGACAAAATCATAGAATTTGCAGGGAAATGGATGGCACTAGAGCAGATTATGCTTAGTGAAGCTAGCCAATCCCTAAAAAACAAATACCAAATGCCTTCTTTGATATAATGAGAGCAACTATGAACAGAGTAGGGAGGGAGAGCAGGAAGAAAAGATTAACTTTAAACAGAGACATGAGATGGGAGGGAAAGGGAGAGAAAAGGGAAATTGCATGGAAATGGAGGGAGACCCTCATAGCTATACAAAATTACATATAAGAGGTTGTGAGGGGAATGGGAAAATAAACAAGGAGAGAAATGAACTACAGTAGATGGGGTAGAGAGAGAAGTTGGGAGGGGAGGGGAGGGGGGATAGTAGGGGATAGGAAAGGTAGCAGAATACAACAATTACTAATAGGGCATTATGTAAAAATGTGGATGTGTAACCGATGTGATTCTGCAATCTGCATTTGTGGTAAAATTGGGGGTTCATAACCCACTTCAATCTAATGTATGAAATATGATATGTCAAGAGCTTTGTAATGTTGTGAACAACTAATAAAAAAAATTAAAAAAAAAGAAAATTTTCAAAAAAGTACAGAATATGAAACTATCAAGGGGTGGGGGTTGTGTGTAAAACATTGATAGAGTCTCAGAAAAACAGAGCAAATGGTACACACTCAAAGATACCCTTGTAAACCTGATGGTAGAATTTCACAAGATCTCATAGGAGGGGCTGTGGGGAACAGAGAAATAATCAAGGCTGACTATTATATATTTTTAATTTTCATTCCTGGAAAGAATTCCAGGCAGGAACTATGTTATTCCGATTTGGTATTTGAGAGATCTGTACAGTGTGTCAAGTGACTTTCCCAAAGCCATTTGTAACTTAGAGACTAAGTCAGGAACTTGGGTTCTTAAGCTCTTTTGGAATACAGAATTAAAATCAAGAGGACAAGAGGGGCATTGCATGAGTTAGAGAATCTTTATGGTTCATTTCAGAGGAGTCTCAGACTCCTGAAGCTCTTATACTCTGTGTTGCAGCAACTTCTTCCAATGAGGAACTGAGTTCTAAACAACTTCTAGACCAAACTCTAAACTTCCTATCAAACTTCAGAGAGTGTTTTCAGAAATCACCTGTGTACTTATTTAAAGTGAGAAGAGGAAAATGGAGAGTATTAAATTTGGGTATTTGTATGGGTGTCTGAAAGTCATATGAAACATGAGCTACACAGTTGTGTTCTTGATATAGTGTGTCCACAGCAAAAGCCTGGGATAGGAATTGAAAACCTCCGTGTTGGTGACATCCGGAGGCATGTATGCCTGATTGCCGGTTGTTCTAATGAGCTTCTTTGCTGCTGTGACTAAAAGATCTGACAAGGACAATTTTAGAGGAGTAAAAGTTTATTTCTCAATTTCAGAGGTCTCAGTCCATAGACTGCCAACTCCATTGCTCTAGGCTTGAGATGAGACACATCATGGCGGAAGGGTGTGGAGGAGGAAACAGCTTAAGACATGGCCACCAGGAAGCAGAGAGAGGTCTGTCACCAGGGACAAAATATATGCCCTAAAGTATCTCCCCAATGTCCTGCCTCCTCTATCTATACCATACACTGCCTACAGTTAGCACCCAGCTAATCCATTCAAGTAGATTAATGCACAGATTTGGTTAAAACTCTCCTAACCCAATCATTTCACCTCTTAAACTTTCTTGCACTCTCACATGTGAGCTTTGGGGTACGTCTCATATCTAAGCCATAACACAGGTGGTGGTCAGTGACAGCTTTTGACAAAACTTTTGCCAGTCTCTAGTGAATTAAGAATAAGGACAGATGAATTCTTCATAAAAATAACTTTAGGACCTACATGTACTCTGAAATTATGTCCTTCTACTGTGTGTTTTTTTCCCTCTTCCCTTCCCTTCCTCTTTATCCCTTCCAAAAGTAGAGATTTTTCTTTCATGACATTTGTGCTGAAAGGCTCAGGTGTATTGAGAATGCTACTCTCTGCTAGATGTATGACCTGACTCTATCACTTACTAATATGTAATATGGGAGAAAATATTATTTTAACTTTAGACTCTTTTTCTATAAAATGGCAATGGTAACAGTATTGCTGATAAAAATAAGTTAATAAGTCTAAAACACTTAGAAAAGTGGAGCCCATTAAGTCCTCAGTAAAGGCTAAGTAAAAAAAACTACTTGATTTACAGTGTCATATGTATATTTTTTTAGTGACAAAATTATTTGGAAACCTTAGGTAGATACCCAAACTATTATTAATTGTATTTATAATTTTACTTAAGTCTAAATACCTGAGATATTGCTTTAGTATTTAAAAACAATAAAAGGGTGAGAAGATAAAAACTAATCTAGTCATTAAAAAAATTTTTTTTTCCCTGAAACACAATTTCTTCGCCTGGAGGTAGGTAGAGGATGCGGACAGGTGGACTTAGCTGGATTGGACTTTGAGTTTAATTTATTTGGTGTGAAATTTTTTTCTCTCCTATTGGATTGCAACCCTCATGAGAATAGTGATCTGATCTGTTCTGCTTCCTGTCCCATCCCCAGCATATGCAGATGTATGTGGGACAGAGTAGACATACACTTTTGATAAATGAAGGGGAAGTTAATCAAATAAGTACCAAACACCTTTAGCATGAATTTGTGTTAAACTTTTAGGGCCTCTGTCCACTCTTGGCACTGAACTTTCCCAAGGAACCCATTAGATAAGGAAATAGCCTCTACCCACATCAGTGCGAAAGCTCTTCTCTCACTGGTCCTGTTCTTGCACTGTGCTGTGGGCAGCTGCTAGGGAAGGTTCAGTAAAAATTGGTGCAGCTGCCACAGCACAGGGCAGGCTCAGGGCCAGCGAGCATCTCCCTCTCCTACTCCTCTTGATGGAATTTTAGCTGTTAGGATGACCTAACCCAATAATTCACCACCACAGGGAAGTTGTTACCGCAGATTTTTAATGTCAGATGGCTGCCAACTCTAAGATTAAAAAATGTTTGCTTTATTCAAGTGGAGACAAGTTTTACCTTGGATGAATATATAATGGTGTTGAGTGACATGGAGATGGCTGTGGTGTAAAATAGGTGTATTTGTGAAAAAAATTACATGCCGGCTTCAAGGACTAAACTGCTTCTTAATGAGAAGTACACTGGATAGGCAGAGGTTAGATTTCTTTTGCTATCAGGAAAGAAAATACGCTTATGTCTAAGGCATTCACTGAGGCAAAAGACAGCATCCACATTCTACAAACTGAACAAGGGTGTGAGAACCAGGCATCACATTCTCAGGATTCAGGAGCATAACTCGTGAGCTTGTGTGTGTTCGTGGGACCTGCATCTGTGAGCTCCTCACACTCCTGAGGCTGTGCCTGTTCCCACCTGATTAAAACTAACTTTAAAGAGCAAAAGCCAAACAAACCAACTCCTTCCCAGAACAATGGGGAAGAAAGAAAGCTATTTTTTCTAGATTATAAGACCAGTTTAACATAATGCTGAATCTCTCAACCATTAAAAGTTATTAATCACAATCCACAGCTCGCTGTCTCCTATTCCTACTATTTGTATATGTGGGTAGGATGATAGAGCAAGGAACTGGGAGAGGAAATAATAGATTTCTCTTTTGTCTATTCAATGTACTGATAGAGAGCATAAACTGATGGGTGCATTTGGTAAACAAATGCTGTTTTTTTCTTATAAAAATTGACAAATTTCAAAATATTGCAGTTTGCAAAAATCTTATTCATAAGTCTCTCCTTGCCAGATCATAGAAACAGGATCTTTTTAGGCCAGTAGAGGCAAATAAAAACTCAATTATTGCAAGAAAAGCATAGGTAAGCAGGAGAGATGCTCCTTTTCTAGTTTTTATCCAGCATCCTTCTCCATTGTGGAATAAGCACTATCACCAAAAGAGAAGTTGATTCTCTCAGGGGGATAGAAAAACATAGCAACTTTTTCTTTTTCTTCAGTATGTGGCTTTTTCCATTTTAAATTATATATCAAATACAAACACAGAAATATTGTGTTCTATCTGAAATGTTTATATTATTTACACAGATCAGAATTTCCCAGATATTTTCTACTTTACATAAATTATTTCCATGTTAATGAATATTTCTAAATGGGCTATGTGTGGGGCATGACCTGTCCCCTTATTATAAGCTCTTTGTGAACATTTGCCTGTCCTAATGAATGAGCACATCAGATGCATCTTCTCAGAGGAGGATGTCATCAATAAAATGTCTTTATCTGTGTTCCTTGAGAAAGGTGAAATGGTGAAGATCTTTTTTGCAAAGACTGTGTGTGAGGGTGAGTTGTTACTATCACTTACCATTAGGAAAACAAGAAACATTTCCCTTTGGAGGTGAAGACAGATACATGGTAGCAAAGAGGCTGCTGAAAGTAACAGACAAATTATCTAAGTTGATAACAACAAAAGGTTGCTAATTGGATTGAGTTAGTAATTCTAATAATATTGAGTATGGAGGCACTAATGTTATATGGTCACCCACAAGGAGACACCACTCATTCTTACCAGGTTTAACAACAGGCCAAATTGGGCTGTTAAATGGAGACACAGTTAGTATAATGATTCCTTCTGTAAATGGGTGTTGCATGATAATTTCCTGTTTTCGAAAGCTCTATTTTTAATGAGATTGGACCATATTAATTATTTGAGCTGGGATAGATGACCCATTGGATCTAATTTTTGGTCAAGCTAATTTGTAAGTGTCAAAGAATTAATTTAAATTTAATTTAGTATTCATTGAGTCAGAGCACCCATGCACACTATGGGACATTTTAGGGTAATGGGTGCCATGAAGGAAAATTGAGGCAGGGCAATAATTCTTCTGATGGTTAGGGTAAGGCTATCACTGTAACTGTTTGCTGTTCAGGATCTCCCTTGAGATTAGAGGGAACACCTTGTTTAAAATGGTGGGATTCCAAGGTATAATTGTAATTTGAGCCCCAGTATTTATTCAGGCCGCTCAACCAAAAATTCAGTTATGAGGTTGGCTTTGCCTGTCCCACAGATGATCTAATCAACGTGGATGGGAACCTGTGCTGGAGATCTAGATCCCATCTAGTGGGTCTAGGCCTTCCCCTAAAGAGAGGGTGTGTTGGCTTCCACAGAAAAGCATGACTGAGAGAGTGAGTGGTGGCTGCTTCCTCAGAGGAAAATCGGGGTCCTCTGGCTGGGTGTTGAGAAGCTTTGGTAGTTTTGTTTTCTACCAAATGAATCGAGTTGGTACCACATTTTCAAGAATTCACATCCATGGATACTTCTGGGTTTGGCCAAAAGACAAATCTGGGGAGTGGAAATGAAGTGACAGCCAACGTGCTGTGAAGTCTTCATTGTTTGGAGATGGATTCCAGTTTATTCTCTCTCTCCCCCACTCTGATTTCACAGTCCTTTTTGACTGGGGTCCTGCTGATCAGCAGTGACCTCAGGCCCACCACTAAATCATTTTCAGTGAAAGCACGAAGGTAGTTGCCATGAAGGGCCAACTGCCTTGTGTCGACTCCTAATTCCATACATTTACCACCCTGCTCCAGTCACTGGATATGCCCCAGGTCTGGAAGCAAATACGGAGCTCGGGAGAGACATGATTCTGGATGACAAATTTGCTTCTTTTCTTAGTTTTGGCTCATTAGGATCACCAAATGTTTTCATAAACATGACAAAATTGTAAATGATATTCTTGTCCTAAAACAAAACCATACTAAGGTCTATTTCATTTTTAATATTTTCTATTAAAAATGAAGCTCTAAAATGGAATCTCCCCTGATAAAAAGATGAGACTGAAGTGTTATTTAACTGTCACTATTTTAACTTTAGTTTTATTTCCTTGGGGGTCAAATACAGCACAAAAATGTAATCTTCTGTTGCTCTTCTCATTTTAATTGATTAGACCTTTAAATTAACTGACTAAATATGTTCCATCTTATTTGTATTTGAGAAGAATTTGTTCTTAGTTGAACTACCTACTATGTGCTGAGCACTGTATTGGGTACAAAAGAAGTATCTTTTTTCTCAGGCAGTCTAGTAGGGGAAGTAAATACATTTCCTTATAAAACATTGTATTAAATAAATTCCCCGAAAGACATTGCAGGAGGGATATTCTTACCTAGTTTAAGATACCAGGAAGGCTTCTAAAGACGATGGTGAATTTTAAAGATTTTTTATTTTATTTTAAAGATAAAATTTAGTTAGAGGTGAGTATAATGAATGATATTGATTCATACATACTTAGAGACCAAATACCATTAAAAGCACTTTATCCTTTACTTTCTCCATTCTTTATATTGGCTTATAAGGAAAGTATTAATATCCCCCATAAAACAGTTAGGGAAACATCAGCACAGAATAATTAAGCAATGATACAAAGGCTCATGAGCCTAGCAATCTGATTATAGAACCAGTGCTCCTAACCACTGAGCTACAGTGCACTCCATTCCAGGGTGATAGCAAATGTATAAAAGCAAATATGGGAACATGCAGGAATGCAAATAAGAGGATGTTTAATCTGACTTTGAGATGCAGTCCACTGGAAGGCATGAGGAAAAGGACATTAGAAATTATGATTACAAATTGTCATAATGGTCTAAAAGAGCTAGTAAGTTTGGGCTTTACTTGAGAAGGTGATGGAGAACCTTAGAAGACATTTGAACCAGGGTTTAGGTTGGACTGTTGCAGAAATTGTGGAAACATGGATTTGAGAGCAGAGAGCCTATTTGGCTGGGGGTGGAGTGGGGCGTGAACATGGACAAGGAAGAAGCTACAATTTATAGGATGTTGTGATAGAGGTTACCAGAATGATATATTTCCACATAGATCCAAACAGAGCAGAGGTACTTATTTTGTGTTTCAGATCTAAAGCTCATTTTTCTTCTGCCTCCATTATTGGTGAGCAAAACTGCCAGGAGAAGGGTACCCAGCAAAGTGGTCAGACAAAATTTGAAATCCAGATAAGTTTGGCATTTTTCCAATTAAGACTTTTAAATAGAGAGTCTTGTCCACCCCTAAATATTTTAAAACATTTTTTAAGTGATACATGAATGGGCCAGGTGAAAATAGAAACCTTAAGGCTCTAGGGCAAGGAATGAATAAAAACAAAAGTATTTGGAAAACACAAATGAAAAAAAATTGTCTTTTTCCTGTAGTGACATATGCTGTGCAGTTTTAGGGATTATTATAATACGTGCTATAAAAAATTAAACTGGTATCAACTATTTTTGAATTTTTTGGGGGGGGGGTAACCAGGGATTGAAGTCAGGGGCCCTTCACAACTGAGCCACATCCCCAGCCTTATTTTGTATTTATTTAGAGATAGGGTCACACTGAGTTGCTTAGAGTTGCTGAGGCTGGCTTTGAACTCACAATTCTCCTGCATCAGCCTCCTGAGCCATTGGGATTACAGGCATGTGCCACTGCCCCCAGCCTATTTTGTATTTTTAAATGGGTCTAATATCCATTGACTCTGTCAGCCTTTACTTGTGAGTAAAAGGAGCAGGGGGAATTAGTCTCGCCATATAGTTTTCCTGAAATAGTTCTTCCTTTCCCACCAGACACACTTGGAGATCACCCCCACTTGGAATATAGATTATTTTTCCTGTTATATGATACATTACTTCCATCATTGACTGTATAACTCTAAAAAAGATTTTTAAAAAGTCTTATTAGTATTGACGTGATGGAGCAAAAAGGTTAACAAGTAGAAGTCTTTTCTTTTTTGGTGGAGTCATTAAACTTAACTGAATTGCAGATCCACAGTATGTTACATGTTGGCAAAATGGTATCACAATGTCATTCAAATTCAAAACTTGTTAGTAATTGGTAAAAGCAATGCTGACTGTTCTTTTAAATTTTTTTTTAGTTGTAGTTGGACACAATACCTTTACTTGATTTATTTTTATGTGGTGCTGAGGATCGAACCCAGAGTCTCGCACGTGCTAGGTGAGTGCTCTATTGCTGAGCCACAACTTCAGCCCCTGACTGTTTGTTCTTGAATACTATGGATATACCAGAAAAGAGAGGAATAGATGCTGGGAAACAGATGGATTGTTGAATTTGTTTTTCAATTGCAGCTGACATGTTGAATAAAGACCCCTGTCTGACATCTAATTTTTTATGATCTGTTCATTGCTTAAATAAATACATAGCTATCTCATTAGGACAGCAGATTAATAATAATAGTAAAATGTTATGCCCACCCATATTTATATGCCCGAAATGGAATGCCAAGAAGTAGGCTCATTAAACTCAAAGGAGTGGAAGGTTAAGTGTTGTGGGGTGGAGGCTGTAGGAAGCACAAGGTGGGGGCAGCACAAAGCAATATGTTGCCTTTTAGGCAAGAGTTGCTAATGGATGCAAAGGCTTTCTGGTTGATTTTTGCTTTGAGTCCTCCTAATAATGAAGCTATTTAGAAATGTGTGGTTGCTTACCAGTAACAGTCTATATCACACAGTGCCACATCGGTGGAGGGGGAAAAATCCAGTCAACCTCTGTAGCTATAATTAAAGTTGTTGAAGCTCTGGTGTTCTAATTAGGGCAGAGTTATTCTCCAGGGAACAGCTGCCTTGTCTATAAGCAACCTCAGTAGCAGTGATGGTGGATACAGATCAAATCAATCAGCAAACATATGTTTATTAGGCACCTAATATTTTTCCCCAGTTTCAGTTGGAATATCTATTCCTTTTCCTCATGCTGATTCAAGTTCACAGAGATGTTACTACTGCTTGGAAAACACAGTTCCCTCTGAAATTTTAAGTCCTCCCATGGGCCATCCTCACTTGCTTTGGCTATGGCACCCTTTCCTATCTGTCTGGTGGGTCTCCTTTTATTCAATAGCTGTGGCTTAAAAGGCTAAGAGAAGCCTGGATTTTTACATAGAATCAATTCCCAACATGTTAGCTGTACTACATTGGTGAACAATCTAGAAAGAAGAGCAGGCTGTTTCTGAGCAGACGAGGAAGGAAAGAAATGTCCTTGGCCACATGTAACGGGCCGAGAATGTAAAATCTGAGCCGCCTCTTCTCCATTTTAAAAGAAGAAAGCAAGAAAGGAGCTGTAGTTCAGTCAAATGATAGACTTTCGGTTGCTGGATTTAAAAATTGCTTTGCTTCTAAGTGGGTCACTGTGGGTGATGGCAAGGCTGCACAAAAGGTTCAGCTTATGCACTGGCTCATTTTCCATGTGATTTGTCATTGTGAAAACCCCAACTTATTGAATACTTACTAAATGCATTGTCTCATTTTCCACTCGTGGGTTGAAAAACATTAGCCTCAAAGTATAACTAAGAAGGGGGGAGTTAAGCCATTTACTTAAGGATTCTTATTATGGATAATTGGAAATTATTAGTTTGAATAATTGGAAATTGAGCCCAAATGCGTTTGACTGTGTCATGTCCACAGCCCAGTTGTACCAGGTGATGGGGTGTGCTACAGGGAAGCCAAAGAAAGTGCCTGACTTTCTTTGGAGGTGTATGACTTATTGGGGGACGCTTATAAGAGGTCAGTGACTTCTCCCAAGAAGAATCCAATGGTGGTAGGATGAACAGATGGCAGCCTTGGTCCCTCAAAGTGCTTCACCAAGCAGGCCCTCTTTTTCCTCATGGCATTTTGTCCAGTGGTGGCTGGCTGGATGAGTGACACACATCATGTTTGCTTTTTACAGTATCCTCAATGCCACACCTTTCCCTACTCAGAAGTTTTGTGTTAGGTTTTGGAATCAGTGACATCATCAGAATGAAGGAAACAGGCTCATTTGGTGGTTCCATACCACCCATCCTGCCATAGAGCTGCCAGGCTCAACCTAAATGCAGTTGCTTCTTGATAGTCTCAGGTGAGCTGTCCAAGCAGACAGGTAACAACAAGATCAAGGATGCTTGGCGACATGAGGAAAGAGAGATTCACAGAAATCTCCAGCAGACTTCCTCTTATAGTTCATCAATCAACACTGTCAATGGCTGTCTGAGCTGCAAGAAAGCTTGGGAAAGGTAGTGTTTAGTTTGGGCTGTCGGACACAGTCTCTGAACGCAGGAATGAGGCGATGGTGTACAGGGCTTTGTAAAGTGAGCATTCAGACTTGAGCAGAATTTTAGAAATGAAAGTGCTCAAAGAAGTTATGCATCCCCTTGGAAGACTGAGGAATGTGATTGTTGCTTATTTTATAACTTTCATCAGTGTGCTCGTTATTGCAAACTCTGAAACTGGTGATTACTGTTTGTTATGGTCAAGACTTTTCCTAGGATAGGATTTTTTTTTCAGTGTTGAGTATCAAATCAAGTGCCTCATCTGTACTAAGTGGGCACTCTACCAACTGACCTATATCCCTAACCCTAAGAACTTTTATTTGATCTTTTCAAAACAAAAATAGCCTCCTCTTAGTTGGGAAGAAAGACTGGTTATATCGGCCACCTCTGCAAGCACATGGGTGTGAAGGGAAGGGAGTGACCTCTCCTGGAGGGTCCAAGGAAGACTTATCGGCGGGGATTTGTGAGAGGATGGTGAGGTGATGAGTTTCGTGCAGATGAGCGCAAATGCTTCCTTAGTTAAAGAGTAGAAGTATCGCTCCTTGACTGTGCTACTTTGAGCAAAATGAAGGGCTAATATGAGGATTACGTGAGCCAACATCTGGCACAGAATTGTTGTCAGTAAGTTGACTGAATAGTGCCTGCACACAGAGCTGCTTTGCTTTGTAGTTAAGGATATCGAGGCTTAGGAGGGATGTGGCTTCCTGTGGCCCTACATGCTCTGATAATAGGCGGGCATCTAACCCAGGCCACCTGACCCAAAAGCTCACATGCTTCATGCTTTGCCTTCCAGCTTTGGGTTAACAAATTGCAAGCAGTATTAAGCTGAGTCTATGAAGAAGGGCACAGATCTGCCTGAAAATAAATCAGTTAGATGGAATGGAGACTTCTCCAACTGGGCCTTCCTTCACCTCCCGTTCAAGTGACGGCAGTATAAGTTCTCATTTCCAATAAACATGGATAGAGCATGAGCTGTGGAAGGTACCCTGCTGGGCCTTGTGAAAGTTGCAGAAATGAGTTATACTGGTGTTCTCACTTGATACACATGTTTCATTCTCACACGGGTTTTGTGTTCATTGATTACTGTCTATTTATACATAGCTCTTTAAAATTAATCTATTTATAAAGGATTAGAAGCAGCACCTAAGACAATGTACAGACACCCAAATGAAACCTCAAAACAAAACAAAACTCAACTGATAGAATAAGGAGTGTATTTCACAGTTCTTGCTGTCTGATAAAGGGAATTAAAGTTTTAACTTTTTCCCTGTATTTTTACAAGTTCTGAATTACTATAAGCTTATCACTATTCTCTATGGTAGGGACACAAACTAGTCTAATATATGAGAGAGTGCAGGCTTATTAAAAGTGTAGAAGTTCTACATGTGAATGTACCCAAATGTCTATTTTAAAAAATAGACAATTCTGTAGATATAATTAGCAAAAGCTCACTGGAAATGAAAGTTGGAAAATGTGTTAGTACAGGAGAAGAGATGATTTCTTCTTTTTTTTTTTTCCAATTTTGACTAACTGAAGCATCTTAAGAGGAAATACGGCAAGGTAGATATAGTTGCATGACACATGCAGAGAATCTTGGAAGATGGGTACTGAATAAGCATTCAGACATATACTATGAGCAACAGAGAAGTCACCTGAGTTTCTATGAATATGAATGAGGGGGAGGTAATGATCCTTGATGTTTGAACTGAAGAATGAGTATGAACTTGCTAACTCTTCAGCATTTGTCTGGGAGAGGTGATTCTAGCATAATAAATGGTAGTTGCAAGGGTCCTGTGGTGAGAAAGGAAAAATCTAAAGAAAACCATGTGTGGTAGTCTGTGGGGGTGGGTAGGTAAGGATTATAAAATATGTACTGGCAGAAGATGTTGATGTGAGAATAAAGTAACATAGTACACGTAACAGCCTTGTTAAATTTATTTTCTTTCTTTTTTTAATACTGTTTTGGTAAACCAGGGGCAGTTTACCATTTAGCTACATCTCCAGCTCTTTTTATATTTTATTTTGAGACAGGCTCTTGCTAAGTTGCTTAGGGCCTCAATAAATTGCTGAGGCTGGCCTTGAATTTGTAGTTCTCCTGCCTTAGCCTCCCAAGCTGCTGGGATTACAGGCATGCACCACCACACCTGGCTAAAATTTCTTTATCATAGTGAATTTTCAAATGTGAAAGTAAAATTATTTTATTTTCCTCTAGTTGATTAAAATGTTGGTTCTGGTAGAGATTTTCCTCCCACTAAAAGCAAAGTGGTATAAGGAAGGAGCAGTCGGGTGTTTTGAGGCTGGGTGGGGAGTCTGGAGAAGGTTTCTGAGCAGGGCCTTGTGTTTGCAGGTGCTCAGCCATAGCTGGAACTTTCCAGACTCCCAGGTGCTGAGGAAAAGCCATTTCCCTGAACCAGGGAGCAGACCCGCTGGTCTAGTCTTTACCAACAGTGTTAAATACCCTTTTCTAAGTCCCTTCCCTCTTTAAGAAACAAAGTTTGCTTTATGCTGGTTATATTGGAATATAGGAAAAAAGTACATAAAAATTTGATATATGACAAAACTCTTTCCAAATAATACTTCATTTTATAGTTTTTCTTCAAAGTTTTGCTCTTTCTTTAAAGTTCATACTTAAATTTTTGTGTTTCTCATCAAGTTCAAGGCCTCTGCAGGGAAGAACATTATGGTGAATGGAAAAATAATCTGAGATTATTTTATCTTATTTGCCTATACACTAATAAGATAATAATGGAAAATTACCTTGTATGTCTATAATTGGAAGTGGAGAGGCTTAGAAAGGATCTTTTTCATAAATCCATGACTAAAAAAGAAAATCTAAAATGTTGTTCTTCTGTTAAAATACCTAAAAACTCTTCGTTAGCTCTTAAGGATGGAACCAGGTTCTGGTGCCCACTATATATTGAACACATTGTTGGGGGTACTCCCTTCAACCTAACTGTTCCTTTAGACAGTTTGGTTTGCAATTTGCATGCCTGGTTAAATTGCTCAGTAAATCCACAACAGGTTTCAGAACTAATAGGAATCTTTCCAATGGAGATTGGAGGCAGTGTTGGGGTGGGGTGGGGGTAAGGCTGAATGACAGCCCTGTGCTGTTGGAGGGAAGTTAGTTGACATGTAGAATTCATTTTCAACCATAAAGGACTGAAGGAGGTGAAGCACTTTGTAGTTGATATGGGGGACTCAGAATCCATATAAGGTCTTTAGAATCCTCTCCCAGCAAGCTAGCCTCAAAAACACTGCTCTACACGCTGCATATGTACATGGGTCATCTGTCATTTTCCAATGGAGAACAATTGTGTGATGGTCCCTCTTCCTCCATCATTGCACACAGATTAGACCTAAATTTGAGTCTGAATTCACACTTGAATTTTCTAGGTGTGTTATAAATTCTGGTTGCAGGACAACATCTAGGGTCTCACCAGCAAGCAGGTGGTCTCTCTTGACTTGACTTGAATCCTACTTGTTCTTCAAGTGACACTTCGATGTAGAAATCTCTGATCACAATGACTATTCCTGTCTTACTTCCAGGAGGAACATTTTTCTAAAATGCTTGGAATTGCCTTTCATTATTGATATTTCATGAATTCATTTTATTTGGGGTACACCTGTGAAAATCGTCAAGTATGACTTTCAGAAAGTCCAAGGGTCCCATGTTCAAGACAACTACAGGTGCACGATGTTTCTCATGTCTGTGGCCCCATCATTTCACTGGTGTCTGTGCCATAAATTCAACCAGTGCAGTTTTCATTTTCAAGATGAAGTAATTGAAGTTAAGGGGGGAAACATGGAAAAATTCATATAGCAGTTAGTATCTCAGACCTGAGAGAGAATCTTCCAAATTTACTTATTTTTGTATCTTTTTCTTTTCATTTTGGGTCAAGCTAGAGGACTGGTTCATGGAATTATGAAGTATGTTTGGATAAATTATGGATATTAGTGTGGGAAGGAATCTGAAAAACTAATTTTCACATAAATCTTTGAATTTAAATATGACATAACCCAAAACACACAGATTATAAATGAACATCTCAATGAAATTCTATCTGGGTCATTAACACCTAAACTAAGACACAGAACATTTATAACACCCAAAGTGGCCTCCCATTGCCTCTTTTCAGTGACCATCCATAGGACTTCTAATAATATGAGTCAGTTTTGCCTGTTGGTGAACTTGGCATGATGAAAATTATACAGCATCTATTTTGTGGCCCATTTTTTTCCCACCAGGCATTCCACTTATGGGATCCCTTCATGTTGCTGCACACATGTGGCTCCTTCAGTCTCCTTGATGCACTGCTCTCTAACATGGGCTTTAAGTTGCTTCCAACTTGGGCAATTATGAATATGGATGCTCTGAATATTTTCATCATGTCTTTTGGTGAACGTATGCATATGGTTAGTGTGGAACTCTAGGGTTTTAGGTATCTAGGTACACACCTAAACAGTTTTCCAGTATGGTTGCCCAAGTTCATACTCTCATTGACAGTCCATAAGAGTCACCATTGTTCCACTGACTTGTCAACTGTACTTTGTGAGTTTTTAACACTTGTTTTTTAATATTTATATATTTATTTATTATTGGTCCTGGGGATTGAACTTGGGGTGGTCTACCCCTGAGCTATATCTCCAATCATTTTTTTCTCTTTTGAGATAGGATCTTCCTAAGTTTCAAGGGCTGGCCTGCAACTAGTATTCCTCCTGACCCATCCTTCTGAGTTGCTGGGATTACAGGTGTGAGCCACTGCACCCAGATGATTTTATCTTTTAGACATGGTAATATTTTACTGAGGTGATTAGTGATGCCTACTGGCCACATGTATATTGTCTTGGAATGTGGATATGAGCCTTTTTGTTTTAAGTTTTCATTTGGCTACTGCTTGCTCTTATTGGTTTTTATGGGTTCTTTAGATATTTCATATATGATTACTTTGTTAGATACAAGAATTACAAATATACTGTACTACTCCAGTTTGCTTTTCATCCTATTTATGATGTATTTTGACAAATACCACATTAAAAAACACTTCATTTTTAATTTCAATTTTGATGTAGTATAAAATATGATTTTTCCTTTGTGTTGGTCTTTTTTATCACTTGAGATCTTTGCTCCACTAAAAGTCTTGAAGATACTATCCTACACTTTAGAAGCTTTACTGCTTTCAACTTCACATTTGAAAGTATAATCCAAATGGAGTTGATTTATGTGTAAGCTGTGTGATGAAATGAAATTCATATCCCTTATAGATACCCTGTTAATCCATTCCCATTTATAGAAAAGTCCATCCTTACCTATGGCATTGCATTGTTGCCTCCATCATAAAAAAGGTGACCATAAATGTGTGGGTCAGTTTCTGGAAGCCCTTATGTTCCTTTGGTTTGCTTAGGAGTCCACTTATTTTGTGGTACCTCAAAGACCCTGTCAAGGCTGATGGAGACGGCTTTCAGTTCAGTGTGAAGAAGGACTGACTAATCATCAGGCCTGTATACAAATGGGAAAGGATAACTTGAAAAGAAGTGAGTTCTTGCTACTGGGAGGATTCTCCCTGGCTACTGGAAGAGTAATTTCTTTGATGACTAAGAGACAGGGAGATATGCCTTGTAAGCTTGACTCTTGATTCAAATAACAGCACAGTCCTTTGTCTGTTGGGCCAGGAGTTCAGGACAAATATTCAAAATGTAATACAAAGGGTGGAAGACAAACCTTATTATATATTCTTTACCATGTATTATTGAGCCATATCCATTCATAGTTTGAATTGGCATCAGGAAGGATTCCATTCTTATCAGAACTGGTTGTTTTCTACCTTGTAATATTTTCAAATAAGCCATCGACCTTTTGAGTATTGGTTGAACAATAATCTGGGGGAGGTCATTTGATCAATCCTAGAGTGTGAGTCACTTACTTTGTGGGAGATTTCCATGATCATATACTCCACTGTTTCTTATTTTCTGATTAGAATTTTAATTTTTTGACTTTAAAAATTTTATTTATTTTAATTGATTATACGGGACAGTAGAATGCATTTATGCACTTTGATATACATAGACGGGATATAATTTCTCATTTTTCTGAGTGTACATGTTGCAAAATCATATTGGTCATGCAGTTACATAATTCATACAGTAATAATGCCTGCTTCATTCTATCTTTCCTATCCCCACATCCCCACCCTTCCCCTCCCATTACTTCTCTCTGTCTAATCTAAGGTAACGCTATTCTTCCCTAATGCCTCCCGCCTTATTGTAAATTAGCATCTGCATATTAGAGAAAACATTCAGCCTTTGGTTTTTCGGGATTGGCTTATTTCGCTTAGCATGGTATTCTCCAACTCTAACCATTTACTGGCAAATGCCATAATTTCACTCTTCTTTAAAGCTGAGCAATATTCCATTGAGTGTATACAACACATTTTCTTTATCCATTCATCTATTGAGGGACACCTAGGTTGGTTCCATAGTCTAGCTATTGTTAATTGAGCTGCTATAAACATTGATGTGACTGTGTCACTAAAGTATGGTGATTTTAAGTCCTTTGGGTATAAACCAAAGAGTGGGATAGTGGGGTCAAATGGTGGTTCCATTCCCAATTTTCTGAGGAATCTCCATACTGCTTTCCATAGTGGTTGCCCCAATTTGAAGTCTCACCAGCAATGTATGAATGTACCGTTTTCACCATATCTTCGCCAACATTTATTGTTGCCTGCATTCTTAATGATTGCCATTCTGACGGGAGTTATTTACAATTTTTCTTGTACCATTTGTTGGAGAGGTGCCTATGGCCCCTTTGGGATGAGATAACTGTATTTATGTGGGTTTGTCTCTGTGTCTTCTATTCTGTACCACTGGTTTCATGTCTATTTTGGTGCCAATGCTATGCCATTTTTCTTGCTATAGATCTGTAGGATAATTTAAGGTCTGGTTTTGGGACGCCTCCTGAATTACTCTTCTTGCTAAGGATTGCTTTGGCTATTCTGGGTCTCTTATTTTTCCAAATGAATTTCATGATTGCTTTTTCTATTTCTATGAGAAATGTTGTTGTGATTTTAATTGAAATTGCATGAAATCTGTATAACAGTTTTGGTAGTATGGCCATCTTGACAATATTAATTCTGCCTATCCAAGCTCATGGAAGATCTTTGCATCTTCTAAGGTCTTTTTCAATTTCTTTCTTTAGTGGTCTGTAGCTTTTATTGTAGAGGTCTTCCACCTCTTTTGTTAGATTGATTCCCAAGTGTGTTATAGTTTTTTTGAAGCTATTGCGAATGGAGTAGTTTTCCTAATTATCTTTCAGAGGGTTCATCACAGATGTATAGAAATGAATTTGATTTATGGGTATTGATTTTATATCCTGCTACTTTGCTGAATTCGTTTATTAATTCTAGAAGTTTTCTGATGGAGTTTTTTTATCCTCTAAATATAGAATCATACCTTCAGCAAATAATAGTTTGAGTTCTTCTTTCCCTATTCATATCCTTTTAATCTTTTTCATCTAATAGCTCTGGATAGAGTTTCAAGGATGATGTTGAATAAAAGTGGTGAAGAGGGCATCTCTGTCTTGTTTTCTGTTTTTAGTGGGGATGCTTTCAACTTTTCTCCATTTAGAATGATGTTGTTCTTGGGTTTAACATAGATAGCTTTTACAATGTTAAGATATATTCCTACTATCCATTATTTTCTACTGTTGTGAACATGAATGGGTGCTGTATTTTGTTAAATGCTTTTTCTGCATCTATTGAAAAATCACGTGATTCTTGTCTTTAAGTCTATTGATGTGATGAATTAAGTTTATTGATTTTTGTATGTTGAAACAACTTCAAAATTCTCGTTCTTGTTGTCATTTTATGCCCTTATTCAGAGAGATGAATTGCAGCCAGAAGTGCATTAGATTGAAAGAAATTTATCAGTCTGATAGGAAGGAAGACTTACTAAGGGCTAAAAAGATGAGCCACCATGCAGGGGCCAGAGTTACAATGTAAAGGAGAAACATGCTTTGTTTGTAACTAGAGTAGAGATGTTTTCTGTGATCATGGCCTTTTTATATTTGGGGTTATTACCTTTGCTGTGCCACACAGTTTTGCAAGTGCTAAGCACAGAAGGAGTGAACAGATTGGCATGCATTGAATTCTTCTTGTGTGCTGGGCACTTTGAATGCTTTTCAGCAGTATGAAAATGCAGACATTCTCATCTACCTTGCTGGTCCCCTTTGTACTTAATCCCATGGGTTTTCAAAGTTCTGATCTAGTTAGGAAAACAATATGTATGCATAATAGTGCAGTGGCCTGGAGATAATTGCACTCACAAAAGTTTATTCTTGGGAGAGCAGGGTATTGACTTGGAAGAAACATTTCAGTAAGTTCCTTAGGATAGTGTGTAGCCAAGCAATGAAAGATGTTTACTACATAAAGAAGCATGAACAAGTAAGAGGGATCTAATTTCCTCTTAAAAGACAGTGAAAATCATTCTTCAAGAGAAAAAAAATGACACATGGGTGGGAAAGATAGAAAAAAGAAGTTAGAAAGTCAACAAAATGAGTGGAAACTGTACCATGTGCTATGAACACTCCCCACAGCAAGCTACATGCTTGGCCTGAAGGATTTTTTTTTTAGGGGGAAGGAAAAAACAGTTAATTTTTTGAAAGAGTTATTTTGATTTTGAAAAAGTTGAGTTACTGAGTAAGCATCGAACCAAAATGTGATTCACATCACAGGCCAACTGCTAAAAATTGTAAAGAGAAAACATCTCACCCTTTGCACAGCCAAGCAGATAAACCCATTTTGTTTGTGTTATCAAGATAAACCATAATTAATACTCAAGAGGACTCAAATTGTATGCCTATTTTAAGTGATACTTGTTTGTATATACATTTCAAAGAGAAGGAAAAATAACTGAAAATTCTAAATAAGAAAACGTGGGAGGTTGTCTTTTCCCCTCATTTTCCAGAGGGAGAAATCATTGTTTTCTTTTTGGTATTTGTTTACCCTCATAATATCCGTGTTGCAAAGGAAGATAACTATGAACAGTGTGGCTCTTTTCTGAGAAGTAGATGTTTTACTAAGCTTTGTGTCCACTGTGACCAAAAGACCTGAAGAGAACAGCTTAGAGGATTAAAAGTTTACTTTGGCTCACAGGTGACTTTCTAACTCTGGACCCTAGGTGAGGCAGAGCATTATGGAAGAAGGGCATGTCAGAGGGCAGCAGCTCAAGAAGCAGAGAAAGCTGCACTCACCAAGGTCAAAATAAACAGCCCAAAGGCACATCCCAACTGACCTAGTCCCTCTGGCCCCAGCCGACCTGCCTATAGTTACTGTCCATTTAATCTGTATCAGTGGATTAATCCACCAATGAGGTTATACCTCTCTTAATGTAATCATTTCACCTCTGAAAATTCTTGCATTGTCTTATAAGCTTTTGGGAGACACCTTATATGTAAACCAAAACAACATGAATCTGCTTTCCACATAGATGAAGAAGAATGAGAACAATTCAGAAGGGTGGACTGAATATAGTACCATATGTTTAGAAGAAGATTAGTCAGCAATCATTAAATTGGCAGAAAATCAAATAAGACTGACTTAAACAGTAACAGTAGCAAATACCCCAACACAAGAACAGCCCCCCCAAATTAATTGGCTTATGTCCCTGAAAAGTACACTTGGTAGTTCTGGCTCCAGACTTAACTAGAGACAATGTCCCTAGTAATTTTTCTCCCTCTGTCTCCAAGCCTCATTTTCTTTTGTGATGATTTAATTTTCAGGTAGGCTGTCTCCATATAGTGAAAAACTGTTCACCAGAAGATCCAGACTTAAATGCAAACTGCTTGAAATGTCAGCAAAAACAAAAACCTGATCTTTGCTCTGGGTCAAGCGTGGGTGCCCACCTGCACATGGCTATCACTACCCAGCTTGATTGAAATTGTAATTGATTCAGGACCAATTACTGATAAAAGCAGAGTTAGGAGCCCTATAGGAATACATGGTCTGACTTTGGGGGCCTGATCTGTACAGTTGTCCCTATTAGCCAGTGCTGGAGTATTTTGCTGTTCCTGCAAACAATGAAAGTAGTGATAGGAGAAAGGAAGTTCTGCAAAGGAAAACCAGGTGTCTTTTTTACCAGAACAATAAGTATAATGTCAACCCAGGCAACAGCTCTGTGCAACCAGGGAGTAGCAAAAGGAAGCATATGCTGATTCCCTGTGTTCACATGTTTAATATTTTTATTTTGAAGGAGTTAGGGGTATAGTGTCTAATTAATACGGGACATAGATGGCGATCCAATCTTTCAGGACCTTGGAGAGGGCTTTCATTTTGTACCTTTTAACAAGTAGCTGAAGGAACTGCTAAGACCTCTCTCAAGTCATTTTCTTTTTCTCTCTATTGATAGTTCTTATTTTTTTTTCTGGTACTTGGGATTAACCCAAGAGTGCTTTACCACTGAGCCACATCCTGTTTATTTTGTTTTTAATTTTGAGACGGAACCTTGCTAAGTTGCTGAGGCTAGCCTCAAAATCACCATCCTCTTGCTTCAGCCTCCTGAATCTCTGGGATTGTAGGTGTGTGCCACCAAGCACAGCTTGTTGTTGCTTAATTTTAACCTTCCCTTTACATCTATTTCATAGGCTTTATTTTAATATTCAGGGAATTTTATTTTTTAAATGATAAATCAAACAGGGACAGCTTTTATTTACCCAAACATGCAAAATCCAGCTTGAATAAAAATGCAAACAATAGTCAAACTACAAGAAATAAAAAGGAATGCAATTTTACATATGTGAAATGATTGCCAGATATAGCAATTTAACAGTCAAATTAATCAAAACACTGTACAATGAAAAACAAAAATGAAAACACCTTAAAGCCAATTATCTATAGTAAACCAAGTGAAATTCTGATATGAATGATTTGGTTTAAGCAAGAGTAAGGCACCTGCTAAGAATTCACAGCACTAACTTTAAATTTTTTTTTTTTTTTGTATCGGGGATTAAACTCGGGCACTCAAACACTAAACCACATTCCCAGCCCTATTCTGTAGTTTATTTAGAGACAGGGTGTTATTGAGTTGCTTAGTGCCTCATAGTTGCTGAGGATGGCTTTGAACTCACAATTCTCCTGTTTCAGCCTCCCAAGCCACTGGGATTACAGTAACTTTGATTTTGAAAGTTATATTTCCTAGGCTTTATTTCTCTTCTCAGAGTATCTCAGAAAATGCTCAGGAACAGAACTATTTTACCTAGCTTTGGAAACCACATGATTACTAGCAGTAAAGGCCAACTCTTTGAATATTTCAACTGTTCAGAACATTCTATTTGTAGATGGTGCCTTCTTCCACAGTCAGGGGATGGACCTGACATTGTACACTTTGTGCTTTGGCTTTCCTGTCTTCTATTTTATCATAGATGTTTATTTCTGTTCAGTCAAGCTCTTCAGTAATAAAGACTTCCTGTATGCTATTTTATAGTGCTCTTTTTTCATTTTGTAGAATTGTCTCACCATTATTTTAGTTGATATTTGAAATAATACTTGGAAGTAAATGGAATACTTGGCATTATTCTTCCATTTTAGAGTCACTGCTTCAGATATACAGATATTACCAAAGCAAAAAAAGTTGGTTTTTAACTGAATAAAGACAAGAACCCACTATAGAATAGAGACCTCTCAGTAGAATTTGAGAGGAAATGCATTTAGATTTACTGTCATTCGATTGATTCAATAAACTTAAATGATTATCACTTCTCTCAAAAGTATTTAGTGATTCATAGAAACATGAAAACATGATCATAAAAAGGTGAATCAAACATTTTTTTTCCCTAGAGAAACTCGAAGACTGTTAGAGAATAAACACATGAAAACAGATATTTCAAACTTAGTTTGTCCAACACAGAGTTCAGTGCCTCCTTATTGATCCCATTTTACTCAATTTATTCCATTTTTCTTCTGTCAGGCTTCACAGAACCTATTATCAGAAATCTTGTAGTTACTCTTAACCTTACTCTTTCCTTTATGCCCCACCCCTTGAATCTGCCATTAAGTTCAGCTGATAATACTCAAAATGTCTCTCGAACACAAGACCTTCTTTTTGAGGGACTGCCACTGCTCCAAATTTGGTTCTCATGTTCTTTTCTTAAAACAGTCGTCTTTCTTACTGAGCCAGTCCAGCTCTCTCCAGAGTTACTTCCTCACAAACAAATCTGTTCATGTTGTTACTCTGCTGAGAACTCCTTATGGGCTCCCCCGTGCTGCAGGATTGAATCTACTTCCTTGCACCTACCTTTCCAGGCTCATTTGTGGCCCTTGTTCCCAGGCTTACTATATGCCACGGACAGGGAAAATTTGCAAGACACAAACATGAAAATGCTCCTCTATTAGGGAATGGGAGCTACAGTATGGTGCACTGGGAAGAGCTTTGGGATCTGGAACTTACTAACCTGGACTAATATTCCAGTCCTGCTGTTGACCAGCCATTTGACTTCTGGCCTATTGCATGGGTTTTTCAGAAGCTTTAATCTACCGCACTGTGGAACAGAACTACTCACTCTTACTGTGTGGCAGTTTCGTGAGTGATTCATAATGTTCATGAAACGGGGGTATAATAAGTGGAAGGGGTTACAGGAGGTAGTTGATTTTGGAAGGAAAGAACACCTGACCCTCTCACACCTCTTCTTGACTTTGGCAGGAAAGGACGATGACATGTTGGATTAGAAGACGAGCGTCTTCACAGGCGATGATCACCCCGGATGAGTCGTGCCATAAATTTGCTTGAGTAGTTACTTGAGGTATGAGGACTGTGTTTCACTGTGATGGGGTCTGAGGAGGGAGATGATGAGGAGTGTTTTCTAAGGTATAAAGCCAAGACTCACAAAAATGGTGACTTTCAGAAACATAAAATTAAGTCATTTTGGAAATCATGCTACTTGAATCAGGATGATGTGTGGGAATACCAGGTCCCACCCCTCCTCTGGATCAGTGAGCTAATGATGGTGAAATTTAACAAAAGGAAAATCAGCAGTACAGACAGGGTCCTAGCTGCCATAGACCTACTGGTATTTTCTACTATTCAAAATACTGCCAGCACCTCTCATAAATGTTCCTACTTATTGTCTCTGGTCAAGTGAAATGGACACTATCTGCTTCCTATGGTGGGTGGGAGGATCTTTTCTCATTTAATGAATTCTGCCACCTGATTGAGTTAATACCCATTAAAGCTTATATCTATGTGTTGATACTGAGATAAAGTTATATTTTTGGAAAGTACAATTATGTGTACATTATGGAATATGATTAGGTTTACTTGAAGCTTTATGACTAGCAGATACAAGTATTAAAAACAAAGATATAAGATAGCTTCTAGGAATGTTGCAGTGCTTGTCTTCTTCCAAGCCTTGGATTTATTTAACTCTTGAGAGTCTGTGAATCCTAGTTTTTAATTCTGCAACTCATACAACTGACTTTCAGCTGTTATTTTGAGTAAGAGATTTTTTAGGAACATGTGGTCTATCTCTTGTTCTTTGTTCATTGATTGAGCCAAGAATTTAAAGCCTGGTGCTTGTCACTTCCCTTTTTGCATGCTCTCTGGTGTAGTAAGAGGAAGACATTTTTCACATTGACATCAAGAGCAGACACTTGGTTCTACAAGTGTCTTTGGACACTTTGTCACAATAAACACAGGTGGCAATTTAATTAATCACAATACTAGCATGCCAAGTGTTACTGATTGCTCATTTCCCATTGGCAAGAGGCTCAGTACATTGTTTAAGGATACAGCTAGATCAATCCATTAATCTCAGTTTGAGTTTGGGTTTCCAGGGACTATGTTTGATCCCAGTTTAGCATCAGACTAAGGGTCTGCCTAGGAACAGAAAAATAGTACATATGGCAACAGGAAAAATTTAGTATATTAAATTGGATAAAGGGGGGTTAGAAAATTGAAAGGTCAAGAACACTAAGGAACAACAGAGTTACGTCCCTACGGCTTGAGGAGCAAAGTAGAGGGCTTAGAGTTTTAGAGAAATTTATAAACAATGCTTCGAGAATCAATTCCCCCTGCAAAGGTGGATGCCATCCTGTAGCAGCTGAGAGCACAGAGCTTCGAGAAGGGCCTGGCAGAGCTAAGTTCCAAACGGAAGAGGAAGCACTGCTTGGCTACTCTTGGTATCTCAGGAGATCACAGTTGGACCCAAGAGACTTTGAGTCCAGACCTATGGGGGTGGGCCATTGCTCAGGAAGCACTTTTTCCTTTGAAACAACAAAATAGTGCTGGTTCTTGGAGGGACAAAATTGCTATTAACTGGGACTAACTGCTGCTTGCTGAAGGGCCCTTGTTGGAAGGAGGCTGGAGCAACACTGACAAGAAGAACAGAGGAAGGGATGGACCTTCCCCTCCCTTTTCTGCCTTCCAGTTTCAATCCCATACTCCAGATTGATGGGACTCTACAGAAAACCATCTGTCTTCAGCTATCTGAATTCTAACTCTGTAATCATAGAGTCTAGATGAAGTGATTTAAGCTATCATTATTAGTCTCTAAACAATGTAACTTTTTGTGATATTTGTATGTAAAATTGAAATAGACTCAGAGCTAAGAAAAGTGAATAGGAATGGGTGAAGTTAGGATCTTAGTAAAAGTTAATAACCATAAAATATTAATAAAATATACATATACATAAGATGGAACGAAAAACTGTGTTTGAAAAATACTTAATATTCTGTGAATCCCATTAAGGAAAATCTGTGGGGAGAGTGCGTTTCTATGTGTGTGTTTAGATTTTTACTTCTCCCTATAATTAAGACC
The DNA here is from genome assembly GCF_964194105.1 of Spermophilus citellus. Taxonomy (NCBI): domain Eukaryota; kingdom Metazoa; phylum Chordata; class Mammalia; order Rodentia; family Sciuridae; genus Spermophilus; species Spermophilus citellus. The sequence goes on along the minus strand of NC_138195.1, from coordinate 77,789,239 downwards.
CGAGTTTAAATAGAGTACAACTTGTATTTACCCTAAATTACTTACATCCTTGATGTTTTTTGAAAATCATTGCTTAGTTAATGTAATATACTGTAATAGAGAAAATCATGATAAAAGCAGATATCAAGCTCAACATAAATGTAAAAGGTAAATCATGAGACAATGAGAGCTTCCTGAGAACCTCCTGTGACTGCCTTTTCTTCTAGGAGGATTCATGATTCGTCATAAAATAGTGTATTAGATTGCAAATGTAATAAGCCATCTAGTTTGTCTTTATAAGAATAAAAAAGGACACCCATTTGAAATTCCCAACATTGTATGTTTTTGCTTTTAGAGTGGAGGATTATAAAACAAATCCTGTTAATTATAAAATGTTTTTGCATAAAAAGTGGTTCCTTTCCATATAAAGCCCTGCCTCTGGAAAGAAAGAAAGGAGGAAGGGAGTCATTACGGACATGATTTAAGAAGGATAAATTGAAGCAAAGAATGAGGAAAAGCAAGGCTTTGAGAAGCAAGTGTAAATCCATAGGACCGATTCTGAATTTTCCTCAAGCTGCTGTGTCAATTAATCCTTGCACTGGTTGTTGTCAAATAACCTTAATTAATCAGGAGAGAGGGACATTGAAGTTGTCTGGATGTAAAAGCAAAACATTGTGCTAGTGATCCTGAGTAGACTGAAAAATTCTGCTAGAACACTTGGAGGTCATGCACATTTTTCAAAATTTAGCACCTTAAGAAATTTCTCTGAATGATGATCAACTTCGGGAGCTCCTGATAAGAAATAATATAGAAGGAAACAAATTCCTCTATAAGAGGAACTGAGCTATAAAACTACAAATAGTTCTTTGAGGTAAAATAGCATAGTCTTTTAAAAGTATTTTTATTTTATTTTTTTAAATTGGCACAGAATAATTCTACATTTTTATCTGGTACCGGGTGGCAGTTTCAGTGCACGGTACAATGTGTAATGATCATATCAGGGTAATTGATGCATCATCTCAAATATATATCATTTCTTTGGGGGAACATAATATTCTCTATTAGCTATTTTGAAATATACAATTTTTTGTCAACTGTACTTGCCCTCCTATGAAATAAAAATGAATGATCCTCAAGATATTGATCTTTTCGGAAGGAGTAAGACAACAACAGAAAGAAGCCAAGCCCCTACTGTTGTGTTCATCAGTTTGGGAAAGGTGGAAAAATGTTTCAAAAATGTAAACAAAAATTAAAAAAAAAAAAAAAAAAAAGGAGGGAGTTCCTTCACATTTTCATCTTGATTTGCTTTAGATGCCAGATTTTCAGTTTTTGTTGTTGTTGGTTTATAAACAAATGAGAAGTTGGCACTTCTCTGCCCATGAAGGATTAGTTTAAAAAGGTTGAATGGGGAGCCACATGGAGGGGCTAGAATCAAAGTTGGCCACTTTGGGTGCGATTTGGAGTTTGACTGCAACATCATTATTTGGATCCCGAGTCTTCAGCTTTGTGAGCTGTCACATGGATCCGTGCTCAGCTGCCAACTGAGCTTCCAGCTCCTGATATGGAAGCCAACCGAGCAAGCACCATCCAAGCTGAAAGTGCCAATGCTCTGGCAGTCCCTGCCCTATGGCTGCCTGCGCTCACTCCTGCTGTCGGGGCATTTGCCACCGGAGCTCATGTGCCTTGAGAGCGTGGATAAGATGCTGGTGTTGTGGATTCAGAGATGAGTGAGGCAGAGCCCTGTCCTTAAGATGATCACAGTCTCCTGAGTGGAGATAGACTCTGATGAAGTAAATTCTAAAATATAGGTATCTTGGGTTATGATGGGTGCAATGAGGGAGTGAGGATATGTTAGATAGGAGTAGACCAGCCAGAGAAAGTTCTGAGGATGTGCAGTCAGAGTCTTGAAGTACAAATCGGGGCCTGTGAGATACACAAAGGAGGAATAATGCTACCAATGCCAAGAGCCAATGTGCATGAGAACTTCTGATGTTCCAGGCACCGGCTAAGCAGTGAGCAGTACCATAGTTAATAGCATCAGTGTCCCCACGAGGTTAACATTATCATTATTTCCCATTTTATATAGAAAAGCAAGAGGAATACCAGAGAGGTGAAGTGATGGTAAATACGACATTTAGAGAAAAACAAATGTGAGACATTTCCAGGATTTTTAACTAAATCCTGTGTATGTACATGTGATTTTGGGGGCATTTTTACACATACAAATATTTTTGTAATACATTTTCATTGGCCCAGGTTTGGTTTTTGTCCACATAAAGAAAGAATGTCATTTTCAATTTCTCTAGTTAGGGCATGGTAAGAAGCCCTTTTCTGGAGCCTGGATCTATTGTCAGTTCGTGAGACTGTTAACCACTCAGAGCTGGGTTGCCTCTGTTCCCAGACTTTGCCTTCACACTTCCAAGTCCAGTTGGAGCCATAGAGGTAAATGAAGCATGCAAGGTCTGTCCTGGGGCTTCTAGTCTAGTAATGAAGCTAGAACTAACCAATGACCTGTGGCATTGAATGAATGTTCATAGCTGTTGTGTCTTGCAGAGGGAGAGTGGTCAGGGCCTTATAAGAGCTTGTACAGTGGAGGTTTCAACTAGGACAGGGAGTGAAGTCCTATGCTCCCAACCAATCCAAGAAGCAGGAGCAGCTGCAATGGAGCCAGCTTGGTAACCATCTGGGCCTTCAAAAGGGCTCCTTCCTTCACACCTCCCTTGCAGCTGTTGATGTGAACCATGCATGAGGGGATCGTAGACTGTTGGGCTCATCTGCAACTTGCTCTAGTGTCAACTGGTGAACTTTTCCTTCTGTGTGCCATGGAGTAAGGGATTTATTGTATCTGTAGGACAGAATATATCAGCACATATATTAGTTTTTGAAAAAGGCAGTATTTTCAGCTTTGCTCAGCCTTACACTGACTAATGGAAGCCTTAATATCTTCAGAACATTTTCTCAAAGACCTAGGAAAATTCACATTACATGAGTTGAATACAGGAACTCTCCTGTTGTTAAGGTTACTTGGTTTTTTTCATAATAGATCCTTCATTTCCCTCAAATTGAGCTGCATACAATGAGGCTCATTTTAGTACAAACCCTATGAGTGTGGCAACAAAGGTATAAAATAAATTTCTTTTTACAATTTTTATTACTGTTTTGAATTTTCTGTATGAATATATTTAGATTTTAAACATATGTACAGTAAAGCAGAACAGTTTTCTTAATAGAGTCTTCTGGTGTTTCCTGCTTTTCTATATTAAATTGAGTTGTACGCCTCCAAATTCATATGTTCGTTTGAGTCCTAATTCCAAGCACCTCAAAATGTGATTGTATTTGGAGATAGGCACTTTAAAAGTATATGTATTAAAATGAGATAATTAGTGTAGCTCTAATTCACTATGACTGGTATTTATACGATGTGTCTGCCTAGAAATCCCAGATAATGGGGAAGCTGAGGCAGGAGATCTCAAGTTCAAGGCCAATATAAGTTTGAGACCCTATCTCAAAATAAAAAATTGAAAAAGTGTGGATTTAGCTAAGTGGATGAGTATGTGCTTTGGTTCAAACCCCAGTCTCATAAAACAGAAAGTAGATAAAATTTTGACACAGAAGTTATGAGGGAAGAGCTTATAAAGACACATCTATATGCCAAGAAGAGGCCTTAGAAGACACCAGAGGTGCTGACACTTGATCTTGGGCTTCTCTCCTTCAGAACTGTGAGAAGAATTACTTCTGTTGTTTAAACTGCCCAGGCTGGTGCTTTGTTCTGGCTGCCATAGGAAACGAACTTGTTCCCTAAGAAACAAAAAAATAATCAGATTGACTCCAACGGACAAGAAAAATGAATTTGGGAGCTGACTTTGCCTCATTAGTTCATAATTTTGCACAACTGTCCCTGACGTTTCCTGGGGGTGAGCACCCTCTCTTCTGCACACATTCCCTCCTGATGACATGTTTTCATTTTGCTTTGAGTATGTGACACATCCTGTGGCAATTTGGTTTATTTATTCCTCCATTTACTCTGGATGAAATGGGGAAGCTGAGGCAGGAGATCTCCAGTTCAAGCCCAACACAAGTTTGAGACCCTGTCTCAAAATAAAAATTTGAAAAAGTCTGGGGATGTAGCTAAGTGGCTGAGTATGTACTTTGGTTCAATCCCCAGTCTCATAAAACAAAAAGCAGATAAAATGTTGACATAGAAGGCATTTTCCAGCTCCAATATTTATAGAGATGCCAATCTTGAAAGACTGTTTCAGTCTTCAAACATATTGAACATGAAGCAAAACCAAATCTTGGCATATAAATTGAAGAACTATAGTCATAAGAATGAACATCCCCAATTCCATATGAAAGCTTAAAGTTGTGGTAGTCAGTCAACATCTTTCTGAGAGCTATGGGAACAGGGGAGTCTGGGTTTCCACAGTATTCACCTCATGCTTTTCTTAAATACTACATTGTCCTACATTAAAAATGAAATTCACCTCATAAAAATGAAACCATCAGCCAGATAAGGTGGTACACAACTATAATCCTAGAGGCTTAGGAGACTGAGAAAGATCACAGATTCAAGGTTAGTGTCAGGAACTTAAGGCTACCCTGTATCAAAGAAAAAAAAATATACGTGTGTGTACACACATGTTGAGAGCCACAGGCAAAGGGGCTCCAGCAAACTTCCAGCTGCCAGCACCAGCTGCCAGCTGATGATTGGCTCACAGCGGCCCCAGCAAACTTCTAGCTGCCAACTGATTGGCTCCTCTGTGGTGATGCTCATTGGGTTGTTTCCCCACCCTTTGAGACCATGGAGCTTCTCATTGGGGGACTTTTTTGGCTTCGCCCACATGACCCAGCCAATCGGCCTCAAGAGCAGGAGGATTGGGGGAGGTGGAGAGGCTTGTGGGAAGCCAGTGGTGGCAGTTGGGCTCTGAGGGAATTCCTGAAGAGCTGTGTGGTGCGGTGTGTGTGTTCTAAAAATAAAGTTCGTTTCTTTTGACAAGTGGCTCCTGAGTTGTGCCCAGCAGGACTGCGGCACACACACGTATATCTCAGTGGTAAAGTTCCCTGGGTTCAGTCCCCGTCAACATACTTTATATACAACCAGATATATGAAAAATTTTGCTGTATTATCTAATAAGGATTGTAATGTATTCCACTGTCATTTTTTTAATCAATAAAAAAAAACACATGAAGTTTTCAGGGAACTCTTAATGGAAACTCAGAATTGGGTAGACCATAGTCCCCAGTTAGGGCCTACTCCCCTAAGGAAAGCCCCATAAATCTGTAAGCACTATTTTCTCTCCAGACCTTTTCTGGCATAGCCCCAGAGAGATTCCTTCCAGTCACTTCTGCGAGTCAGTCTTTGGGGGCTGCTGTGCAACCTGGAAGGCCTCTGGAAAGCGGTGGAATTAGAGCACAGCAAATACAATCCAGAGTAGTCCTGAGGTCTTGGGATGTCCCACACCAACAACGTGTTCTTTGAGACTTTTAACACCTGATTTTGTTTTGCTGTTATCCCCAAAGCAATGGAGGATATGGAGCTTCATGGTTGTGCAGGTCATTGTCCCTGTGCAAAGATGGCATTTCCCTGCTGGGGGAGACAAAGTGAAGGAGGAGGTCAGAGTGAGGGCTGTGCTCTCACAGTCTGACCTGCTTTACTGAAAAGAGTTCAGTTGGAACCAAGCATGGGGGACACCTGTAATCTTAGGTTCTACGCGAGGAGGATTGTGTGTCAAGGCTAGCCTGGGCAACTAAGCAAGACCCTTCCTCACAAAACAATGAGGATGTAACTCAATGGCAGAGTGCACTACATTCACAATCTCTAGTTCTGGAAAAAAAAAAATTAAATTTGATGTTAAAAGCTGCACATCTCACACCTCACCTGGTTTTTTGTTTATATGAAAGAAGTACCAAAAAAAACTTTTCTTTTGAGTTTCTAAGGAATGTCTGACTTCAGTTAATAATGAAATTTTTAAAAGAAGATCATGCCTTTTTTGTTTTATTGTACTCTTCAGTTCAACTCCATGCCCTATCTATTTGGGGTTTCCATGCTCCTCTTGAAGGGGGGCAGCAAATTTAAGGAGTTCCAGTACCTCTGACTTCCCTCTGGTTTCATTAACCACTGTGAGCCCAGGGCCGGGCCAGCTCCTGGGTGTACACAGTTGCACATGGACCCACATTAAGGAGGGGAGCCCTACTTTTGGGATTTAATGCTCTGGACTGTAACAAAATTTTAATAGTATTATCTCTGGCTATATATGCTGTAAGTAACATTGGATGGGTAAAAAGAGCATGCACTGAGAACTGTGCAATTCTTGGCAACCGTTAATTGAAAACAAAAATGCCTACTGGTTCTAAAAGCAAATGCTATAAGAGCAATGTATTCAGCAGGGGGGGCTCTAGACTTGGCAGTGAACCCTTGCAGTTTGAGTAGATAGTAACCAGAGCTGCACTGTTTTCTCTCCCATGGCTGGGTGTCAACTCTTGTTTGGACTGTTTGCCTTACATGAAAGCTTTTCATTTAAGTATTCCAAACCACAGAGCAACTGGAGCAAACCTTGGTATCCCCAAATGAAAATCAACTGTGCACTTCCTGTATTCTTTGAATTCCCAAGAAGAGGTAGGCATCTGCCCCTATCAAAATAGTCATAAAGCTCAGTTATGGGGAACAGTACCTTGGGGCATTTGCAGATGCTGATTGAGGAAACTTGGGAGTTAGTGAAATAGGAAAATACTATTAATATCTTCAAACCATGCTTCCTAAGAGTGAAAGCATGATTGAAGGATTTATCAGCAAATGGACTGGGTCATTCCAGTGGGTAGAATTTGAATGGTGTTATTAATACACTTCAATAACATGGAGATCTCTTGGATTCAAGTAATAGCCACTTATCAAAATCATGAAGCTTAACAAAGGTAAAACTAGGATTGGAACCCAGATTTCCTGGTGTACTATGAATTATTTAATACAGTTAGCATAGTTGAAGATAAGTAAAAATTTGTTAACTCAAAATACACCAGAGAACCCAATAATATCTGCCTTTGCCCATTGTGGAGAATCCACTTTGAAGGGAAACTCATTAATCAAATAATTACACATAGGAGTTAAATTATGACATTCAGGAGTATATGGCACAATGAGTTCACTAGAGAGAATATATTAACGTTTCTTAGGAGGTGGTATGAGGTCCCAATGGGTGGTATGTGAGTCAGGATTTGGAGGGTGAGTACCGTTTAATTAGGAGATGATTGGAAAAGTAAGGCCAGGGTGGATCAGGAAGAAAAGTACTATGACAGGAGGGAAAGAGGTGCATGTGAGGGACATAGAGCAGAGTGGTGTGTTTGGTGTGCATGGAGCACAGTGTGAGATGAAGCTGGAGAGATGGGCAGTGGCTAGATTTCTCAGACCTCCGTGAGGAGTCGTAGTTATTTTTCTCTTTGAGCAATGATAAAGTATTTATTTGAAACTGGAGAAATGAGGAAAACATGTTAAATTTACTTTTTTGTTTGTTTGTTTGGGGAATGCTTTTTAATATGATCCTGGACACATGAGTATGAATTTTCTTTGAGAAGCCTGTGGAGACACCAATGGGTCAACCAAGTGTGAGTCACCTGCACACAGGTGGCAGGTGAAGGTGTGGGTGTGGTGAGATCCTTCAGGATGAGTGCAAAATGTGAGGAAAGTGGAGTGTCTAAGGCTGACCAGCATGTAATGGTGGAAATCAGGAAGGTGAGTCTGAATAGGAATCTGATAAAGAGTGGCAAGGAAAAAACCTAGGAAAGTGACCTAGTGGAATGTGGGTCCAGGAAAACCAATGGACAGAAATTTGCAAGAAATAGAACTGGTCTACGTGGAAATTCTTCCAGTGGGTCAGGTGAGAGGATGGCTGAAATACATCTATTTGTTCATTGACAAGGAGATCGCTGATGATCTTGCAAGAGGTAGAGAGGAGTAAAGAGGAGTAGTAAGGTGATTGGGGAGAACTCTTCATAGGTTTGTAGGTGAAGAAAGGGAATGAATGAATCTAGGAGATGACTGGAACTTTCCAATTAGAGCTGAATGAATTTTCTACTGTGACAAACATTTGCTTCTAACTCTGAGATTCTGGTTTTCTACTTCTGTATGCCCTGCTTCACAAAAACACAGCCGGACAGACTTGAGTTTGTTTTAGGGACATCTTGGGGCTCAGCTTGCAGCACTGTTCCTGGTTCTAAAAAGCCAGTGAAAGCCCACGTCAGCAAATCGTTTCATGAAATAAGCCCCGATAGCCTCATGTGACATAGGCTATTGTTGGAAAGATCTCCAAGATGAAAAGATAACATTCACACCTGCTTAAGGGTTTTATTTTTATAAACTAAAGCTTTGGAGAGCATCTTAATCTGAGTGAACTATGTCTTGCTTAATGAAGCTGCATTCAAAAGTAAAAGATTTGCTCCTTTATTTGGCAAACAAAGAGAATAGTTCTATTTTTCCTAATAGCTCATTTCATTAACTGAAGCTGTTTATTTCTTTAGCGTTAACTTACTCCCCCCAATACAAGGATAAATACAGGTTACCTGAAGTATATATTTATTTTTGATTTATCTAAACATTTCTTCTCTAAAGCCCCTTTTGTTTTTTATCATGTTGGTGAAATGTTGCAGTCACTTGCCACTTTCTGGGAGTAGTAATTTAACATCGAATGAATGAGGCAGGCAGGTTGCTGGGAAATGCAATCAGCAGTGGCTGATGCTGGGGTTCCAGATGGGACCCCTCATCAGGCTGACAAAACACTTGAAAGTGTGCTGGATAGGAAATAAAAATGGCAAAGCTTTGAGGGAGAGTATTAATGGTTGTTGAATGCACTGATGAGGGACAGTTGTCATGGTAGGGGAGTTAATTTAATAAATACACATAAATGGATTTAAACCTCTTATGTATAATCTGCTGTGCAATTATGGTGCCTCATGCACTGCTGTGGGTTTTACATGTGTCTCTCATTTAATCACAGCACAACTCTGTGAAGTGGGCAATTGCTCAAACTCCTGAAATTCAGTTTGCAAAACTGTACATGGAAATAACAATCCCTAGGTTTATAAGGTCAGTTAAATGTAGGGGAAAAAAGTTTGAAAATTAGGTCCTGACTTCCACTTCTCCTTAAGATAGGGCAACAAGAACCCTACTTACTCTCCAACTTGAAATGACCAAAAACATCAGGCATCCTATGTTTTAAGAGACAGATTAGGTGACCAATAAGCCAATTTTTTTTTTTTAAAGCTATATCAGTGGAGAAAGGTTTTTTTTTTTTTTTTTTTTTTCCGGAAAATGGTACCAGGACAATTAGATGTCTACATGTAAAAGAAGTCACTTAATCTGCTACATAGAAAAATTAACTAAAACATTGTTATAAACCTAAATAAAAACCCTAACAATATGAAATAGTCAGAAGGAAACATAGGGTAAAACCTTTGTGACCTTGACATAGTGAAAAAAATTTTAGGTTCAATATTAAAAAATATTATCTGTCAAAAAAATACTAAATTGACAAAAAATTAGAAACTTTAAAAATTAAAATTTAAACAATTTTAGTGAATTAAGAAAAAACTTTTGATTTTTAAATGACACCAGTAAGAAATGAAAACATAAGCAATAGACTGGAAAAGATATTTTGAAGTCACCTATTAGAGAACTTACATTCCAAATATATGAAAAAAAATTCAAAACGGGCATAGCAAAACGATGTTATAAAAACTGGGTAAAATAATTCAATAGACACACTCTAAGAGAAAAATTACTACCAATCCTTCTCAACTTATTCCATGAAATCCAAAAGGAGGGAATCCTTTCAAACTCATTCTATGAAGCTAGTATTATCCTGATACCAAAACAAGAGAAAGACACATCAAGGAAACAAAATTTCAGACCAATATTCCTGATAAACATAGATGCAAAAAATTTTTGATAAAATAATGGCAAATTGCATACAAAAACATACTAAAAGATATGTACCATGATCAAGTAAAGTTCATCCTAGGGATTCAAGGTCGTTTCAACATACAGAAATCAATAAACATAATTCATCCCATTGATAGTCATGTGATTCTTGTCTTTGAGTCTATCTCAATAGGTGGAGAGAAAACATTTGACAAAATACAGCACCCGTTCATGTTCGGAACACTAGAAAAACTAGGGATAGAGGGAACATGCCTCAACATTATAAAAGCTACCTATGTTAAACCCAAGGCCAACATCATTCTAAATGGAGAAAAATTGGAAGCATTCCTTCTAAAAACTGGAACAAGTCAAGGGTGATGTCTTTCACCACTTTTATTCAACATCATCCTTGAAACTCTTGCCAGAGCAATTAAAAGAAAGTAAAGGGATCTGAATAGGAAAAGAACTCAAGATATCCCTATGTGCTGATGATGTGATTATGTATTTGGAAGACACAAAGAACTCCATCAAAATTCTAGAGCCCCATAAACACATTCAGCAAAGGAATGAAAATTAGCACCCATAAATCAAATGTGTTCCTATACATCATTGATGAATCTACGGAAAGAGAAATTGGGAAAACTAGCCCATTCATAATACCCTCAAAAAATTAAGTATTAGGGAATCAATCTAACAAAAGAGGTTAAAACAATGAAAACTACAGAATACTAAAGAAATTGAAGAAGACCTTAGAAGATGGAAAGCTCTCCCATGCTCTTGGATATGCATAATTAATGTTGTCAAAACGGCCATACTTCCAAAAGCGCTATATAGATTTAATGCAATCCCTATTAAAATACCAATGATAGTCTTCAGAGAAATAGAAAAAGCAGTTATGAAATTGATTTGGAAAATTAAGAGACACAGAATAGCCAAAGCAATCCTTAGCAAAAAAAAAAAAAAAAAAATTGAAGCAGAAGGGGCTGGGGATGTAGCTCAGTTGGTAGAGTGCTTGCCTCGAATGCACAAGGCCCTGGGTTCAATCCCCAGCACCACTAGCAAAAGTGAAGTAGGAGGCATCACAATAGCAGAGCTTACATTATACACAGAGCTATAGTAACAAAAACTGCTACACAGTATTGGCACCAAAACAGACATGAAGACCAGTAGTACAGAACAGAGACATAGACAAGCCCACATAAATACAGTCTTCTCATACTAGACAAAGGTGCCATAAATATACATTAGAGTACAAATAGCCTGTTCAATAAATGGGAGTGGAAAAACTGGAAATCTATATGTAGCAAAATGAAATTAAACCCCTATCTCTCGCCCTGCATAAAATTCAACTCAAAGTGGATCAAGGACTTAGGCATTAGACCAGAGACTGTGCTTTATAGAAGGAAAAATAAGCCCCAATCTATATCATATAAGCTTAGGAACTAACTTCCTTAACAAAAATCCTAAATTACAAGAAGTATAAATAAGAATCAACAGATGGGATGGTATCAAACTCAAAAACTTCTTCATAGCAAAGGAAATACAGAATAGGAGAATATCTTTGCCACCTGCACCTCAGAGCATTAATCACCAGGATATATAAAGAACTCAAAATGGGAAAATGGACTGGCAGGCATAGGCACACCTTTAGAAGAAGAAATCCGAATGGTCAAAAAAATGTGGGAAAAAAAGTCCAGCATTCCTAGCAGTTAGAGAAATGCAAATCAAAACTTCAAGATTTCATCTCAGTTCAGTCAGAATGGCAATCATCAAGAATACAAGTAACAATAAATGCTAGTGGGGATGTGGGGAAGGCACACTCATACATTGCTGGTAGGACTGCAAATTGGTGCAACCACCCTGGAAAGCAGTATGAAGATTCCTCTGAAAACTTGGAATTAAACCACCATTTGACTCATTTATCCCACTCGTAGGTTTATATACAAAGGACTTAAAATCAGCATACTACAGTGACACAGCCACATCAGTGTTTATAGCAGCTCAATTTATAATAGCTAAACTATGGAACCAACCTAGGTACACTTCAACAGATGAAAGGATAAAGAAAATGTGGTGTATATATATACACAATGGAATATTACTGAGCCATAAAGAAGAATGAAATATGGCATTTGCCGGTAAATGGATGGAACCAGAAGCTATCATGCTAAGTGAAATAAGCCAATCCCATAAAACCAAAGGCCAAATGTTTTCTCTGATACGTAGTTGCTAATTTGTAATAAGGGGGTGGTGGCTAGGGAAGAATAGAAGTACTTTGGATTAGAAAAAGGGGACAGAAGGGAAGGGAGGGGGTATGGGAATAGGAAAGATATAGAATGAATCAGACATTCCTATCCTATGTGCATATATAATTACAAGACCAATGTAATTTTACATCATGTACAACCAGAAGAATGGTATAATGGTATAATACGTATAATGTGTAAAAAATACATTCTATTAGGTGTAACTAAAAAGAATAAAAGAAATGACTGCTATTGTTATTTAATGAGAGAGCCCACATATCTATGAGAATTGCTAATAAGTGATGATCCCAGTTGTTGGCAAGGCATCAAGGAACTGGAACACTCTTACATTGCTGCTGGAAGTGTGAAATGGTTATGACCACTTGGGAACAGTTTGTCAGTGTCTTAAAAAGTCAGTATGCCCTTACTGATGATCTGGCCATTTCATCCCTAGGCATATTCCCAAGAATAAAGAATGCATATGTCTCTGCAAGTTTTGCAGAAGAAAGTTTATAGCAGCTTGCTTTTTAACAGAAACAAAATCTTGGAGGCACACACATAGGTGAATGCATAAACAATCTGTGATACATGTGCACAAGTTAAGAGTACTCAGCAATAAAAATGACTTAACTATTGACAAATGCATTAACATGGACACATCTCAAAATAGGATGAGGAAAGACACCAGACAAGAATAGATATTGTGTAATTCTATTTTATAAACTAAAAAAAATGGAAAGGAATCTACATGCCAGTAGATTGGTGCTTGCCAGGAGAGAAGGGGTATGGGGAAAAACAAGAAGGCTAGATTATAATAGGAACAAGGAAACTTTTGGAGTGATGAATATGTACCTATCTTGATTGTGGCGATGATTTTCTGGGTTTCTGCACGTATCAGATCACCAAACTGTGCACATTCATGGTGTACAGTTAGTCACAAGTAAAACTCAAGACTGCTAAGGATGAAGAAAAGCAAAAGGGTATGTTTAACATAGAACCATAATGTTTTAAGAATGGCTTTCCAAGAAAATTTGATTCAGAATGATCAACACTGAGTTTATCTTCTAAAAAGTTGTATGGAAATCAAAGATTATAAAACAGTCTTTCATGCAGCTAGGCAATAGATCAAATCTCTTGTAAGAATAAATATAATCAGTCTGCTTCTGACTCTTCCACACCCAGAGCTCCTGCTAGAAGATAGCAATCCTTGAAGTCCCCAAGAAAGGAACAGGTAGAGCAAAAATGCTGTTCCTGGCATCTGTCCATCTTGTTATAAAGGCAGTGGGCATCTCTAGATATGCAAGAATTCACAAGATATAATTCCAGTGAGTTTAGGCTGAAACTTTCTGGGAGATTCTAAAGAGCAAACTTCAACTGATGAGAAAGTGGATGGGGAAAGTATGATAGTTTTATTAAGAGAGGGGTAACTGAAAATTAGAGGATAGTTATAGTTTTAAAATGCACATAATCTATAATTACTGAAAAAATAGAAATGAAAATGAAGTTGAGATGAGAAGAAAAACATGGGTGGTAGTGCAGAAAGCTGTATAGTTGATAATTAAAAGCTTTAAGGTTGGCAAATCAATTAATAGAACTGCGAGTATGCTTAAATATTTATTAAAATGTACTCACTACAATAATGTTATAATCCACTAGCATCCAGTGATGCAAATGAAGCATAAAGATGGAGAGGAAATTGGAAAAAACCACCAAATTAACTCTTTCTCAGTGTCAGGAGTTTTAACTAAGAGCTGGCTAAAAATGATTTCAAATTTTTTGATAGATTTAGTCAGTCCAGAAATATACTTGTAAATGTTAGAACTTAGACATTTATAAGTTTTTTTTAATTTAAACATCCTTATAAGTGCTGAGATTAGAATTAATTAGGTATCTAGAGTTTGGAACTGCATAATCATACAATGAAGTTTTTCATGGGAGACTGAGGTGGGCCTTTGAGCATACGTGGTCTCTGAGATGATTCAGTAATAGAAGCAAGGTACAGAGTAGCATACAGAAAGTGCTACCAATCAGAAAAGAAAACCAACAGCATATATATGTATATAAATATACAAAATATATCTAGAAGGACAACCAACTAACTGAACTGTGGCTGTCACTTAGGTGTCTGGGAGGAAGGAAGCTGACTAGGGTCAGGAGTAGGAGAGAGATTATTTACTGAATACCTTTCATATCTTTTGAATTCTGCACCATCTGCACGTGTATGAATTTTTAAAATAATAATTAGGTTTTAATTTATTTTAAATGATGTGACATTTACATAACATAAAATTAAGACTTGGTACAATGACAGTGCATTCATAGTGCAGCCTTCACCTCTAACTAGTTCTAAAACAATTGTCACCACCCCCAAAGGATATCTCATACTTAGCAAATAGTCACTCTCCATTAATAATTTTTGAAGAGAAAAAAAAAACATTACCTGGCCAAGGCTTGTAAGGCATCCACAGTCTACACTGTCTCTTGAATCTTTGCATCCTCAATCCCTGGTTGAAACACTGCACTCCCTACTTTACCTTCCTGCACTCCTAGTCCACCTCAAACTTTCCCTAAATGCCCAGAGCAGATTTTCTACCAGTGCAGGAAGTTTTCAGTACCTACTGAGGCCTTGCAGCTGGTTGTTGTTTATGGGATTCTGATGGAGAAATGCTGATGCTGAAGGCTATACTCCCAGCAACTCAGCCTGCTGGGCTTTCAGGACCACGTCTGATTACATTCAGTGCATGCCTGATAGGACAGAGTTAACACAAGCCTTAGTTCTCAAGCGCATGCACTCTGAGGGCTGGGACATATGATGTGCCTCCTGCTTCAAAGCATAAAACAAGGTAACCCCTGGGGAAAATGATTTTGAGTATAAGTGAACATTTGGAGAATGAGAGTAAAAATCAACCAGCTAGTCCTGCAGAGATACTAACGGCAGATGGAAGGAGAGAAGCCAGTACTAACTATAATTCCTGGTCCTGAGCTCTAGAATGGTATCTGCATCTAACCAATTATGTGTGAAATTAGAGTACTCTTAAGAGAAGTCACATGAAGATGTTGAAACAGCCATGAAGGCTTTTAACTGTGAGCTCTATATTTTCATGCTCATGAAAGCAAACAACAGAAAATTTCACAAAAGAATGTGATCTTGCAGTTCAGTTCAGACAGTCAGTTCATTTGGCATTGAGGTTGTGAGCGGATTGTTGTAGATTTTTACACATCCAAATTGCATCCCAGGTTTCCGTGAAACCTTTAATGGGGCAGGGGACCTGGTTTCATTGGCCCACAAGCTGTTCTCTTCATTGTGCAGGTAGTTTGCCACATAGAGAAGTGGAGGCCACATCTATATTTCCTATAGAATTGACTGCCATGTGCAATTAGAGGAGAAGTATGTCTCATGGTCTTGATGGCAGCCTGTGCAGCCAAATCCAAGGGACAGAGATGGTGCTGAGAAAATAAGATGATCATTACACTCTGTCAACTTACATGGATTTTTTTTTCACAAAAATATTATACTTCATGCTGATACTAATTTTGTCATCAAATATTACTTAGAGGAAAACACTAATAATTTAGGAACTTTCATATTTAAAATAGCTTTTTCAACAAATTAATGAGATGTACAACCAGAATGACTTTCATTCAGGGAGGATTTTGTGATTGCTTCAGTCTCAATAGAGGGCATCAGGGAGAATTAGGGGATCTGACTCATAAGGTAGCATCCAGGTTGTTTGGAAACCTGGGAGTCAATAGCAGTACTGGAAATGGTTTATGAGGGCACTGTGACTTTTATTTTAAAGAGACTATTTTCCTCTGAGTAATAGTTTTAACTTTTACTTTATGTCCTTTTAAACTCAAATCAAAAAATCTTACTGTTGCAAAGAATTTAGTCTCTGGTTGGTATTCATTGGCAAGAGAAAAATGTATCTTTGATATAATAATGATGCAGACAGCTGACATTTACCAAGAGCCCACGTGCCACAGAGACTGTCCTGTGTGCTCTACGCATACAACCTGACTGCCTGTCACATTAGGAGATGAGTAATCCCACTATCTTTATTTTACAGATGTGAAACCTGAGGCACAAATTGGTTGAGTCAAATAACTTGGTTAAGCTTACACTGCTAAAATGATGCCTAACTATTGTATCCACTTCATTTTACCACTTTCTATTTATGGCTATCAATTACTGAGCACTTTCAAAAGTATTTGGTTTGCCGTTTAACTTTGACTGTAAGTGAGGTAGCTCTCATTACTTCATAGCTGAGATAACTGAGGCTTATAGAAATTAAACAGATTGCTCATAGTCTCCCTATTGTGTTACCTTATTTTCAACCTAGTAATAAAATCTAAGTATCAGTATGTTGAAGAATGTTTAATTTTGGTTATTACTTTGTGTTTCAGTTAGCAATTTTCATTGCTGTGATCAAAAGATCTGACAAGAACAACTTACAGAAGTTTGGTCCATGGTCAGATGACTCTATCGCTCTGGGCCCAAGATGAGGTAGAACATCATGGTAAAAGGGCATGACAGTAGCTCAGGACATGATGACCAGGAAGCAGGGCTCAGGCTCTGCTTAGGTACAAAACACAAATCTCAAAGGCACAGCCCAGAGACATGCTTCTCCAGCCATGCCCTGCCTGCCTGCAGTTACTGTTTAATCCATATCAGAGGATTAAGCCACTGATTACAACGAATAATCTAATCATTTCACCTTTGAAAAATTCTTACATTGTCTTACATGTAAGATTATGGGGAAAATCTCACATCTAAACACAATACTCTGGATGTCAAATTTTTCTTTTCTCCAGTGACACTGCCTTTTCACAGTGCCTCGTGCAGTTAGAGGGACTTGCTGGAATATGGTAGAGTGTTATTTCATTTTCAAGGCTAAATATAACAAGATTGGTAAAACGGACACCTTTTCTCCATCTTGGTTTATGTCCAGAGTGAAAGAAAACAAACAAAATAAAACAACTCCTGTCTTAAATCTGATTGTATGGATTTAAGGTGTAGAATGAGATTTTATGTGTTTCATCTTTAAATTGTTTTTCAAGAGTTTAAATCTTTGTTCCAGTCAAAAGTAAAGAATAAATTTGATGCTACATTATTTATGTTAATGTTTTATCATGATCACTGCATAATTAGGTCTCCTTCTAACAAGAGGTAACTAGAGGGAAGATTTGATTTTATTTTTCAAGCATGTAGCAATAGTGATGGACTTGGCTTGCATTCTTTTGCACATTATATAAGTATTTTAATTAACCATCACGGTAGTCAGCATATAGATATCACATATACTTAATTAAGGTATAGAAAGTGAGGAGCAATCAGAAATTCCTAAGATCAGAAACATAATTTCCAAGTGTCCCAGTGAGTGACAGGATTGTTGACACTAGAGATGTTGCATTATGGACATGGTAGTTGCAACAGCAGCCTGAAAATGACGTGGGAAAGGCAACTCAAAGGCCATGCTAGGAGTGGAAGCAGAGGATGGAAAATTGAGACCTGTCTAGTTGTTGTCATATGAGGACATGAAAAAATGAGATTGTGTGTAGAGAGAGATGGGGGGATGGGAATCCCTCTGGTTTGGAAAGATAAAAGCTGAGAGAGAATGTGAGACACGACAAAGGAAGGTGCAGAACATTATTTGTCATGATAGAAATCCACGGGAAGCTCAGCTACAGTACTTACAAGCTGTGAATGTTGCTAGGAGGAGGTGTCTATGAAGGATGGTGATTCTGTCCTCCTAGTGTCACTGTGAGATTTTAATGAGAATGGGGAAAATCCTCAGATAGCTTTTACAAATCTCTTACATTGTTCTATTGTTCTAAATAAAAAAATACAGTAAAGAGGGCAAAGCTGTGAAATATTTCAGTGCACTAATGTGGGAGAGGAATCAAATGTATTATTCTGGGGCTACTGGTGAATTGAAATGGATTTTCACAATGTCAGTCAAGACTGGTCAGAAGGGGACACTTTTCCTCTAGAATTTATGAATTTTCTTTGAGGGAGACTTAAATGCATTGTGATCACTTGGGTATGGGAAGGAGATTCATGACGACTTTCCTTATAATCCCCAGAGTCTGATAATGTAACCATGAAAGGTCCGGGTCCACTGTCACCCTGTGAAGCCAGTAAATCTAGAGATGGAGTTACGCACCTTCCTTAGGGAGCACAGGCACAGAGCTTACCCGGGGACGGGATGGAGGTGTATCGGTTATCTGGGTGACGGGGTCATTACAGATTGCCCAGGTGCTGCTTTTCTGATGCATAGGTTTCCGTTGTCTGAAGGTCACCAGACGTTCTGGGTTCTGTAAACTAAAGTTACTGATGAGAAAGCCTTATGACTCATATCTTTTTAGTTATTTTTCCCAGAAATAGTTAACCTTGCATTTAATCATTAAGACACAGAACAGGGGAAGAGAGCAAAAAGGCAACTTCCACAGGAGAATAGTTTTAACCTATTAGGTGGTTTCACTCAGAGATGACATTTATGGTAAAACTAGTGGAAGACTAGCAATATATCACCCAGCTCTGTGAATCTCCAAAATTAATGATTTTTAAAGTTAATGAAAGCAAGAGAAACTAGAGGGTTTATTTGGGTTTTTCCTTAGTTACAGTAAAAACAAAAGTCAGGACTCAGAAAAACAAACTCCTCCTCTGATTTCCCTATTCCTAGGCCACAGGGCTCCCGCTCACAGACACATTTGGAACAAATAAAAATCTTATTTTAGGTCATCAGTATTTTGCCCAAGAAACTATGTCTTACCATAAATATTTTGGAAGGTGTTTGAGGTGACTTTAGATATAAAACTTATCACTTTAAGAGATGGTAGAAGTAGAAAATACATGTAATTTAAATATAGGAACAAGCTTAAAAGTTGTTTTATTGCATATTTATTTGTATGATTTCCTTCCCAGGACACAGATCACCAACTCTCTCTGCAGAGGATAATATCTTTAGCTTTGTGGGCCTCATAATCTTAGTATCAACTTAGTATCAACTAAGATACTTAATTGTGTTATTGTAGGCCTAAGGTAGCCAGAAATAGTGTGAAAATGAATAAGCCTGGCTGTGTGACCATAGCTTGTCCCCCTACCTCATGTCATGTACAAAAATAAATAAAAATGGATCATTGGCCATAAAATTCTTGAAAACATAGAGGCAAATTGGCATGATCTTCAGTTTGACAATAGATCCTAAGTTTGACACCAGAAGTATGAGTAACAAAAGAAAAAATTAGATAAGTTGGACTTTGGCAAATTAATAATAATAATAATAATAATAATAATAATAATCAACAACAGTAGGTGCATTAAGGGACATTATCAAGAAAGTGAGCCAGGTGTGGTGGCGCATGCCTGTATTTCTAGTGGCTCAGGAGGCTGAGGCAAGAGGATCACGAGTTCAAAGCCAGTCTCAGCTTCAGCAAAAGTGAGCAACTAAACAATTCGGTGAGGCCCTGTCTCTAAATAAAATTCAAAATAGGACTGGGGATGTGGCTCAGTGGTTGAGTGCTCCTGAGTTGAATCCCTGGTATCCCTCGCCCCCCCAAAAAAGGTGAAAAGATAACCCACAAAAGGGGAGAAAATATTTTCAAATCATATGTCTAAGAGATCTAATTATACAGAATATATAAAGATCTTTTAAAAATCAATGACAGAAGAATAAGCTACTCAATTTAAAATAAGTAATTATATATTTTCCAAAGAAGATACACAAATGGCCAATATTCATTATAAAAGATACTCAACATCATCAGAAATTAGAAACATCATCATTAGAAAATTAAAAATCAAAACCACAGTGATATATTAATTTCTATACACTAGGATGACTATAATAATTTATAAAACAAAATCCAGAAAATTACATTTGCTGCCAAGCTATGAAGAAACTGGAATCCTTATCCATCATTGGTAGGAATCTAAAATAGTATAGTGGCTGTCAAAGTAGTTTTATGTTTCCTCAGAAAAATTAAACATAGAATTGAAATTGTTGCCTGATATAGTAATTCTATGTATAGAACCCAAAGAATTGAAGCAGATACTCAAATACATGGATGAGAGTGTTTATGGAAGCAGGATGCAGAACAGCCCAAAAGTGGAATCCTCTGACCCAAATGTCCATCAACAGAGAAACAAATGAACAAATTGTGGTGTATACATACCTTGAAATTTCCTTCCTTCCTTCCAAAAGGAACAAGGTACTTACAGATTCTATGATGCGCATGAACCATTCATGCTAAATGAAGGAATTCAGACACAAAAAGTCATGTGTCATTTCACTTATATGCATTTTCTAGAATAGGTCAATCCACAGAGATAGAAATCGGTGGTTGCTAGGGGAGGAGAGTATGAGGTTCTCTTTGGGGGCGACAAAAATGTTTTGGAGCTTGATAGAGATACTATTAATTGTATGATGTTTTGAATGTGCAAAATGCCACTGAATTTTACACTTTAACATGGTTAATTTATATGAATTTCCCCTCAAAAGAAAGAAAAACAACAATACGTACAAACTAAAAAAGTGGACGGACATGGGAACTGACTAGGAGGTTGATGAACTAGTTCTGCCAAGAGGTAATTTTGCTAAGGCGGAGACGGAAATGAGAGGAGCCAATCACCAAGGACCAGCTGAAGCAGGGCTGAATGCAGAGGAAGAGGCAGGAGGAAGATACAGCAGACACTGGCTTTGGTTTGGCTCTTGGCCAACTTACTGCTGCAAAGGGGTATTAATGGAAATCAGCCAGGGTAGACTTTCCCCCAAGCTCATTATCTGACCCTATTTAAAATGGACTTATAGGCCCATAAAAGCAATTCTGGTTAGGGCCATTTATTTCTTTCCAATAAAACTTGAAGCTTTCATTTGATCCATTAAAATTCTTAATACAATCTTTTTATTTCTCTCTTTAAAAAGCCATTTTTTTCATGTTCTAAGCATAATAATTACCTACTTGACAAATGTATTCCTAATTACACAATTACTTTATTATATAGTATCAGTTTAAAAATGCCTCAAGTCTGAAGTCTTCTGGGAAAGAGATTATTTAATGTATAACATAATTTCCTCTCAAATAATTATTTAGAGGCTGGGGGAGAAAATGAGATAGGCTGAAAAATTCTAGTGTATAATTTTAGAGCTGATATTCCTGATAGAAATCAGGCAGAATTGATTAGGCATCATAAAATGAGGCAAGATTGACCAGAGTCTCTGGCTATGTTCCTTGTGTGTTGTGAAGGGTGCATGTGCATCTCTGTGTGTGTATGTGTTCATGTGTGTGCATTAGTGTGTATGTATGTGCAGGTGCATGTGTCCTTAATGTAGTGTGAATAAGTGGCTTAATTACTGAGTGGCCTCGTTTTGAGTCTAAATGTTAAGAAATTAAGATTAATTATTTGTGTGGCATAAGTGGCATTCCATTGCAAACTCTGAAATTTTCCTCTCACTTGTTTATAGCCCATATCTATATAGTCCTTAAATTATATAGAGGGTAAATATGGAGAGGTGAGCTAGGATATACTAATCGGCTATTGAAAACTGGACAGGAATATAGTAAGATCTTTTATATTCTCCAATAGCTGAGAATAATTTATAGGAATGCTGCAACTATGCATCAAAACCACTAATTGGTTGTCAGATACTTCTGGGCACCTTTCTGTCCTCTCATGGCACCCTGTCCTCCTGGCATGTGGTTCTTATTCTGCACTTTCATTGTTACCCGCTTGAGTGACCCAGATGTCACCTGGGAACCTTTTGTTCCTTGAGATTTTGGTAAAATTGAGCAAAACCTTTTATTTCCATGACTGGAGGACATCCAGTACCTCCATAGGGCACCAGCTAATGTCCACATGGCTCTGATTTTAGAGAGGGGAAAGATGGGACCCAACCCTCTGCAGTAAATGGCCCAATGCAAATTTCACCCTAGGACTCAGTTGCAATAAAGCTTCAAAGGAAATAACCCTCAGTTGTAATATGCATCTGTGAGTATGTCTCTAGAGATTTGCAGGCAACAATGACCCACGTGGCCCTCCCATGATGCTTCTTATCCTCTCATTTCTTCTCTCTGCATTTCTCTCAGCCTGTCTACAGGATCCCAGCTCTTTCCCCCAGTTGTGCAGAGCCCTGTTCTTCCTTTGGATCCTTGCTCCCATCATCATGCAGAGGTGTCTGTACCCTTGCTCATTTCTCACTAGGAATAGAATATGTGAATGCAAGGATTGTACCTCTCTCCTTCAACTATTTCTTCCTAGCTCTGTGCTTGATACACAGTTCTAAAAGGGAATTTGAATGAAGAAATAAGTATATGAGCAAATTATGGAATGGGGAGATGCCATCTACCTATGGCATTGCCTGGAATTGGTGGTATGTTTAGGCTTACTAATCAGCTAAGGTTAATAAACTTGTGCTCAGTAATAAACTTGTGCTCTAGCTCACCCTTGGAGAGTGCACTCGGAACTCAAGTCACTCTCTTCATGAAGTGGATGATGAACAAGACAGAATCCTTCTCCCTGAGATGATTAGCTGATGGACAGGTGTAATCCAGGTGAGCTGAAAATAGCCTTCAGACAAAGAAGCTGCTGTGAGATGGTGGCTTTGGGTGGACTTTTATGCACTAGGAAGACTTTGAGTAGGGTTTTAAAGGAGTGGTAGGGTGTTGGAGATAAAGTGAGAAAACATGCCCTGTTGGGGCAGAAGTGAACGGGCCAAGCACATAGGGCAGTGAATGGCCCTCAGCCTGGACAGAGGCACATATGTGTGATGCCTGCGACCTCCAAGAAGAGGAATGTGGTCCTATATCTATAAACCTCAACAAACCACCACAGGTAGACTCTCACCTGATAGACTCTTAGACATAAATCACTTATACCTCTTAATCTCTCATCTGAGATTGACAGATGAGAGACTTGAGCCTTAGAGAAGGTGAACAAATCCCTCAATCCACAGGAAGAGCAAGAGGCAGAGTTGGGATTCATCCTCCCTTTTTTGCCCTCCACACATAATAAGCTTCTCCTCTTCTGATGCTCTATCAAAGGAAGATGTGTTTTGGTAATAGGATGCAGGGAAGCTTAATTCTAAAGAGGGCCATTAGGCTCCAAGGAACCACTCTGTTTTCTGGAGGGGAGGAGGTGATGGGGCAGAGAGCAGCTCTCGGTAGGTGAAGACTTCCCATAGCAGAGACTGATGACTGTCCCAACTCTCTCTCTTCTGTTGCTCCAGGCAGCTGAGCAGCTATGAGAGAGTGATCTTTAGGGCCTTCAGAATTCTTACAGCATCTCACTTTTCTGGGTGGCCAATTGTATCCTAGAGAAATACCTTTAGGTGGTCACAGTAGAATGTAAGCAAATGCCAGCTCAACACTGGAGTCAGTCATGAATAACATTCTTGGCTGGAACTGTGTCTGCTTCAGGCTCTCTCAACTTCCTGCTGGGCCTCTAACAAGCCTATGAGACTTTGAGGATCCATTTAAAGGAACAGTGGAAGGAAGACGAGATATATTTTATTTTCTCCACTTAGGAGATGAAACAAGACTTAGAGAGCTGAGTTACCCAAGCTATATTTGAAGTGACACAATTCCTATAAGGTGAAACTTGGATTAAAACTCCTCTTTATCTGATGCACAAATTCCAATTCTTTCTACTGTACCACACTATACTGAATCCTTAAATTGAATATTTAGGGACTGGGTCATGGAAACTATTTTTACTTTGGAAGTAGGATATGTGGGTGTATTGAAAATATCCCAATAATTTTAATATATGTTCTGAACATTCCTAAGTTAGAGATTACATAAATATATAATATAAACAGGATATGTTTTCCTTCAGAATGAAGACTCATGTGGCAAAAATAATGCCTAAGTGGGTGATTGTACAGAGGAGCTCTGGTTAAAAAAAATACCTCATTCTTCATTTTCAAATTTTGCCTTGTGCCTGCAGGGTGGTCATAAACCTGTGTGTAAGTGTGTCCACGTGTGTGTGTGTGTGTGTGTGTGTGTGTGTGTGTGTGTGTGTGTGTGAGAGAGAGAGAGAAGTTACATGGAGGAAGGAACCTACCTTGGGTGAAAAAAAAAATGCTGCACTAGAGAGTCCTGACTTCCCTAATGGAGAGGAGTAGGGCTTCATCGATGGGTCACTGACTCTCCTGTTGTTTTGCAGTGGATGAGATCCTTGGCAGCTTAACAAAGCCATGGAGGGGTCAGCGAGGGGCTTGAGTTCTAGCCCTAGTTTTTGCACTGACTCTCAGACCTTGGGTGAGTCATTTCTTTGCCAGGCCTTACTGAACTCATATGCAGAAAGCCATGGTTTAGTGCGGATTATGTATTAGGTCATCTAACAAAAAATAAACACACAGACAGTGCTTGTGCTGTGGTGGAGGAGCGCAGGAGGGGGCACATAGGACAGCACCTGTTGTTCAGATAATGTCCTATTTCTTGATTTTTGTGCTGGTGACAGGGATTGTCATCTCTACATTTTTCCAAGTGCACTTTTCTAAATGTATTTTATGCTTCCGGAAAACAAAATATGCAAACCAAAAACATTCTAGTCACCTCAAGTCATCATGTATAAAAAGGGCCAAGAATAAACACATTGAAAAATAATAACACAAAACATGTCTTGCACCATCCTAATAGCTCTCATCTCATTTGGGGAATCGTAGTTCTCAAAGGAGATCAGAGTCGAAAGTCATACGAGGAGAGAAGGAAATACCAGTGGTAACATCACAATTCAGGATGGGCTTCTCTGGATAGCAAGTCCTCACGTGAGAAATGATCATCTTCAACTTTCTGCTGAATATGACCTTGAAACTCCACAGTCGGGTTTGTTTAATAACTGTTTTCTGAAGCATGACATATTTCATCAGTGTCGGGGAGGAGGCAGTCAGTTAAAGGTAATGTTGAAACTCGGCCGCCATGTTTCTGCCTTGGGAGGCTGTGATCCCACCACACAATGCAAAGGATGTTAATATAATCAGGAAACCAGGAGCATACAAATGGGATCACAACCAGTCCTGCTAACACAGATCACACATGGTAAAAAGCATCCTTTTCTTTGCCACTAAAAGCAAGCTTTAATTATGGTGGGAATCTGTACATGTAATAGAGAATATGTACACTGGGTCGGCCTGGAATTCCACCCTGAGAGGTGTACTCTATTAAAACACTCTCATCAGTGCACACAGAGACATGGATGTATAAGAAGGTTCATAACAGCTTTGTGTATGAGAGTAAAAAATTGAAAAATATACTGAATTTTCACTCATGTGTGATGGGATGGGCAAATAATTATGGTACAGTTATATAAAATTCAATTCATCTGGGAAAATGGTCAAACTAGAATGATGGATATTGCTGGAGTTTGGATATAACTGTCCCACAAAGGCCCATCTGTTAATGGCTTGTTACCCAGCCTGTCACCTCTGGGAGGTGGTGAGACCTCTAAGAGCTGGAGCCTAGTGGAGATCTTATGTCATTGGGAGCGTACCCTCAAAAGGAATTGTGAGCCTCTGGTTTCTTTCCTGTTCTTTCTGGGACTTTCCAGCCATGAGGTGAGCTGCATTGCCCTGTTGTGTCCTCCCCACCATGAAGTGCTGGCTCACCGCAGGCCCAAAAGCAACCAGACCAACTGATACTGGTCCGAAACCTCTAAAACTGTGAGCCCAAATAAACCTTTCCCTTTTATAAGTTGATGATCAAGTTACTATAACAGGTATTTATTATGTTAATAGTTAACTTTCTTCACAACATTACTAATTATATATTTAATTTGTAGAATAATACAGTATAGTAACATTTTATACCTTTATTTTTTTGTATGTGGTGCTGCGGATTGAACCCAGTGTCTGACATGTGTTAGGCAAGTGCTCTACCACTAAGCCACAATCCTAGCCCTAATACTTTAAATAAATTTTATCAATATGCAAAAAAAAATAGAATTATAAAATATTAGGGACCCATACAAATAAGTAAAGGTATAAAGAAGTGTGTAGGAATGAGAAGTGCCGCATTCAGTGTAGACATGCCTCTGGGAAGGAACAATGTGTATGAATGGGAAGAGGCCAGAAGGGCATTCAATGTGAGGCTTTGCGGTAGCTTCACAGTTCTTCCTTGTATTCGTCATTATACTTTTCGGATGACAGAAATAATTGATAATATTGAAAAATTAACTTGAAAATAAAGCTAGGGTTTGTCTATTGACCTGTCAATCTATTTTTCATTTAGTTAGTGTTTAGTGAGTTACTTTTTTATTAGTACTCATCTAAGAACGGTGAGAGAAACAAGCTACGTGTCCTCCAAGAGCTAATGGTTGATTAGGAGAACCAGACGTACGGGCCTTTGGACAATGCTATGGTAAAGGAGGAGACTAAATGGAAGATGCAGCTTGTTCTCCTCCAAAAGAACCAAGGGATAATTTCTAGGAGGCTCAGTGGTCCTCATTGACAGGCATTTGAAAGGGACTAGGTGAGGGGTGTTATGGGAAGGCAAAGATCATCTAGGGGCTTGTTACCAGCTCTGATATTTTCCTGCTTCAGCTTCCAAAAGTGAAGGAACTTGGAGTCCGTGGATTCCTCCATCGCCCTGTTTATTTGTATTCCTTTAGTTACTGCACAGGGGGCTCCATACAATTTTTGCTTTGATGGTTTATTTCCATCTGTCTAAAAACTACCTCTTCTGAAATTTGTAGTAGACCTCACATTTCTAGTGTTTCATAAATCAGTGAACCAAATGAAGTTCATCTTCATTTGAAGTAAGACTCCTTACTTTTTGTCCATGTCAAGATTAATTCCTACACCTTCGTTTTTCTAAAATGAGAAGTTGTTAAATTTCTGAAGCTATTCAGTTTCATATTTTCCAAATATTATAGCATTAAAAATTGTATAATTTTTAAAAAAATTTATTTAAAATGCTCATAAATCAAAAAGTGCAGGTTTTATTGATTCTTGAATATGGGGGTGATATCAGGGCAATTAGATTATATACTAAGGCTAGCTCAGCTTTATCCTGTGATGAGGACTGTGGCAGAGGGATTGAGGGAGAACACTACCACCAAAATTTATGACTATTAGAAAGTCTCAACACTTCCTAATCTGTGACTCAGATTATATATTTGTAATTCATGTAGAGCTCTGTCTGACAAGATTTCATAAAATATCTAAGCTCAAAAGATACTTTGAAAACATCTTGTTGGAGGTTTCCCAAAGTGGGCCCAAGGATTGTTACTTCTCAGGTGCCATGATTAATTGGTTTTACTCAGAATCAGGCCTCATGGTCAATTGTTTCTGGAAGAATCTTGGTGATTCAGATAGATTTTTCTTCTGCAGAACTTTTCAGAGCCTCTCTAGAATATTAACCTGATGATGAATCTCTGAGAGGGTATCAAATTCACAGTATTTTCTGAAAATTGCTATTTATATAACATATATATATAATACACACACACACACATATACATGCACACATATATACACACATTTGTATAATATATATGTCTCTGTCTCTCTCATGTATTTCATATTGCTCTTGCTCTTTCATTATTTCTTTTTTTTTGGGAGATGGTATTAGGGATTGAACTCAGGGGCACTCAACTAGTGAGCCACATCTCCGTCCCATTTTTGTATTTTATTTAGGGACAGAGTCTCACTGAGTTGCTTAGCACCTTGCTTTTGCTGAGACTGGCGTCCCAAACCACTGGGATTACAGGAGTGCACCACTGTGCTGACTCTTATACTGTTTCTTGTGTGAATCTAATGCAACCTTATTTCACCAGAGCAAAATAAAGGCACAGAGTTGTTTGAGAGATTTACTAAAGTCTACAGGTGATCAGTGATGAAATTGAGCAGGGGAAGAGAAATATGACGGCTTATCACAAAACATTTTTCCAAAGAGGTGTGGATGGCATGTGGCAGATGTTATAGTCTGTGATGGAAATGTACTTGTCATTGACCTAGAGTGATGTATTACACATAATAACACGTCCCTCATCATTAAAAGCAAACAAATAATTTATAGCAGCAACAGCATTCCTTTCACATTAAATATTTATTATGTCATCCAGGGAAACAACAAGAAAAGGTTGCTTTTCTAATTACTAACATAATTATCCCCACACACACAAATGCTTTGGTAATATACGAATATATGTGCTAATTTAAATTTTATAGTCTCATAGTTTATCTTTAAAGTTCTACCCTCCTTTAATAAACTGACTTATTGAAATAACAAAAATAAATCCTAAATGCGTTAAACAAAAAGGACACACCATTTGTGAGAGAGCTGAGAACAGAACCTTCCCATATTCTTAAAGCATGGTGCTCCCAGTCCTTTAGGGGTGTTTTCTTATAATGATAAATTTCAGGAGATGGTTCATCCGGAACTATATTTTATTCTCAAATTCTCATTTGTTTTCACAATTAAATTATGCTCCTGAGATAATGTGACTTGTTGTTCTTCAGTGACTAGGTTCCCTGTTCACTTAAACCAGAAAGTGAGGATTACTACCGTACCCTAGGAGGAACAATGGGGACAATGTGTGGCATGCAGCCAGGCCACTTGTTTAAAGATAGTTCCTGTCCACTCATTTTCAAGGGAGGGATAACTTCTCTTATAGAAATGCCATCTGTGCAGCCAAGTTTCAACAAAGGCAGGAAGCAAAGGAAACAGGAAAGTCATTTTGCTCAGAACAGCCCTTTGTGATGCACAGGAGAGGTAAACACAGGACCAGTTGACCTTCCTTCCTTCCTTCCTTCCTTCCTTTTACTGTGGTGGAGGAGGGGAGTCACTGAAGGCAGACTTTTCTATTGACTGAAAGCAGGAAGGTTGCTCCTCCCCAGGCCTGGGCCCTTTGTCCTGAGGCATGGTTGACATGTCACAAATGCCTCCACATCACATCACCACTCTCATCCCAAGCAGGTCCTGTATCCTTTCGTTGGTTCCCTGTGGGTCTGAGCCCTGGTTGTGATGCCCGTATTCTGCGGTGCCTGATTCTGGAGTCCATGAAATGTTCATTCAGCCATAACAATGCTTATGCCCATATCCTACCAAGTTCTTTGTATGAGGACCTCCCCAGGGCGCAGCAGTTCTGCCCTATCCAGTTAGGGTAGTTTTCCTCACAGGTATCTGCCTGTTGAATTCCAGGAGCAGCCCATTCCATCCAGCAGGTAGCAATCACAGGTCTCTATTTGGCCATAGGTACTTGTATTATCTAACAGATACCTTCTGTTCCTTCCACTCCCATTTTTTTTTTTAAATACATGTCCAGTCCTGTCCTGTTATACTTAAAATCCTGAAGTAGCATTTCTTCTGAAAGCCTGGAAGATCTCAGTTGATGAGGGGCATTACTGGAGTAAGAACTTGGGTGTCCGTGGTCATGCTGTCCGTGGAAGTGCTGGCTCTCGGTACCTCTCCTATTTCCCGATGTAGATTTTGTCAATGTGTACAATGGAGACGGGAGGCTGCCTTTTCTCCAGAAAAAGTGAAAGTAATATTTGTTCTGTCACAAGCTCAGTGTTGGGAAAATCAGAGATCAGTGACCTTTTTGACATCTGACAACGCAGGACCTAATTATTATACTAGCTCTTCTCTTTGAGTTTTTTTCAGAGATGAAAACGAGAAGACACCTTTATCATAACCCAGATCCATCTGCATTTCCCACTGCTTATTTAAGAATTTTCTTTCAATGCCAAATCACAACATGGTTCCCTGGACCTTGAATGTCTCTATCTTCTTGAGATACTCCTCCTGTCTCTGTCCTGTTAAGACAAACAATGAGGGATCCTGAGGGAGAAGCTGGCTAGGGAGCTGTGGCCGGCAGGGGAGCCTGACTTATTCAAACCTTAGAAGACAGAATACTCAGCTGTTTTTCCTAGTAGCTTTGTTACTCCAGAGTTTGACCATTTGTAATCATTAAGCCTCAGTCCCCCTTAAGAACATGAAGATGAGTTACGGCAGGTATCTCTACTTACCCCGAACCAAATCGTGGTGGCGTTGTCTTTGTTTTTTTGCCTTAAGTGAGAAAGAATGGGAAATATGGGATAGGGAAAAAAGCCAGGAGGAAATTTTTATTTTAAAATACAATGTTTATCAATACCATATGTTCATTAAGTTAATTAATATTAAGTATGTAAAACAACAAAATAGAAATAAAACCCACCAAGATTCCACCACTAAAGAATAAATTCAGTCTCTGATAGTCAATTTCTGGTTCTTACCTCTGTATATGTATCAGTCAGCTTCTCGTTACTATAATGATTTTTTTTTAATATTTGAAGTGATTATTTTACCAAAAGCAAAGATTTATTTTGGCTTATTTTATTAATATTTATAATTAATATAAATATTCTGGAGGTTCTCTTCTAAGATCAAGTGGTCCAGAACTCTGGGCCTCTAGTGAGGGTGGTACAGCATGGCAGGTATTTCAGTTTTTTTTTGTTGTTGTTGTTGCTGTGACAATGTATCTGAGAAAAACAAAGGAGGAAAGATTTTTTTTTTTAATTTTTTGGCTCATGGTTTCACAAGTTTGAGTTCATGGTTGTGTGGCTCCCTTGTTTTGGGGCCTGGGGTGAGATGGTATATCATGACAGAAGAATGTGGTGGTGCAAAGCTGCTAGGGAAACAGAAAGAGAGGAAGGGGCTGGGTACAAGCTATAATCTCAAAGGGCATGCCACCAAAGACCCACTCCCTCCAGTTAGGCCCAGCCTGTACAGTTGCCATCACCTCCCAGTAGTTCATTCAGCTATGAATTCCTCAATGGATGAATCTGTTGATGAGGTCGGTGCTCTCACGATCCAGTCACTTCCCCAGATCGCTGCTGCATTGGGGACCAGGCCACTAATACATGAGCCTTTGGAAGACATCCCAGACCCAAATTATGATAGTGGGAGTATGAGGCAGAGCAGACCTAGACCTCTCACTATGAGTCAGGAAGCAAAGAAGAGGAAGAGACACGTGCTCCAAAAACTTTTTTGAAATCATGCCCACAATGATGTAAGGGCCTCCTTGAAGGCTCCACCCACCTGCTAAAGGGCCACACTATTTCCCAGTAGCACCATTCTGGGTGCTAAGATTTTAACATATGGGCTTTTGGAGGATATTTAGCATCCAAATTACAGCAAGGTATATAAAAATATGATAAATAGCAACAGAATAGCAGATACATTTTCTAGCTAGCTGAACTAATTTTGAACATAAAAAATGAATTAATTTGGATTCAATAATTCTATGTAGACATGTTTGTTTTATGTATATGTACTGGGTACTTCCATACTTCAAATGTTCACATAAGTAATTTTAATAGTTGCTTGGAAGTTTATAATAGGAATGTACTATTGTTTATATAATCAATCCGTCAGCATTAAGGATATTTGCTTAAACATATACAATGTTTTAATGTTCCTCTTAATAGAACAAACGTCAAGTATATCTGTGACAATGTCCTCAGATTCCTAGAAAATGGATGCTTGGTCATGTACATATTTTTAGGGAATTGACAAATATAATACTTTCCAGAAAAATTGTGCCCACATATAGAAATATGTTAGAGAACTGCATTATTATTAGAAAAAAAACTTTTTGAAACCTCAATTTGTATAATAAAAAAGTTAAATATTTTGTCTATAAGACAACATATGTTACTTATGAGCTTCACAGTTTTTCACTTGGGATTTGTATGTACATATCTTTTGAACATATCCCAAATAGATGATTGCTGTAGAGTTCAATTTTTCTTGTTGATGTATAGGAACTATTTGTTTTTTGAGTAACCATGTCCTATCAGGTCTTTTAAATATTTTCCAGTTTATTGTTTATTTTCTATTTTGCCTTAAGGTTATGTCTTTCTGTTGTTTAGGTGAATTAGAAGTAGGGAAATAAAAATAAAAATATTTTTTTATAAAATAATTATTTGTAGCAAGAAAATTCAAATCTCACAGGTTAATGTAAAACAATATTACAAACTGGGTTTGTACAGAAGAGCACATATGGCATTTGCTTCTTTATCTTTGCCCTGTTTCTGGGAAAGGATGTACACCTAATTCTCTACCTGTGTTCTCTCTGCCCAACATTTAAAGAGATGGATGCTCCTGCATACAAACAATAAATCTACAGGGAAACTGCCCATAATGTCTCTTTCAAGATGCCTAGTGGTATAGATTTTATAAGAGAAAATTCCAACTATATTGTTTCAAAATTCTTTCAGAAATTGGCAGTTGAGATTTGATTGATGGGCATTTCCCACATCATTTATGCCCAACATCTCTGTAGTTTTCTTCTACAAACTCTAATACATATTCCCAGAGGAAATTTACAAAGTGCTTTCTCATGTTATAAGATCTTTTTCCCTTTGTATCAAATGCAGACAGTGGACAGGTTAGAAAAATAATCAAAAGGAATATCAGGCATAGAGGAAAAAAAAACTTTCAAATTAAAACAAAAATGTGTTTTGACTCTTTACCTACCGCTGTCTTTAAATGTCTCTAAAAAATTTTTTTCTGTATCCCAGCATGCCAGGTAACATTTTGTTTTTATTTTTTGTCTAGTCAAAATAACAGGAGTACCTTGAGTGGGAGTTGGCCAATCTGAAGTGGATTTTTTTTTGTTCTACTTCAAGGTTAAGATGGAATCCATTCTTGCACGTACTCTTCCCACACTAGTAGAACCTCAGATGTAAAGGGGGCTTAATGGGTCTTCCTGTTTCCTACACACAAAAAAAAGCAAGGCTATAGATGTGTATACTTGTCCATCTCAGGTGAATGCAAACATTTCTTACCTTCTCTTTATTTACTTTGCTTTAGCAAAGCAATCCCCTTTGGTGCAGCAGCTGCTGTTGGGTGGTATTTATTTTAGTCCACTGTTATCCTCTAGGTTACAGCTGGTTTTTCTAGTGACCAGTCTGGTAAATGAGGACACGGTGGGAATTACTTTGTCTTTCATCCTTCTTGTCTGTAAGGATGATGCCACTAATTTCTTCTCTTCTCCCTGACAAGGCAGTTTCTGAGGCTCTTGTTTGGCTTTTTCCACTATGAAAGCTCTTACCCCACAGGACAAGGAGTTAATTGAGAGTTCTACTAACTAGCAAGTTTTATATTGCTAGTTATATAAAAGTCATATTATGTGCCCATTGTAAGTTTTTGCTCCAGGAAATGATCCCTTGTATATCTTTTAACTGAGTGGGTTTTTGGTGAGCTGGATCTGGGGCAGGCCTCTGTTTATTAACTGGTGCTTATTCTAATAGG
Organism: Spermophilus citellus; assembly: GCF_964194105.1. NCBI lineage: Eukaryota > Metazoa > Chordata > Mammalia > Rodentia > Sciuridae > Spermophilus > Spermophilus citellus. Next base: position 77,755,870 of record NC_138195.1, on the reverse strand, counting down.
TGAGGTATGATGAATCTTTGAGTGTCATTAATGTTAATATTAATAATCTAAATAGTAATATTATTTAGAACTGTGTATCTAATAGTTTTAGAAATGTTTGGATATTCCATTTCTCCTAGTGTATAGTTACCCAATCGAATGGTCATAGTTATCTTTATGGAAGAATTAGGAGCATTATTTTTATATTTTATTATCGTTTATTGATATTATGGGGTACTTTCTTCTGGGAATTAGGTCTCCCTTTCAGTTAATTGATTTTGGGTCTGAGAATGGGCTCAGATCCAGAAGCTGGGGAAGGAGTTGTAACTTTATTAGGACGATGTCCTTCAATCTCCTAGTTATTTGACCTTGATTTTCTTTGGAACCAATGAATTTTCTAGAGGTGGCTATGTCCTAGAATCATCCACAGAGCTCTCCAAGTCAAGTCCCCATGGCTGCAATTCTGACCTTGCTGCTCAGGTTATTATAATTGTTCCTCTTTGTTTTCATAGTGTAACACCATGTTCTGGTCTCCGTGTTTAGGACCTTATCATTTTCATTGCTATTAGTGAAACTAGCTCTGTAACAGCATCTCCTACCATGAGTTCTGGCCTCCAGAGGACAGCTGCTTTTGATTTCACCATCTCCCAATTTCCCACTTCTATTTGAGAGCATGTATTCATTATTTGTTGGAATATTATTCTGCTCCTCTTATTTCTTACAGTACTTTCTAGGGAATTTTGTATCGATATTTTTCTGTTGCTCATTTTTATAAGATTTCCCCGTCTCTCTTCATGGTTTTAGGCACTCCTTCCGTTGTATTTGTGAAGTAGTCGTCTTCCTGTTTTCCTAACTTCAGTCCCCTTGGGAAATAGGTGCCTATTTGTGGCCAAATGTTTTGGTAAGGAAACCTGGTGGGTTAGACAGATGATCATAGAACAGGAAGTCAGTATCTGGCTGCAACAGGAACTTGCTTTGAATTCAGTCATGTTTACAGATGTTTAAATGTGACAAAACACTTTGAAAAGGATGTAGTCCCAGCATTAATAATCACAGCATCTCACTGGACATCAGAAAACCATTCCCCCTTGCCTTATCCTGTCACTTAAAATAGATTAGCTCTGCCTTCAGAGTCCTCCATTGGAATTCCTGGTGGTTTTGAAGTTTTGCTAGCTGTTCTTTTAATATTGCTTTTGTTTTGTTTTGTTCTTTTAATATTGCTGTTCTTTTGATATTGCAAAAAGGTCCTTGGGCAAATAGAGTCTCTTGAGGTCTGTTGCTTTGCTGAGGAATATGCAGTGTAAACCTTCCCATCTATCTCTAAAGTACTCTCATTTCTCCTGTAAAAACCTCAATATAGGATCCATAGCTCACGAATGCTTTCAAAGTGTCTTGTTTTATATCCATATTGACATTAACACAGGGGTTCCAGGGCAGATTTTGTGCCACCAAAAAAAAGGGAGTTAGTGGCAGATAATGAAAATAAGAAGGAAGAAAAGGAAAAAAAAATGCTTATTCATATAAATCTGATTACAGTTTATTTAATTTGCCATTTTCCCCCTTTTCACAGTGGGATGAAAAAAAAACACAGCAATGATAACAATAAAACTAAAGACGATGTCCTCGATAAAGTTAAAATTTGTCAGTATGCTGGATGCGAATCTCTTGTCTCCAAGTCCAGTGCATTATCCATGGGCTAGCTCAAGTTCCAACTCTTGACTCTGGGTTCAGAGCCAGCACATTGACCTGAGGATTTTTTTCACCTCTGCTACTGGGAATTGAATCAAGAGACATGTTACCACTAAGCTACATCCCTCTTTTATTTTTATTTTGAGACAGGGTCTCCCTAAGTTGCCTAGGGCCTTGCTAAATTGCTGAGGCTGGCCTTGAACTTGTGACCCTCCTGACTCATCCTCCCAAGATGCTGGGATTATAGGCATGCTCCACTGAGTGCAGCTACGATTTAAAAAAAAAAAAAATGAATGCAGAGAGAGAAGGCCACTGATTAAGAACAAAGCAAACATATATTTCCTTGATAGCTATAAGGGCTTTTTCAGGTCTCGGTGACTGTGTGTGCAAATTGTTGAACTCATCTGACCAAACTAGCCCAAACACAAGTTGATTGAACGCCTTAGATTTCAGTTTCTTCAAATGAGCAATGTGAAAAGTTTCTGGCTTCTAGGATGAGGGACAGAACTCCTGTTTCCTGGGTAGAGAATCATTTAATCAGGCAAGCTAAGCTACTGTTACACTCTTAAGTATTGGTATGAATGACAAGGTAGGAAGAAGGTCAAAGTGAGATACAAATAGAGGGGAAGGCATTTGGGGATAGAACTAAGAGATGTGGCACAGGTGTTGTGCCTTAGGACATGACTAAAAGAAGCTGTGATACCAACATAAGCTGTTCTGACCATGAATATGTGGGGTTTTTAGCTACTCGTGTGGACCTGGTAGATGAAAAAGTGTGCGGTCAGTAGACACTTTCTCTAGGTCTTCTTGTGTCAGGTAAGTAAGGGAACCCCCCAATGACCATTTATTTTACACACACACACACACACACACACACATCACACACACACATCATCATTTATATATAGAATTATTTATATATATAAAATCATTTTAAATATAAAATCATTTTATATACATATAAATTCTTAACTTACAGGATATCTTGCAGTATCCTCAGGGTCTCCTTTCCCCTGGATATGTTGGAGATTTTAGAGTTCAGCATGCACAGATCCACTGTACTCCTTGTAAACATCCCAATGTAGGCCCCATGAAATCAGTGTTGGCTTGGAAGGCATTTCCTGGTTCAGCTGCTGGACCTGTGGGAGAATCTATGCTTTCTTCCCTCAATAGCAGTCATTCTTTAGAGCTTGACTTATTCTAAATTCTTCCTCCTGTGACAATCTCCTTATGATTTACTGAAACCTCCTCTTCTCTGGGCTGAAGAACAGAAGATGAGTATTGTCATCTTCCCAAGCATCAAAGAAGGCAATCTTAAATCATGGGAATCATCTGTGCCCATCTACCCTATTTTACATGTGGCGATGATGAATTTATCTAACTGAAAGACACACATCCTGTACTAGAGAGGCAGACAGACTGTGGAGACGTGGAAAAGACTCTTCAAGGACCATCTCTACAAGGAATCTTCCATACCACAAATAGGAGGCGACATTTCCCTCCTCTTGCTCATCATTAAAAATCCTTCAAGAATCACTTGCATTGTTTGTGACAAATCCAAGGGGTTATTAGTGTCATCATTGTTTTTTATTTGGTTTCAGATGAGTAGGAAGAGAGAGACAAGGAATCCGAAAGACTTGGATATCACCTGGACATACACAATTACTACTCATAAACTTAAGCAATTTACTTTACCTGTCTCGACCTCAGTTTTCAGCTATAAATAGGAGATAATAACACTGAGGTGACTGCAGTGGTGTGGGGTTATAATAGGATAATGTGTACAAAATGGTTAGAATTGTGTATAGCATAAGCATAACTTTTATCTCTCTGCTGTTTTCTCTTTTTCTTGACTCATACAATAGCATTGTGTATAAGGGCCCCATGCATGAGAATCTATTTTGTAGGAGGAAATGAAGTATGTCACCTGTGACTTTCCAGTTTCTAATGGTATTGCTATTAGTCGTCTCCAAATCCCCGACTGGACTAAAACAGTTGTATTTCTCTTAAAGATTGGAGTTTGTTGTGCTACATCTTCACAGAACGTTAGAGCCAGCAAAGTCTGTTTAGAGTTCACTTAGTGTAATTCCCTTATTTTATAGAATAAAAAACTGTGACCTCGAAAGGTGAGTTGATTGTTTAAGGTCATTAGTCTAGGCAGTAACAGAAAAAATTGAATATCTTACAGTTTATTTTATTACAGTTATCCTACCTAATAGCTGAAATTTAAGGCTTCTGCTTCCTGGTGTCAAACTCTGGCTCTTCCCAGAGGGGTCATACCCTGCCTATTTACAAACTATGGCTGTAACCTGCCCAGTTATTTTTTCTGCAGAATGGGGTAAGTTTCTAGGGTGCACAAAGCACAGATAGGTCTGGGATACAGCTGGGAACACAGCAGATGGAGTGTCTGTCCTTGTACAGTTTACAGTCCAGTGGAGTGGGCAGCCCTTCGTGGGTACCTACCATGTGATTGTGTGTTTAACTATACCTGCTCTGAAGGCATGATAGGAGCCTGGTCAGAGAAGTTTTTCCTGAAGATAGCAAATTGAGTCACAGCATGAAAGGAAGCAGGACTTAATTAGGGATGGAGGAGTGTGTCAGAGGTTGCAGCAAAAAACAAATGAACTACAGCATGTAGGCCCCACTGAGGCACGGAGGCAGACTGATGATGGCCCGTGTGGACACGTGCAGGAAAGACAGCCAGAGCCAAGTCTGCACAGACACAGGGACCAGAGGAGGCTGAGTCTGGCAAAAGGTGTTGAAGAGTTGGGATTTTGTCTGGAGAAGTAGGACAGCCATTTCAGAGAGTGTGGGGTTAATAGGAAGAGACAATTAGAGATGTAGTGGGGATCTGGGAACTATGGCATTAAATGCATTACTAAGAGAAGTAGAGCTTGGTTCTGGTGAAAACATACACTTCCGAGTAAGGTGAAGAAACATGAGTGTGAACACTGCTAATTTTGGATGTCTTTAAAAAAAAAAACAACAGAACCATAAGAGTTCACTTTATCTATATGGCATTCATCTGGGTGCTCTACTCTGAACCACCATGGCATGTCTTGGGTCTGGGGACTCTAGAGTCTCTTTCAGTTGCTTCATAGCCTATTGTTGATTCCAGTAGACATTCACCCCCCTGAGAACTCCTAGTTCAATAATGGATAGATGCAGGGGTGTGGACTTGGAGTATGGGGGCCGGTGACCATCTGTGGAGAAACAACAGCTGTCTCACAAGTTGGGAGAAAGTGAAGCTGCCTCTCTCACCCCCACCCACACTTATCCTCAGGCCTGGAGCTCAAGATTTTATTATGCAGGTGAACACGGAGAGCTATGGATGGATTTTTAAATGGATTAAATATCAATTTGAAGTTACCAACTATAGAATTGACCCAATCCATAGAAATCCTGGAGATCAATGTTTCTAGGCTCAGAGAGCGGTAGGAATGAAGAAGGGACTTTACTGTTGATTCTGGGCAGCTTCTACCTCTTTAAACCCATCCTGAGAGATGACTACACCATTCTCCTGTTCTAGCATTTTCTTTTAATGTTTTGTTCTCCCAGCTCCCTGCCCTCCCCCTGACAGCTTTCTTTGTTGTGTTTTTCATTCTCTACTTCCTTTCTCATCCTATTGGCCAATAACTCAACTAGTTGCCCATCTGATCTACCCCCAACCTCTTTCCCTCCCTCCCTCCCTCCCTCCCTCCCTTTCCTCACTTGTAATTCTTTCTTTTGGAGGTGAAATGTGAGGAAAGTGTGTGTGTGTGTGTGTGTGTGTATTCGGGAGGGTTCTGGAGTTTGAACCCAGAGCTTCTCCATTGCTGGACAAGTGTTCAATCACACAGCCACATCCACAGTTGGAATATAAGAAAAAATGTTGGAAGAAATTGTACGCTATGCCAGCATGTCGAGAGGAACTTCTGAAGAGTCAGCTCCTTTACATAGTGGGATGAGTTCCCAGCAGAAATAATAAGGACCAATCACTTGAGTTATTTAAACTCACTGGACAAAGTCCCGAGGAACTGCTGCCAGGAAGACCCAGGCTTAAGCACATAAAAAAGAAAATTATTCTAACAGGATTGTTCTCAGCTCCATTTTTCCTTTAGGCTAAATTTGGTCCCTCCTGCTGAAATCAGCTATATCAATAGTCAGCAAGATTCCCTGCTTTCCCGTGACCACATTCATTAGAAATCACAACAAAATGAGGGCAGAAGATATCAGGGGTGCCTTTCTCAAGAAGCAGCCTGGGCTTATGGGTAAAAAAAATTGATATTTAGGGACCTCTAGTGTTTTGTTTTAATTGGTTCTTTTTAGTTATGCATAACATTAGGATTCATTTTGACATAATTATAAAAGCATGGAATATCATTTGCTCTCATTCAGACCCCAGTACTTCCCCTTTCCCTCTCCTTTTCCTTCCTCTCTTTCCTTTCCCTCTACTGATCTTTCTGCTATTAGTATTTTTAAAAATTAGTGTCTTGTAGATATGCATAACAGTGAGATTTACTGTGTGTATATAAAAGAGAAAATCCTTCTAACGTAAAATATTTTTTTTTGTGAAAAAAATTACCTGGTTAGTCATAACTTCTTAAAGTATATTTGACAACTATTCCATAATAAGTAAAGCAGTACAGCTTTACTATACACCCACCCCACTCGTGCAGAAATCTTTTAACAGTATACAGAATACAAATACCCATATTTCATGGCAGATCAGTCTTTACTACTAGCATGCCAGAGCTCTTAAAAAGCTATTGTGATTTTTGATGATGACATCATCAGATAGATGATGAGGTCCTAGAGCTGACAAGGGTTGGGGGTACTATATGCTCAGTGACAGAGCTAGCAGATGTCAGAGTTAGAAAAACATTTGCATCCCAAGCCCCATAGCCGTCTCATTCTGCCACCCTAACCTCAAATATGTTTTGTGGCCTCAGCCTAGGAATGTACAGATCATGAGCTTTGTATGCTAAACACCCCTATATATATATACACCAGGCCAAATGACCACACATAATGTTCTGATCAGTCTCAAAGCTACTTCTCTATGTGACATTTTTCATTCTCAGGGAAACAAATACAAATTTCTCTGGACTTTATGCGTCCGGATTAAACAACCTTTCACCTGACCCACAATAATCGGATCCATTCTGCCTTCTTTCTTTACAAAGCCCTCTTTTCCTAACCTCCTGAGATAGCAACCCACCCCATCAAGCCAGGACACTACAGTGTGTTTCCTGGGCTTTGAGAAGCAGCTTGTTAGGAAAACAATTTACCCTTTATGAGGTGTAGCAGCAACATCAAGCCATGTGCAACCTCACTTTGTTGTAGGAGAGAGCCTTCTGTCTTTCGGAGCTGATAATGTCCCTCAAGCAATTCCAAGGAACTGTCAATGCTCATAATTTTGACTACAAGGATGAGAAGAAATAAACAAACGAATGAACCAAACTATATTCCCTGCATGTTATGCAGATGGGAAAGGAGAAAAAAGTTGCCTTAGAACTTAATATCACCTTCACTGAAGGCCTTTCAAAGCCAACTACTAAGTTCACTTCCCTTATTACTGACAGTCAGGAATCTCTTGGTCACTAATCAAAGATATTTTTTTGTAGCATCCTTGTCCCTGAATTAATGAAAGATCTCTCTTAAGCCATGTATTTGTTCCTGTCTTGCCAGACAATGCTCTCTGAGTCATAGGTGCCTGTCAGCAATGCTTTGACTTAAGAACAAAATAAGTAAAAAAATATATATATATATGCTGCTTTTATCATCTGTCTTCTGATTTCCTTACTGTCACATTTCCCTGAGGAAAGGGATGCCTTTCTAGAAATAAGTACTGTTTATGGACAGACCAACATATCTGGGAAGCTGGAAGCCAGAGTAGCATTGATCACCAGGTAACATCTTTAGTTTCTTTCAAAGGACTCAGGCGATGGAATGCTCGGGTTTGGCACAGCAAGGCTGAACCTCCTGTAGTTGTGTTAGTAATTAAGTAAAATAATTACACTAATGGTAACTATTTTTTTGTGGTTTAGTACTCTAACTTTTACAGTAACACATTATTTCATTTAACACTCAACATGAAGTTCATCAGACAGGTACTCGATCTCCACTTTTCAGTGGAGAAAATTAAGGCTTTGTCAGGGCCTCATGATCTGCCCCACAATTACCAAAAGCAATATACATAATTAATGCATTCCCCATCACAATACAATGACCTTCTTCACAGAGCTAGAAAAACAAATAGTCCTAAAATTCCTTTGAAGAACAAAAGACTCAGAATAGTCGAAGCAATCCTGAGTAAATAGAGTGATGCTGGAGGCCTCACAATATCAGCTTTCAAATTATATTATTGAGATATTGTAGCAAAAATGGCATGGTACTTGTATAAAAACAGACATAGACCAACGAAATAGAATAAAAGACACAGAGAAAAACCCACACATCTATAGTCATCTGATGCTTGACAAAGGCACCAAAAATATATATTGGAAGAAAGATATTCTTTTTAACAAATGGCGCAGGGAAAACTGGTTATCCTTATGTAGAAGAAAAAGACGAGATCCCTATTTCTCAACCTGCACACAAGTCAACACAAAATGGATTAAATACCTAGAAATTAGACTAGAAGAAAATGTAGGAACACATTCCAATATGTAGTCACAGACGATGACTTTCTCAGTGGGATCCCTAAGGCTCAGGAAATAATAACAAGAATAAATAAATAGAATAACACCAAACTAAAAAGCTTCTGCACAGCAAAGAAAACCATTAAGAATGTGAAAAGGAAACCCACAGAATTGGAGAAAATTATTGCTAGGTAATCTCTTGACAGAGGATTAATATTCAGGATATATAAAAAACTCAAAACAACAGTAACCTAAAAACCCAGTCAATAAATGGGCAAATGAACTAAACCAACACTCCTCAAAAGGAGAAATACAAAAGCCAACCAATATATGAGAAAATGTTCAACATCTTTAGCCATTAGGAAAATGCAAATTAAAACTACACAGAGTTTTCATCTCACACCAGTCAGAATGGCAGTCATCAAGAATACAAACAATAATAAATTCTGCATAAGATATAGAGATAAAAGGAACTTTTAAACTACTGGTGGGATTTTAAGTTAGTACAACCATGATGGAAATTAGTATAGAGATTCTTCAAAATACTAAAAAAGGAATCACCGTATGACCCTCTATACTAGCTCTACCACTCCTTAGTATTTATCCTAAAGAATTAAAGTTATTATACTATAGCAATATATGCTTAACCACAATATCCAAACTATGGGATCAGCCTAGATGTTCATCAATGGATGAATTTGGATCAAGAAAATGTGATGTATATACATAATGGAGCTTTATTAAGTCATGAAGAAGAATGAAATTATGTCACTGGCAGGAAAATGGATGGAACTTGAGAACATTATGGTAAGCAAAATAAGCCAACCTCAGAAAGTCAAGGGTTGTCATGTTTTCTCTTACACATGTAAGATAGACAGCAAAAAGGAAAAGAGGTTGAGGTGGTGGGGAGGTTCTCATGAAAATCAAGAGAGACAATAGAGGAAAGAAACACAGGATAGGGAGGAGGGAAGGTAAAGGGGAAATGCAATGATATTAGCCAAATGATATATCGTGTGTATATCTAAGTATATAACAGTAACTCCCACAATTATGTATCATTATAATGTACCAATTAAAATATGGAAAAAATGCTCATTTTGTTTGGTAGATTCTGTATCTCTTTGATTAGAAGCAGTTGTGAGATAGCAGCAATAGGATAGGACATGGGATTTGGTAACCTTGGCCTCTGTTCTTCCTGTTTGTTATGTGACCTTGAGCAAACAAGTACTCCCCAGATAACAACTTCCTTATCTTAAATATAAGGGTGAGTGAGAGGATCTGTTAGATACATGTATGCTGGAGAATTGTTTCTATTATACAGTTTTTGGTCATTTATTTATTTTGACAAAAGTTTTATGAATAAAAGTTGGTGTCATATGATTGTAGAATTCCCTTAAGGATAGTTAGTCCTGGCTCAGTGCCACAATAACTGCCACAAAGAAATCTATTTGTTTTGTCTTAACATATCATGAATTGACTTTAATAAATAAAATAATAGGATTCATGGAATAGTGAAATAGCACATGTTTTTGTGTCAGAATCTTCAAGGATCAAATCTTGGTTTTGCCATGTGTAAACTGTGATACAGCTTAATTTTCATAAAGTTAAAAACATAACTGTCATGCAAACATATAGAGACATCATGTGTCAGAGATGGTTTAACTCCTTGCGAAAACAAGCAGGATGTTAAGGCCGATTAGAGTGCCTGTGGAACAGAGATTAATTTTAAAAAGACATGGTAAAATAAGTTTGCAAACTAGGCACAAAGCTGGCTAGTTTCCTACATTGCAATAAATCCACTACTTTGGGAATTATCTTTTCTATTGGCCCCAAATAACTTTCATTCCTATCAAACATCTACCAGTTTGTAATTTAGCATCTGAAACTTAAACAATTATAAATAGTAAATCAAACAAGAATACAGTTAGTAGAGAAGTAAATAATAGTAGAGTGGACTTGTTAGATAATACTTCAGCATTGAAAGACAGAGTTATCCTTCTGTCTTATTTTTATGTTTTGAATAAATTTTATCATCAGCTAAATGCATTATTAATCTATACCTAATATTCAGCACCCATAGCAGGGCTATATAATACTCACTTTATAGGATTATTGCAAGGATTATTAAGTAAAATGTATAAATTGTGTACAGCTACTACTAGTTTTTGATTGAGTTTTGAAGATCTCAAACTCAAGAGGTCAATAACTACCAAATTTCTAAGTAATGTCCTAGTTCTCGCTCCAAGATTATGACCAATAGGCTTTTGGCACATCTGCTTAGAAATCAGAGAAACAAGAAAGAAGAGTGCTAATGGTGAGCTTATTACCAAATAGTAGGCTGCCTTTGTGTGGGAAGGTGGGGAGTAGAAGAGAATTCAAATTTTTGATACATATTTGTAAATATTTTGCCATTATCATTTTAACAATAATTTAAACATCTATAATATCTTATCCTGAGATAAGAGAGATTTGAACATCCAAGTTGAACTCATTTGACCTGGCTCATGATAAAGTGCTTTCTCTGTGGTCCTCCCTACTAGGATGTCTCTCTTCTCCAGCTCTTAAGCAGAGTCAATAGTCAGGGGTTACCAAGAGGGCAGGGACTGACCATAGCAATTCTCAAAGGTCCTTTCTTCAAAAGTGAGGGAATAGACTCTTAATTTGTTTCATTTTAATTAACTTAAGTTCAAATGTATAGCTACTGTTACTTTTGAGTTTCTTTGTAGTTCTAAATAAGCACTTTCTATAGCATTTTCTGCGATATTGGCAATATTGACTGTCTGCACTCTCCAGGATGGTGGTCACTAGTCACATGTGACCATTGAGTAACCGAAATGTGGCTAGTGTAAGTGAGGGAATAGACTCTTAATTTATTTCATGTTAATTAACTTAAGTTCAAATGTAATAGCTACTAATGACTAATGGCCACTGTATATGGCACAGTGCAGTTCTGTAGTCTCAGGACTGGACTTTCCTTACCTAACATGTTAAAGAGTGGCCCCAAACTGGTCAACCATACAAATACACTTAGGAGGACAGAAATCATATCTTATACTTTTCTCTAACTTTTCAATTCATTTTATGTGAAGTATTCTTAGGAAGACTTCACTTCTGAGAAGATGGAGTAGATGTAATTTTCTCTATTTCTCCCACTAAATACAACTCAAGACCCTTCTTTTGTAATCATTTTATTCATCAGTCAACACTGGTAGGCAAATAACTATAATATTTGATGATAAGTGAAACTTACTATCCTATGCCCTTTACATGCCTGATATTAATAAATGGTCTTCAGAATTATTTAGAAGACTTTACTGTTAGCTCTGCCTGAAGAGGCCAGTGACTATCTCATGAGCTAGCACTTGAACTTCCATCTGAAGAAAGAGTCTACCAGGTGACCCCAGAGGTTGAAGGAAGAGGACATTCTTTACAGAAGGAACAGCATGTGTGAAAACCTAGTGGGCATCAGTTTTCAGAGTCATCTTCAAGGCCTATGAGGTTTTCAAGGTCATGAAATGCTTCAACTGTCAAACTTGGGGTCAAGGTTGGTTCTCCTTCCACAGCCTCTTTTATTTCCTGGTTGTTAAGTGACCCCGTTCTTCTTAATTGACCACTTTGAGTTTCCTGGATGGAATGAGGCCTAATCAATTGCACCCTAAATGGGTACTTAGAGCATATCATCTTTATTATTCTTGATTTCAAGCCAGAATTCTCTGGGTACATCATCTCTGGGTACAACATCTCATATTGGCAAATTGCAGGGATTGAGACCATGATAAAAATATCAAATGTAATTGAAACAGAGATGCATGAATTAGTTTTGGGCTTCTGATATTGTAATGCACATTTAAGAAATGTCCTTTATGATTCTGTGGAAGCTGTGGTAGGCTGTTCTCTGTAACTTGATTTTATTTGGCCATTTGTATCCTCTTCTTTCCCCTGTTCCATCTTTAGTTTCAAACCAACAAAACTGGGGAAACCAATTCTTGCTGTAATCAGAGCCTGAGCAAACTAAGCCTTGACTGAAGCCTTGAAGGTTTTACCAGTTTATAATGACATTGCAGCTATTTTCCTGGGTGGACCTAAATTGGCTTTTTGTATATAACTATGAAGTAGTTAGCCTAGCAGTTTAGTTTTTTATTCTCCCCTGAGGCTGGCTGAAAACTGCAGTTCTGGACCAGTATAGGCATATCTCCTTCTGGTTAACTGCTCTGGTAACTTACATACTCTTGAATAGAAAAATTCTCTGCCCTGACTCTATGGAGAAAAAGCAACCATCTAGTCAGAAGTGGAAGCCAAGGAACATAGTTTGAAGCTTCTCTTTGAAGGAGTACATAATCTAAGTGTTAACCCTTGCAAGTAAATCAGTTTAATCCAATTGCTTTTCTCTGTTGTAGATCTCAACTTGAGCAAACATCAGAATCAAGAGGAGGTCTGAGCCCCATTCTAACAATTTCTGATTCAGTAGATCTGGGTTGGAACCTGAATGTTTGCATTTCTAAGTTCTCAGTTGCGCTTGATGCTGCTGACTCTTTTTTTGCTTACATGCAGGATGAATGACTGATAGCTACAGCACTTGCTAGGTGCATTTAAGAATGACAATCTTGCTGTGAGGAAGTAGAGAAAAGAAGGCTTCCTTTGAATGGCATGCTGAAAAGAAAACCTAGGGGAACAAAAAGACTTAGAAATGCAGATAGAAAATCTTGAATGTCAAACTTGCTCACAGGTGACATAACCAAAAGCTAGATTTATAGTGATTTGGACCCTGGAAGCCAGTGAAAAAGAAATATCATGTGTCACATGTTTTCATGCTATTGTTGCTGTATTTGGAAAACCTCATTGACTGAAGGACCATGTGCCAGTTGTGTGTTTGCAAGAGTGAGTTCTAGAAATTTGCATACTTTGTAAAACATTCGCTGAGTGCCTACTATGTACAAGTCATTGGACTAAGTGTTTTTATATGCATTATCACACTGAATTGAAGAGACTTTTATCTTCTGTTTTCCAAATTAGAAACTGAGACTTGAAGTGGAAGGTAATTTGCTCAAGGTATAACTATATTTAAATTAAATTTCTTTTATACAGAGCCTACCATGCTATAAAAGTTGGTTCCTTTCCATTTGACTTTTGGGAGGTGGCACCTTCAACCTGTAAATATATCCCATTTCCAAAGTAATGTTTAGTGAGCGTGTGTGTGTGTGTGTGTGCATGCGCGCATGCCCATGCCCATGTGTGCTATGCATGGGTATCTTAGAATAAAGATCTCATTCCAGGCATTTCAGCTTCTGATGAAGAAATGAAACTTCCTTCAATGACCTCTTGTTTCAATTTTTTAAATAACAAAAATAATTTATTAACATTAATTTTATGTATTAATGGGATTTGTGGTGATATTTTCATAAATGTATACAGCCTGTGTCTATCATCTCTCTCTACCCTCTTCCATTTCCCCAGCACACTTTCCAGTCTCTCATAATCTCTATTTCATTTTCAGGTGGATTTTTGTTTGCTATTTATATTCCACATATTGGAGAGAACATGTAGTACTTGCCTGTGTCTGACTTATTTCATTTAACATAATGTTCTCCGATTGCCTTCCTAGATTCAGAAGACAGTATTTCATTTTTCATGGCTGGATAATACTCTGTTACATATATATGGCATATTTTTCTTATCATGCATCTGTTGATGAGCACATGGACATACTCCATATCTGAGCTATTGTAAAAAGGGTTGTGACAAACATGGGAATGCAGGTATCTTCTGTTCAATAGAGATATATATCTGTATTCTGAAGTTTATTCTGAAGTTTATGAGAAGTATTATATCAGTGGACAGAAATAGTCACATATTACAATTAATTCCTTCCTCAACCCTATACCTCTGAGAGTGAAGGGTGTTATAGAACCAAGGGGTGCCATGAGGAATGTGGTAACAAAGAAGTGGACGTGTAAATTTACATCTTCTGTCTCAATATACTACTTCCTTTCATGGCTCCTGATTCCCTGGTCTCAGCAAAGCAGAGGCTGCTGGTTTGCAAGATCCCAATAAATGATGCACCTGGGTAGCACAACTTCAGGACTCCTATGAGAATTGAGATGTGTGGCAGTACTGGATTTTTTCATGGAGCACAAAAACAACAATGTTGAGAATGCTTCCGGACTTGTAAGGGCTTAATATGTGAACAAGGGGAACTAGGCATTCCATGTAAAATGTCCTTCTCTCAATGGCTACAGTCTGATGGGGAAGGGAGTGTTTGGGAGGAGTGAGCCCAGGAGAGTGCAATTCAGATCATACAAGGTATATGTCAACCTGAAGATATACTATGAGAGCTGTTGAGAAAGCTGTTGAGAAAGAAAGTGAGGGGAGAAACCTTTGAGATTCACAGGTGAGAATCTCACAGTTGTTTCAACCTTTGTTTCTGCTATGTACATTACAGTAGGGGGCAGAAGACCAGGAAAAGTTTTCCTTATGGCCAGAGTGACCAGCTCAAAGTGAATCAAGTCTACACTGAATCAAGTCTACACTGTCTCAAGGGGAGCATCTCCATCTATACTCCATCAAGGGGAGCAAGTCCCAATTTACATTGGCTTTAGGCAAGTGAGTCCCTATCTACCCTGGCTCAAGTTGAGCGACTATATAATTAGTAGAGGGAGGCACTGTGGTCCAGGCCTTGGAGAGGATAGCTACTGGGCTCTGGCTCTAGTCCTTAGTCCTTTCTCTAAACAAAACAAAACCCGCAATGTTTTAAATCTTTGAAACAATTTATTATACAATGTTAAAAAAAAAGAAAATGAAAATAAATTTCTCCCAAAGCATGGAAGAAAGGACAAAGAGCAGGGCAGGGGGAAGGAAGTGTCCCAGGGAAAAGTCTCTGATGTGTTCCACAGAGAAAAGTCTCTTACGATGTGTCTTCACAGGTGGGGGCAGAGGAGTCTTCTGGTGGATGCAGATGCGCTCCTGCCTGGATCTGGGTGGAGAAGCCTGAGCCCGTCAGCACACCTCACTTACACACCATGATGTCAGCATGATGTCAGCAGCCGCACAGCTTAGCATCTTCCTGCTGTCCATCAGTTCTGTCTGTCTGGGCTGGGCGTTTCCACGGGAACCACTCTCTTTCTGGAGAGTGGCCCACGGCAGCAGGGTATGCAGCATAGCTGCCGGAGGCATTTGGCGATCCTCCTCCTCACCCTCTTCCAACCCCGGGTTCTGTCTGGGGTTTGCCTTGTGGAGGTCTCTTGGGAGGGTGAGGGGCTGGGCACTGGGTCAGGCTGGGAGGCTAGGCTGGGAGGCAGTGTGTCCTTGAGGAAGCGGAGTGTGATGGTGGGCATGCTGGCACTTCTAGCAGGCTGCTGCTGCTGCTCACAGGGCAAGGGAAGGGCAGGCTCACTGGGAAACTTCTTGTGGCAGCCCCAGGGAGGATCCTTAGGGCCTGGGTAATGCTTGGGCTTCACCTGGGCTGTGGAGGCCTCCCCTTGGGTGCTCTGGTGCTGGAGGATGCGGTAAGTGGCCATTGCATCATTGAATTTCCTTCTCACCACGGACACCCAGGTGTTATAGTGGTCATAACCCATGTTGATCATAGTTTTCAAGATTGTGAGGTCCGGGAGCTTGGGGAGTACCTCACAAGAAGAACTGGGTGAAGCTTCCCCACCCTGGGTCAGCCATGGGTGCCCCATTACCTGGTCTATGGTGGGCCTCTGCTTGGGGTCCACTTTGAGTATCTCACGGATGAGGCTCTTGGCTTCCTTGGAGACATGTGGAGGAATGATGTACCTTCCCAACATGATGAGTTTCTTCAGCTTATTATCGGTGCTTGCCTCAAATGGCCATATCCCTGTGAGCATTGCATAGAGGACCACACCCAAGCTCCAGATGTCTGCCGGGGGGCCCTCATATTCTTGATGACAGATAATTTCAGGGGGAACATAGAGGAGAGTGCCAAAGAATTTATTTAGCTTCTTTCCAGCTGTGACTCTGGTGCTCAGGCCAAAGTCAATGAGCTTCACATTGCGTTCTTCATCCACCATCACGTTCTCCGGCTTCAGGTCCAGGTGCACGATGCCCTTCTGGTGGCAGTACTGCACAGCCTGCCCGATCTGCCTAAACATTCTGCGGGCCTCCTCCTCCTCCATGCCAGTGTCTGGGATGAAATCCCAAAGCTCTCCCCCACCTGCGTGCTCCATGATGAGGTAGACGTATTTCTTGGTCTCCATGACCTGAAAGAGGTGGATCACGTTTGGGTGGTCCAAATCCGCCATCATCTCTGGTTCAGAGAGCAAGGTGAATTTCCTGGCTACTTTTGCCAAGACCTTCACTGCAACCTCTGTCCCAGTAAGAAGATGGCGGGCAAGTTTCAACTGGGCGAAGCCCCCTTCCCCGATGTCCTTCAGGACCATATAATGGTCCGTGAAGGCAGGCTCAGAGCAAGAGCTCTGCTCCTGCAGCGCTACTCTGCTCTGACTACACTGATCTGTCATCCTAAACAGGAACAAGGATGCTAGCTAAACTAAAAAAAAAATAATAAACTAAAACAAAAAACCAAAACAAAAAAACAGAAAATGAAAGCAAAGAAAACAAAAGGGAGAAAAAAAACCCAAATCAAAAAACCCAATATCCAAAGACCACAACCAGCCACCAGCCACCAACCACCAACCACCAACCACCAACCACCAACCACCACCAAACGCTCTAACTATCTGGGAGTCCGACAGGTCACCACCAAGAGCTTCCTGTACTTATGGACAAAAAACCCAGCCACGGCCACTCTCTTATATACCCGCAGTTTGAGATCGCCTCACAGTGTCTCCTTGTGAGATAGGAGCCAGAAATGACTCAGGCACACCCAGGCATAACCCCCAGGGGTCATCTCACTTTTGGGCCTCCAGGACCTTTCCAACTTTCATAATAACTTTCCAACTTTCATAATAGAACAAGAAAGGACCCTGGAAGGTTTTTTGCTTCAGTGGGTTTTGGAGACTGATATTTACTTGTTTAGAATTTAAAATTTGTACGATATTCAGTGGTCTTTTCAGTTTGAGTCTGAAAATCTGTAATCACTTTGTGTCTTTGAATGGCCTCATTATATCTATGCTCAGGATTTCTGATTTTATTGCTCTGGACTGAGCATCTTTCCTCCACTGGGCCCTTACTCCATGATGGACTACCTGTCCTTGGGCAGAGCAATGGAGTCAGCCATCAAGGAACTGAGACCTCTGGAACTGTTAGCCCCACAGAATCTTCTCCTCCTCCAAGTTGTTCTTGTTGGATATTTTGGTCAAAGAGGCAAGAGAGATCATTAAAACATAGCCATACATCACTGCACAGCTTGATAAATGAAATTGTGTGTGTGTGTGTGTGCCCACACTTGTGCAGTTCTGGGAAGTGAACCAGGTTCTTGCACATACTGGAGAAGGTCTTGTAATGTGCACATCCCATCCCTGGGGTTGAGGCTTTCTGGCCTAACCAGCTCTCAATCCTGTTACATTGAGGCTGAACTGAATACAGGAAGTTTGGAGGGATACCTACATTCAAACCAGAGCACATGATAAACCAGAACCCATGGAATTGGTCCCCACTAGATGTGTCCTGTGTGAGGGGAGTCCTTCATGTTGCACTGAAGGACTAATATTAGATAGGAACTCACATCTTGATGGAGACAGAAAGAAACCTGGTAAAATAAATTTGTGACAATTATTTAAAAAAGCTAGTGCTATTTTTGTTTTCTACAAGACATAAGAGAATATGAAAGCACCCCAGTTTTCTTCTATAGTATCAAATAAATAGCATATATAACACTGTAACATGAATGAATGAGGGAGAGGTGTAGAAGAGGTACAGAAGCCTCATCGGTATACTACTGAAGTCATGTTGCTAAAGATTCACACCAGAGTGGCATCTCTTTCCCATGTTAAATGGAACCCCCATGGGAAACACAAGGAAGTCCTTGTAGAGCATACCCAACATGAGAGGTTAGGGAATTGAAATGTTTCACCACTATCATGAACTAAATAGGAGGAAAGATAATCAAAGAAGCAAGGCATATTAAATAAAAGCTTGTGATGTTCTTCTTATAAGGACACAAGACATGCTGACCCAAGGGTCCATCCTTTTGTCCTTATAAGGACAAAAGCCACAGCAAACCAAAGGCCTTGTCCTGATCTCCTTATAAGGACACATGCCATTTAAACCAGGGCCCCTCCATGATCTCCTTATAAGGGCACAAGTCAAGGTGATCCAGGGCCCCACCCAGATCTCCTTAAAAGGGCACAAACCAAGCTGAACCAAGACCCCGCCCTGATTTCCATTTATGACACAAACCACACTGAACCAAGAGCCCCATCCTGATCTCTAGAGACAGACAGACCCCTCCAGAGAAACCCAGAGCCTCTTCTTCCCAATGACATGCTAGAAAGACAAAAGCTAGCAGATTTGAGCTCATAATTAACATTAGCACAGTGCTTGGTACATAGCCATCTCTCCATAATATCTGATAGCATATTAATGAATGCAAGAGTGAATGTATACACTGTAGCTAGCTACAGGAACCTCTCAACTTCTGACACTGAAATTCTCTATCTCCTGAGAGTAATAAAACTGTGCTTTGGTCAAGGTATATTTTATCAAGTATCTACCTGAGCAGATGATTGTTAAGAACCTGGGTTGATGTGTGACCTTGAAAAACTACTTCAACTCTGTAAAACTCAGTTATTCATCCAGAGCACTCACAGCACATAGTAGGAGTTCAACATGTTCGTTCCTTCAGTAGAGAGATTTATGGTCGCATCTGACTCTTCAGAGGAGTTTTTCAGAGGATATGTTCAGCCTTTAAAAACTGGCCAGTTCTACAGTGTACTATGTAACCGGGTCATTTGTTAAGAAAGTTGGGCTCAGAAGGCAGTTGATTGAAACTTAGCACTAATAATATGGGAACTGCCTCTCTATTCTCACAACGTAACCTAGAAATCTAAAAGCTTTTTGTTCTTAGAATACTCTAAAGACAGCAAAACTCCCCAATTTATAGATTCTAACTCTCCATTACATTTCTGAGGGCTTGTGAATTGCCCTGACCTTCCATTTTTGAAAGTAGATTTTCTCCTTAGCCTCCCACTGTACTGGACCAAACTCTTAATTACTATGTATTATTAAATCCTCTTAAATTAAGATGTGGGAAAATGTGTGTCCTGTAATTTCATCAAGCTTGTAAAACTATGTGTATTCACAGGTAGAAGGGGCAGAGTGTCTTTCATCTACTACATGAAACCACCATCAAATAACAGGAAATGCTACACTGCTCCCTGCAGTACATGGAAACTGCTTGAAATGTCCTCCATAGTACTAAGGTATTTGAAAATAGATTTATATTACATTACTAACATTATATCAGTGGAAAAGTTTCCATGTACATGAATACAAAGACCTGCACTGCTAAACCTGAGAAACTAGTGAGGGGCAATGGTGGAATTAAAAAAAAAGACAAACACATAGATATTGAGAGAAAGCTGGCATCAGGTGGAACACTGCATTCTGATGGAGAAAAGGATGACCCAGAGATGGAACAGGAAGTTTATTATACAGGGCCTCATAATCAGGAAGTTAATGACGATAGAGGCATTGTTGTTTGTGTCCTGGAAACTTACAGGGGATAGAAACATTCTTGTAGCTGTTTCACTATTGCAATGTTAGGAGCTTACTATGGCACTAAGAAAGCACATTGTCCTAAGTTTCTACTAAACTAAAGCCAAAAAAACAAAAGCAAAAAATAAATGAATAAAAATAAAAAAACCTACAATATTCAAAGTCCACAACCACCAGTCACTAGCCACCAACAAACGTGGTAACTATCTGGGAGTCTGATGGTTACAACCAAGAGCTTCCTGTACTTATTGACAAAACACCAATGCAGTCATGCTCTTATATACCTGCAGTTTGAAATTCCCTCACAAGCCTGTCATCCCAGCGATTTGGGAGGCTGAGACAGGAGGATCATGAGTTCAAAGCCAGCCTCAGTACAGTGAGACTCTGTCCCTAAATACAATGAAGGGCTGGGGATGTGGCACAGGGGTTGAGTGCCTCTGAATTCAATCCCTGATACCAAAAAAAAAAAAAAACAAACAAACAAAAAAAAAAACCCAAAAACAAACAAACAAACCAAACCTCACAATGTCACAATGGCTCTTTGTGAGGTCAGGGCCAGACAACCACCCAGTGGTTATCTCATTGTGGGCCTCCAGGGCCTTTCTCACTTTCATAATATGAATAAGAAAGAACTCTGAAAGGGCTTTTGTTTCAGTGGGTTTTGGAGACTGATATTTTCTTGTTTAGAATTTAAAATCTGTAGGATACTTCAGTGGTCTTTTCATTTTGAGTCTGAAAATCTGTAATCACTTTGTGGCTTTGAAAAATCTCATCACGTCTACACTCAAGTTTCTGTTTCTTTACTGCTCTGAACTGAGCAGCTTTCCTCCCCTGGGCCCTTACCCCATGATGGACTACCTGTCCTTGGGCAGAGCAATGGAGTCAGCCACCTAGGAACCACAGCGCATAATAAGAGCCCAGTGAGTTGGCCCCCACTAGATGTGCCCTGTGTGAGGGGAGTGGTCCATGTTGCATTGAAGAACATTAGATAGGGACTAAGATCTTGATAAAGGCAGAAAGATCCCTGGTAAAGCAAATTCATGACAATTATAAAAGCTAGCTCTACTTTTCTTTTCTACAAGGGTGAGAATAGCGTATCAGAACACCCCAATTTTATTTCATGGTATTGAATAAATGCCATATGTAACACTGTAACATTAGTAATTGAGGAAGAAGTGTTGGAGAGCCATGTCTGTATATTACTATGGATTCAGGCCAGAGTAGCATCTATTTCTCATGTTAAATGAAACTTCTGTGAGAGTCTCTTTCTTAGCCTTACCAGGCTTCTTTAGAAAATAAGGTGTGTGGGTGCCAAGACCTTGAGTCAGGGCTCAGAGATCTTGGGACTTGAGATCCACTGGCACTTGGGAGTTGAAGAAGTCACAGTGTGGGATGACAGGATTCTAATGGCACCCTATATCCTGTCCAGCAGGACATCAAAGCAACTCAGAGTAAACCAGAGTTGTGTCCTGGTTCAGCTGGTGTACACACCTGGGACTGAGTACCAGAAGTGGTGCATCCTGCCTGCCCTGCCAGAAACTGGTGAGCCTGAGTATCCTATAGGCTGTCAGCTGTAGCCAGTCAGCATCTGGATTCACATCACCTCATCCAAATGTCCTACGATGTAAGAAGAAAAGGATGAAACAAGCATCTTCCCTCCCATAGTGTCACTCAGCAGCCACTGGGAGATCCAGCTGTAGTCTTCTTTAAGTGTTCATTTCTCAGGATACAGCAGGACCTTCAACTAAGATTTGTAATAATCATTGTACTTTTTTGAGCCCTTATTATGTCTTACACACTAGAAAGGATATGCATTCTCTATTTGAAACAACATAAGAATCCCAAACTTAAGTATCAAGTATCCCAAACATTAGTACTGCCAAATATTATTCATTAGTTTTATACAGTGACAAATAAGTTTGAAAAATGCTGATCATCAATTCAGTGATATAAATGGTAATTCTACAAAAATGGAATCCATGTAAAATTTTCCAACCTTAGTCCTAGGGCAACTTGGAGTAACTGGGTATTTTAAGGAACACAAAAATAAAGCTTGAGGAGATGGTATTTAAGTGAGTCAAGAGACAATATGTCATGGTGGAACTCATGCCACTATCTTTGAAAATAGAAACTCATGATATACAGGGATGGCCAATGATTTCTTAAGGTAGCTCTGTTTATTCTCATAAGAGTGGCATCTACTTTAAAACTCTCCAAAGAAGGCTGTGATGATATCATATGAGCAAGGAGCTTTATCTGCTTCTCACTCCAAGTCACATGTGCAAAGTAGAAAGATGCCAAACCACTTGGATGTTCCCAGGCTGCCCCTCTGCTGTGTCCACATTCTCCAAGAATTTGAAAGGCTCTTTCCAGAGTGCAACACTGCATGGGGCCAAGGACCAAAGCCACTAGGTATATTGATACCCAGAATCCATACAAGCTGCAACCCAAACCTTGTTCTGTTTTTCTAAATTTGCATCCTAAAGACACCCTTCTTTCCTTTTCTCCTTCTTATATCATCAAAATATTTCAGTCACATTTACACATCTTTTATACAACTTCATATTCATTTCACCCAATGGCTTTGAAGAACTTCCATTTGTGATTAAAATATTTCACATCTTCTTAACTCTCTAGTGATTCAGATCAGATTAAAATTGACCATATGTTTAGGACTTGGGACAGATCAGGAAGGAACTTTCTTATCATAGTGTAAAGGTTGTCTTAGTTAAATACAACACTATCCTAAAGCTGGCCTTATTTTGAAAATGGTATAATCATGTTATAAATTATTATGTATTCATTAAATTATATATTCATAAACATGTATGGGATGGTGGCAAGCCTGGGTCTGAGCATTATCCAACTTACATCTTTAGTTGAACCTTTAGCCCTCTCTGAGGGACTTACTACAGCTCATATTCACATTTGTGAAAGTGAAGCACTGGAGGTTAAATCAGGAATTATATCTCACACAGCCTGGCTTCCAGAGTCTTCAGTGTTAACAAGAAATTCTCAACAAACAAACCTTTTACTAGTAAAATTGTCATTTGTATGACCATGGTCTTCATAAGCAAGCAACATTCTCAACTGAAATAGTAATTGGTCCATGCTAGGGCTGCTTTCTGACCAACTCTTCAGGACATCCTTGGAATCATTTCACTCTGGACAAAATTTGTTAACAGAGCCAGGTTATTATAAGACTAAAGTTTTTAAAAATTGAACTGTCTGTGGGCCTCCTCCTCCTGAATGCCATCAGGTCCCTGGATGAGGTCCCATAGCTGTCCCCCACCTGCATGCTCCATGATAAGGTAGATATATTCATTGGTCTTGATGACCTGGAAAAGCTGGATCATGTTTTGGTGGTTCAAGGCCGCCATCATCTCTGGTTCAGAGAGGAGCAGGGATTCTGAGCCTATTATTTTCCAAGACTTTCACCGCAACCTTTGCCCTAGTAAGAAGACAGCAGGAGAGTTTCACCTGGGTGAAGCCCCCTGCCCCAATGTCCTGCAGGACCATATAATGGTCTGGGAAGACAGGCTCACAGCAGGAGCTACTCTGCTCTCAGTACTCTGGTTGCTCATCCTGAACCGGAACAAGGATGCTAGCTAAAAAATAATAATAATAATAATAAATCAAAACAAAACAAAACCCCAGAAGACAAAAGCAAAAAAGAACAATAGGAAAAAAATCCTCAAATCAAAAAACCCAGAGGCCACAACCACCAATCCCCAAACCAACACCAAACATGCTAACTATCTGAGAGTCCGACAGGTCACCACCAAGAGCTTCCTGTACTTGTGGACAAAAAACCCAGCTGTGGCCTCACTCTTATATCACTACCGTTTGAAATTCCCTCGAAATGGCTCCTTGTGAGGTCAGAGCACCTGGGCCTAACCCCCAGTGGTCATTTCACATTTGGGGCCTCCAGGACTGTTCTCACTTTCACAATAAGAATAAGAAAGGGCTCTGGAAGGTTTTTTTTTTTTTCCCCCTTTGCTTCAGTGGGTTATGGAGACCGATTTAACTTGTTTAGAATTTAAAATTTGTAAGATACTATAGCAGTCTTTTCATTTTGAGTCTGAAAATCTGCAATATCTTTGTGACTTTGAGAGATATCATCATATCTATGCTCAAAGTTTCTGCTTCTTTGCTGCCCTGAACTGAGCAGCTTTCCTCCACTGGGCTGTAAGCTCAGGATGAACTAACCTTTTGGGCAGAGCAATGAAGTCAGCCTTCTAGGAACTGAGATATCTGCAACTGCATCTAGAAACTGAGACCTCTGAAGCTGTTAGCCTCAGAGAAGCTTCTCCTCTTCCAAGTTGTTCTTATTGGGCGTTTTGGTCACACAGACCAAAAATAAATAAATAAATAAAACTCGGCCACACATCATTGTGCCCACCTTGACAAATGTACTTGTGGGTGTGTGTTTTTGTTGCTGAGAACTGATTCAGGTCCTTTTACATGCTAGGGAAGCTCTCTTAATGTGCACATTCCATCCCTGGGGTTGGGGATTCCTGGCCTAACCAGCTCTCAATGCTGTTAAATTGAGCTGAACTGTCAACAGGAGATTTGGAGGGATCCACCCATTCAAACCCCAGCATGTGATTAACAAGAGCCCAGGGTGTTGATCCCCATTAGATGGGCCCTGTGTGAGGGGAATCCCTCAGGTTGCACTGAAGGACATTTGATAGGAACTCAGATCTTAAAGAATGTTAGCACAAAAAAACAGACCAGATGCAAACTTTATGGATCATCTCAGCCTTTTATTCAGGAACAACGGGATAACACCCAAGTGAACAGACCCACTCTCCTGGTGGAAAATGAGCCCCTGGATGTAGGAGCAGTTTGAGCTTATATAGGTTATATTGAAAGGTGATTTCATGAGCATGTCAGCTTGGGCACTCAGGAATTTGGGTTTTTGGTTTGGGGGTCACTGGCCAGCACCTGTAGATGATGTATCTTTGAGGAGATCAGTTGTTTCCTAGAGACGATCATTCTAGGTTTGATGAAACACTCTCTCCCCACCAATGGCCAGCACCTGAAAAGAATTTATCTTTTTTTTTTTATTATTTTATTTTTTATTGGTTGTTCAAAACATTACATAGTTCTTGATATATCATATTTCACACTTTGATTCAAGTGGGTTATGAACTCCCATTTTTACCCCGTATACAGATTGCAGAGTCACATCAGTTACACTTCCACTGATTTACATATTGACATACTCATGTCTGTTGTATTTTGCTGCCTTTCCTATCATCTACTATCCCCCCTCCCCTCCCCTCCCCTCTCCTCTTCTCTCTCTACCCCTCTACTGTAATTCATTTCTCCCCCTTGTATTATTTTTCCCTTTCCCCTCAGACCTAAAAAGAGCATGCTACAGGGACACTGCTACATCGATGTTCATAGCAGCACAATTCACGATAGCAAGATTGTGGAACCAACCTAGATGCCCTTCAATAGACGAATGGATAAAAAAAATGTGGCATTTATACACAATGGAGTATTACTCTGCATTAAAAAATGACAAAATTATAGAATTTGGAGGGAAATGGATGGCATTAGAGCAGATTATGCTAAGTGAAGCTAGCCAATCCCTAAAAAACAAATGCCAAATGTCTTCTTTGATATAAGGAAAGTAACTAAGAACAGAGTAGGGAAGAAGAGCATGAGAAGATGACTAACATTAAACAGGGATGAGAGGTGGGAGGGACAGGGAGAGAGAAGGGAAATTGCTTGGAAATGAGGGGAAAGAATTTATCTTGAAAGAGATGAAAGCTATCAATGTATGGATTTCTATTTTACTCCCCTTTTCCTGGCCACAGAATGTTGGGGTATTTCATTTTCCATCTATAATGAAGACAGAATGATCCCTGGATAAGCAAATTTATGAAAATTATAAAAGCTAGTGCCACTTTTGTTTTCTATACAATGTAAGAAAATAATGTATCAGAACACCACAATTCCATTCTATGGTGTTGAATAAATAGAACATATAACACTGTGACATCAGTGACTGAGGGGAAGGGGTCGGGGACATACAGCCGTTGCATCTGTACACTACTGAAGTCACGTAGCTATAGATTTACGCCAGTGGCATCTCTTTCTCATGTTAAATGGAACCCCATGGAAACCACCAAGAAATGCTTGTAGAGCATGCCCAAAATGAGAGGAAAGGGAATTAAAATGTCTCTCTGCAATCATCTACTAAATAGGAGGGAAGATAATCATAAAACAAAGAAAGTCACCTTGAATCAAAGTTTGTGCTGCTCTCCTTATAATGACACAAGGCATGGTCAACCAAGGGTCCACACTGTTGTCCTTATAAGGACACAAGCCCAAGTTGAACCAAGAGCCCCACCCTGATCTCTCTATAAGGACACAGACAACAGGTGAATGATGGCCCTGATGAACATCAAAGTCCTGCACATGTCAGAACTTCTATGCTATAATCATTTCCCCTAGCCTCTGAACTATCTTAAGTGAGAACAAGGACTGGATCTTATTTAAATTTGAATATCCATCACCTAGTATAGATCTTAGGATGTGGGCTTGCTGTTGGGAAGGGTACTTCTAGGAGTTTTTCACTTAAAACTAGTTAATTGATTTTTTTTTCTTGGCTGATGGGTGGGTAGGTGGATATATGGACCAATAGATGGACAGATGAATGAGTAGTTGGAGACGTCGATGGATGGAAGGAAGGATGAACAGTTAGATGTATGGTTGCAATATGGTCTTGAAAATAAGGACCGGGTACTTTCCCCAATAGTTTTGATGATTGAACACTTGAGAAATGCTGAGGTAAGAGCAAAAAGAAATTCTTTTTAAGAAACAGGGGTTGGGATGGGGGTAGCATTTGCTATAGAATTTGCTATTCTGAGCTCCTTAAAAAGAAATTGTCCTATTACATATGAGAAAAGCACTATGAAGTGTGAAGCATGTCCAGTAATACCTCCATATCACAGGTTTTAAGAAACTAAGATCTAGAATATTTGTATTTATTCATGTTTCTATGATTAGTAAGTTACTTAACTGTATGATCTTTATGTTTGTACTTGATATCTTCATATTTGTACTATAATATCAATATCATCATGCCTCTCTGATTTTGGGTTGTTTAGGTGGTATTTAATTACCTATAAGATGTTTGTTACCAAATAATTAAGACTTTTAACTCATATTTTTATGTAACAGGGACGGATTGAATTAGTTTGAGCATCAATCTCTATGAAGTTTTAAGACTTCAGTGTATAACATTCTGGTCTAGACACAGGAAAGTTAAAAATAGAATCCATATCAAAATGTTTCTAAGGGGAAGACAGTTTGGTAGTGGAGATCTGATATAAATAAGTAACTCTAAAATGAAGTAGATCCTAAATTACATAGAATAAGGATTTTTAAAATGCTATGGGGGGGGGGAGGAAAATAAGTAGCTAATAAATAACTCTAAAATGAGGCAGATTATAAATGGTATAGAACAAGGATAAAAAAAAGAGCTATAGGAGTCCAGAGGAGTGGAGGAGTCTTTCTGGTGTTGAAGAGGACCTTTGAACAATGCTTTTCCAGTTCATGATATTTGGAATGATCAAAGAAAGCAATAGTATAATTGTGAAATTGAGACTTTAGGAACCATCTTCAATTTAGAAGCTAGGTTTGATCCATTAGATTGTCATTAAAAATGACCCAAGGTAAATTATAAAATTTAATTTGTAGTGTATTATAGGTAAAAGGATCATGAAGATGAAATGAGCTGGTAGTGGAGAGATGAGAAAGAGAATCAAATACATTGCAAAGAATACTATGCTAGCTGGGTGCCCCAGGAGACAGCTACGTTAGATAGCTGTGGCAGACCCACATACCTGAAGGCATTTTTGAGGCAGATGCTTAAATTCTCCTTCCAGGTATTTTTGATTCAGAGATACAGGATCCCAAGAAAGCTTAGGTATGGGAAGATGGCCTCTGTAGTGTGATTTGACATATGCTCTCCGCTCAAGTTATTCTCTGAGTGTCTTTGGCAACCTGTGCAAGACAGGATGTGGGCTTGCTCTTGGGCAGGGTACTTCTATCATCTGCTGCTTTCTAGAAAAATAATGTGTCCCTTTTAAGATTATATAGTTTTCTAGGATGTAAGATGTGAGAATATTTTTTTTCTTGATGTGTTTTCCAGTGAATATCTCATTGCTGGTCTTCTCCTTGCTGGAAAAATTTCCTCTTGTCCCAACTACACTGTCTACTCTCATCTCTTTTTTAGTGACCCTTTTCTGATCACAAAAATACTTCCGTGCTACAAGTCTGAAAAAAGGGAGCTTGTGTTATGATGAATCTGATTTCTGTTGCCAGTGCCTAAGAATAGCTCTAAGTCTCAGCTCAGGATTCCTTGGTTAGAAATCCCAGTTCATGCCTCACTAAAGGCAGCTACAAAGTCATTCTTATTAGAAGCAGTGAAGGGCAAAAATGGACTTTGTATTCAGGCAGTCAGACCTGTGTTCAAACCCTTTTTCTGCCACTTTGTAGCTGGTATCTGTGTCTTTGTAGCTGGTATCTGGTCACTATATAGATGAATTTGGTTGGTTGGTATTCTGAGAGGGAGAGAGAGTGAATAGTGTTTGGGAAGGCTGGTCACCTGAGTGGTAAGAACTGGATTTTTTGGGGGAGGTACTGAGGATTGTACCTAGGGGAGTTTAACCATAGAGCCAAATCCATAACCCTTTAATTTTTTTCTTTACTTGGGAGACAGGGTCTAGCTAAGTTTCTTAGGGCCTTGCTGCGTTACTGAGGCTGGCCTTGAAATTGCAATCTTCCTTCCTCAGCATCTGGAGCTGCTGGGATTACAGGCTTGTACCACCATGACCTCTAAGAACTGGATTCTTATATTCTTTGTGTTTTCATTTCTGATGTGTGTCTATCCATGGATGTTCCCCCAATACTCTCAGGGACTCCAGCCACAGAGCCAAAGTCAGGTGGGAATTTACCAATCCATGTAAAGGAGGAAGAGAAAATGATTTTAACACATCCGTGGAACTCATGGTTTCTGGAGAGATTTAGTGGATATGTGAGTGCTATTGTTGGAATCTAGAATGTCCCCCTGAAGTCCCCTGTGCTGAAGGCTTGGCCCTCAACTGGTGTACTATTAATTATGGGAAACTTTAGGAGGTGTGGCCTACTTGGAGGAAGTAGGTCACTGGGGGCATGTTCTAGAAGGGTATATCATCTCCAGCTCCTTCCTTTCTCTCTCTTTGCTTTCTAGTCACCATGAGTTAAGCAGCTCTGCTCCATCACACCCTCCCTACCATGATGCTTTGCCTCACACAGGTGGGTCAAGCAATTATGGAGTGAAGCCTCTGAAACTGTTAACCAAAATAAACACTTTTCCTTTAAGTTGTTTTTCTCAGGTGTTTTGTCATAATAATGGAAAGCTGACTAACACAGTGAGTTTCCACACGTGGAGTCTGAGCTTCAAAACTCCGGTTTTTTGGCCTGATTGCTCTTGGCATCTATAGGACAGTGTCGTGAAGCTGGGAGATGTTGATTTTCTTGACTGCAGAGTGGTTCAGTTGTAGGGTGAATCTTTTGAGCTTTGGAAGAGTTTTGCTGTCTCAGTGTGCATTGAAGTCTCTGTTCAGAGGATTTTAAATGTTTATTTTCTCCAAGGCCATGAGCTTTGAAGGTAGTGGGATGCTTTCTGTGGGAAACACAGAGGACCCTCAAATTCCTGTAAAATAATCCACTGTCTGTGATTCTGTTGTTTTTTCCCTCCTCTCTCCTTTACAGTTAATAACATCAGTGAGAAAACATCTTTGAGAAGTGCAGTTAGAAGATTCAAACTCCCACTTTTCTCTGTATTGGTGGGTAACCCATGAAGTCTGGAGTGGATAGTTTGGACCTGTTGAAATATACGGCAGCCTGTTCTCATTTCTGGATCCTGACTTGGCTAGGGATTGAGCACTGTGGGAAGAAGAACTGTGAGTAGTGAGAGAGGGTTCGCAAACCTCTAGAGAGGGAGATAGGGTGATAGGATGCAATTTCAAGGCTCTTCTAACTCCATGACTTTCTCTTCTTCAAAGCTATTTGCAGATCTGAGAACTGGCAAGGGATCTGCACAGTCACTAAAATGAAAATCATCCATTGAAATACACACAAGTCAAATTGGCTCTGTCTGATTTTCATAATCACTCTGAATCATACCAAACATTTCCCCATTACCATTCAAGATGCAGCTGCTAAATCTTTGGTTTTGCCTCTGCTTGGTTAAACTCATCGGTTTCTATCAGGGCCCTACTAGCTGACAAAATGTAGGATTGTTTATTCATTAAAGTCCAATTTGTACCTTGCTTGGTCTGACTGAGAGGGAAGAATAAACACAAGACCTTCAGTTCTCCCCCGTTCATATTTTTATCTGCTTCCCATGGAAAGAGAGGCTAAAAAAAAAATTATCAAATTTTCTAAAAGTATAGTTGATAGGATATTAGTGTTATACAGACAATATATAATATTCATAATTTTTTATTTAGGAAATATCAATTTTTAAAAAAAAATTTAAATTTGTTTTAATTAGTTACACATGACAGTACAGGGAAGGAAATATCAATTTTAACTTTTAGGGACTATCAACAATTTTGCTCAAATTCACTGAGAAATTCACTTTCCCCCCCAATATGAAACAAAAGGAATCTTTTACCCTAGACCTCTTATGAGGACCAGTCTTCCAAGGAACCTATTTGGGAAAAGCTGGTTTACGGGACATATTTTCATGTTTGTAGGTTTCAGATTAACAGATTAGGTGGGAATGTGATCCTTACCTTTTGAAAGGGACATCGTTTGAAGGCCCAGTGTAATAATTGCTGCTTGGCATCATTGAGGGACAGACCAGAGATGAATGGGTGGTGGCAGTATTTCCCCCTCCCCCCAGTCTTCGCTCTGCTGTGTTCTTTCTTGCTAACACACCATGTTTTAATTAGGGTGGGGAAGGGGGAATGCTCACTCTTAAGAGCTTTAACTTCCCTTGCAGCTGGAGGTGGCCTCGTGACCAGGTGTTGGACTGTAAAAGAAGAAAGGATACCTGTCAGTGAGGCTTTTGAGAAGACGAAGTTTACTGATGAAGAAAAAAAAACAAACATGTAGGGAGAGTTGTTAATTTTATTTTGATTTTAAGACCAGAGATATTTGTTGTGATTCATCTATTTGTTTTTGTGGTAGTTGTTGATATCTTTGATGTTTAGGAAGAAATCTTTAGACTTGAAGGTGTTGAGGACCATGACACATATCTTACATTGGTTAGAGGACGGGCTTATACATGAAAACCAATACTTTGAGGATGGCAAACAGCTAAACACACACAAAAAAGTCTCGATTTTCTGAAGATACTGTGTAGCCACTGCCCCAATATGGGAACTGTCTACTTCCAGACTTCTCTGGAAATCATGTGTCCTCATGATTTAAGTCACTGACAGGCAGGCACATTAGTTTCCCATAACGGCTGTAACAAATTACCACATGCAGGAATTTAAAACAACACCATGAGCTGTCAGTTCTGGAGGTCACAAGTCTGACAACTATTTCATGGGGCTAAGTCAGGGTGTCCATAGGGCTGTGTTCTTTCTGGAGGTTCCAGAGAGTAAACTCTTTGCCTCTCCATCTTCTAGAGGCTTGCGACTGGTGTCTCCTTCCTCTATCCCCAAAGCCAGAGCATAGCATTTTCTCTCCTCTCCAGTCTATGCTCATATTTTTAATCTCTCCAAATTTGACCCTTCTCCATCCCTTTCTTAAGGACCTTAGGGACTACGTTCAGCCCACCTGCTATTCCAGGTTAATATCATTTTATCAAGATCCTTAACTTAATCACATCTGAGAAGTCCCTTTGTAATGTAAGGTGACATATGCACATGATCTGGGAATCAGGGTGTGGACTTCTGCGGGCACGGGCATAATTTTGCCCAGCACAGCACTTGTACATTCTAACTGCTACATATTTTAAATTCTTTGACTTCTGGCATGTTCCATCTTATTGTGCATGCCTCAGGGCAGAAAGGTCCTCTCTAAATATTTTGTGTAGCATCTGAACATACATTTTTACTGATCATAGGCAAAAAATTGCTCTATATTGGATTGTTATTTTTTGTTTTCCTGACTTATAGGGAAATTTTTTACAGCATCTCAGGTGGACCTGTGTTTATAAAAATAGCAGCAACAAAAACCCTGATGGCATATAATATATACAGGTAGGTAAAAAATGAGTTATTATTCATTTATCCAAGAGCAATTACTGCTGGGTTAAACATTGATCTTCCTGGGAACATTCCAAATAGGATGTTAATAGCAAAATTGAGGTTGCCCAGAACCAGTGAGGAGCACATCAATTGAACTGATTGATGTCTGGCCTTTTCGCTCCCTGCTGCTGAGCTTTGTTCCCAAACAGCTGGGCAGCTTGTCTGGCAAGAGGGTTCCCAGGAGCTGAATAGCAGATTCCCTTGAAGCTAAGGGAATTACTACATGGAATCAAGGGTATCACACAGAGATGGGTAATTATGGATTAAAGGGATGAGCAATCAAGATGTGTTGTGTGGCAAGGGTATGCTTTTAAAAATAGTTTCCATTGATGGACAGTGCAGTGACTGATGTAATTTTCTTGGCCTCCTATTACAGTTAGTTTGAGTTCAGGCTCCAAAACCCCACTGGGTCAAAGGGTAAACATGCCCCACTCTTTGTCCTTTGAGATCATCATTTCTATTATTGTTGAATTTGAGAAGCTAGAGATGGGAGGTAGTGACTTGGGGAAATTTCATCTTGCCTGCCTACCTTCTTATTTTCCCCAGTTTAAAAAAAATTGCTTATTCATTTTGTTGTTCAATCATCTTACATGTCTACCTACCACTCTTCCCCGTTTTTAAACTATGATCATTTTAGTGAAAAAACTGAGTTATTTTCTTCATATAGTTTTAGATTTTAACTACTATTACTTTGACCTTGAGTCTGGAAATATTTATAGATCATATTTTTTATATTACTAGTCCAGAGGAAATAACCATAGAGATGTATGAGCCCATCTGATTGTCTCAGACTCTTTAAGAAATAAATAATACTGATCATACTAATGATGATGAAGATTGTAATAATGACAATGATGATGATGGTGATGATAATGATAACAGTGAGGATGATGATGGAGAAATGGATGAAGAGGAGTAAGTAGAGGAAGAAAGTATCTCTAAGCTTGAGGCAGATTTTGGGCTAACTCTGTATTGAATCATTCACTCACATATTCTTGTCTTCATTCATGTGCTTACTTCCTCCTGCCTTTCTTCCTGTTTTCTCTTTGTGAATCATTTAATGCCTTACATTTGCTGTGTCCTACACAGGAGTAGGTTTATAAGAGAAAGCATATGTTTGAACAGAAGGGAGAATGACCTCTAGGTCATGTGTATTTTAATGACTTACAGAAAAACATACAACACTGGTAATTAGAAAGAAAAGAAAATGACCCCCAATTCTAATTTTGAGTATTATTATTAGCCTTTCTCTAATAACAATAGTTTTACGAGTCATAACCGTAGGACAATGTTATTTTGTATCTCTAGTGGGTATCTGTAGCTGTTTCTGAATATATAACATCCAACCATTGTCTTTGGAAAATTCCTTACTAGACAGGATGAACTTCCACTGGGTAGTTGAAATGTGACATCCTTGTTTTCATAACATCCTTTGAATACAAGATGCTGCCCAGGAACAGTCAAGAAACCAGTGACTTGATGTTGTGGGGATTGAGAAAAATGACTCCCAGGATGAGGGCACTGGTTGATGGGACTGTTCCATTTCATTTTCTGAGGGGCAGCAGAGGTGATTCTGGGCTTATGTTGACCCAGCTCTGATACTGCCAGCAAAGTGAGTGAGTGGTTTGCACCCAGCCACCACAGCAGGGTATTTTCCTTGGACTAGGTCTGTCACCTTCTGGGCTGTGTAGCTAAAGAGTTATTTTTGCATCCTCTGTGACTTACATTGTTTACATAGTTCCTTCTTTGCAGGAATGGGCTAGAGTTTGTTCTACTGATTGTAACTAACACCTAGATGATGCAGTATCCTTCTTTTTTAAATTAACATTATATCCGCAAGTAAACTCCACGCTGCTTACACATTCTGACATGGTTTAGAACTACTGGGTGTGATTTAGTTGTGTCTACTGCATATTGATAGGTGTAACCATTATCTACTGTCAGAAACACAACTCATTTCAGTCATGTAGTTGCTATTTTTTTTGTGTATATAACTTTTTTTGTTATTTATGGTCCTTAGAAGAAATATGTTTACTAGGTCAAGAAGCATCACTTATTATGTGTCTTATGATGTTTCCTTGAAAGTTTGTAACAATTATGTTGCAAGCAGTATATGGAAGTGACGATTTTGTTACATTCATATGAGCTTGAGAGATCTTCCATGCAGGATTGTTTTTACTAATTTTCTGTATGTGAAATTGTACCTTGCTGTGACTATCAACATCTCTAGACCTTATTCAACTGGATGAGTGATTGCTTGGTGATATGATAGACTAACTTTAAAAATGTCAATTGTGTCTTTCGATTCTGGGAATATTTCAGTTTTGAGTTGTTTGGTTTCTTTCCGAAAACCATCACTCTGAAGTAAATGCCAGTATTCATAATGAGATTTGGTCTAGAAGTTTTCCCATTAAGGACTAGGTTGCATAAGGCTCCTAACCAGTTGTCCATGTGATAAATTGTGCATTTGACATAACCAAGGACATTGCCTTCTTAGTCCTCCCAGGAAAAAGAGATTTTTATTTTCCCATGAAAAACTCTTGGGAGATCAAGGAAGCAAAACTGCTATGGCTGAGCACATCCAGCTAGTAATCAGCTGCCAACAGGACTTCCTCCACCAGCAGGCCACACTCAAAGGAAAGTAGCCCCATATCATGGAGGGAACTGTAGATAAAAAGTAGATACCACTGGGTGTGGTATTGCATACCTGTAATCCTTGCAAGTTAAAATACCTAGGAATAGTCGAGTGTGTTGACACATGCCTATAATCCCAGCAGCTCAGGAGGCTGAGACAGGAGGATCATGCGTTCAAAGCCAGTCTCAGCAATGGTGAGGTGCTAAGCAAATCAGTGAGACCCTGTCTTTAAATAAAATAGGGCTGGAGATGTGGCTCAGTGGTTGAGTGCCCCTGAGTTCACCCCCACTCCTCCCCACCTGGAAAAAAAAAAAAGCAGATACCACTGAGTTCTCATTTTTCTCTTACCACTGATTTCCTGAGGGATGATACATGCTTCTTCCTGCCTCTGGGCACTTAATTTCTTAATTAAAATATGAGAGGGCTTGACTGGACAGTCCCTAGTCCAGTGTGTCCTTTAAAGTTTGGTGAGCCAGCCATGATTTTCTGTTTAATTCTTTAGGCATAGAAATGTCTACTTTCCTCATTAAGTCTTTCCTCATATTTATCGGATGAGGATGCATCATGTTGTACCTAAGTAGCTTCTCTTATGGGAGGCAGAAGAGGTTGATCTGAAGATTCTAAAGCATGCCTCGTCTCTGTCTCCCCACTGCATTTGGCAATTGTTAGACTTTCCTTTTCCTCAATGAATAGGTGAATGGGTGACACCTAACTCTTGTGGTTGAGCAGAGGATCATATTTGCATATTATACTGGATAAAATCATAGATTCTGAATCACCTCACCTGGGGTGAAATTCTGTTCTCTGCATTATGAATTGGGTCACTTTAGATGAGTTATTTAAACTCTTGGCATTTGTGGTCTCTTAATCATAAAGTGGGATTATGATAATATAACCTCATCAAGTAGTTCAGAATATTGAATGAGACAAAGCACATAAAAGACAACATCTGGTATGTAGTGGAAACACAATGGATTATAGCCATTAGAGTTGTCCATCCAAAAACCCTTAAGAAACGGCATTTCAAAGCCAGGCTGTGATTTCCATATGATAAGAGGAATGCAGCCATTAAGAAATGTACTTAAAATATTTATTTCTCCTAAGATATATATCAGAAAGTTTTGGTTTCAGTCCACATTTCTCACCTCTGTCTTACTTTGTGCCCCAGAATATGTCCTTGATGACAAAGTTATTGACCTAAAAAAGTTTTACTATTGCCTTTGTGTTTCCTTTAATTGTCAAAGATAGTCTACTTAGTTGTCTAGTCAGTCCCTTTCAGTTGTTAAAAAGCAATTCAGTCAGCAATTTAAAAACTTCTAGTTGAGTACCTACTGTGTTATAGTTATTTTGCTCTGTGCATTAGTTAAGACTAAGGTGTATTAGAAATTTTCCCTTTATCTTGACCTAAAGTTTATTTATTAATACAAATAAGAAGTAGATGGAAGACTTCATCTTAATTAAGCTCTTTAGGAATAGGTGGGATTGGGCATGGGGTGAGGAAAAGGCACATAGACAGACAGACAGCCTGTCTTTCCATACAACCCTCTCCCTGACTGTGCCTATTGTCATGTGATCTGTTAATTGTAATTGGGCACCCTTTTCAGAAACAAGTGGGAGCTGCCTCTTGTGGGGAGCAAGACCTCTTTAAATCCACAAAAGTGGCTTCGTGGATGAGGTGAGCTTTCCTCTCAGGCATTAAACATCTGAGCTTTTCTTTCCTTCGCTCTCTGCTTTCTTTAGATACTCCTGCATCTCTTCCAATAAACACCATGTTTCATCCCAAAGCTCTCCCTTACCCTGTAGATAATGTTCAAAATATACATTAATTTTTTTAGTGATGAGCTTGGATTATTATACCAAGGTGTCCTCTTTTGGTTTTCTTTACTACAGTGGCTTTTGAAAATTTTATATGGACATTAAGTTAATTGCATCTTTTTAGATTAGACATACACACATATACAGAATCATATGTATACATATACCCACATAACTAGAGCACTCTGTGTGGGTATGGTAATAGAAACTTATCTGTTAGCTTACATGGAGTAACTTGTAGGTCTTTGTGTGCTATTGTGGGGTTATTTGCTGTGATTTTGCCCAGGCTAATTTCCCTGGTAGACTTTAGGAAGGTAGGAAGGCAGTGGTAGTCTCATTGGAGGGTACCAACTCTTTTTCAATGAAGAATAGATCCTACTGGGAAATTTTCTGCATGTGACCCAGAAACCTTGGGGAGGGAAGAAACAAAATCTGCTGCTAGGATCAGAGTGCAAATAGAGAATCAGCGTGGCAGAACAAAATTGTCTAAGAATAAAATTGAAGAAAACATATCATTTTGGGGGAGATTTTGTAAGGCTGAATAAAGATGAGTAAAGAGAAGAGAAACCACTCTTCACTTCTTTCCTTTTCTTACAAATCTGTTTGGGGAACAAGGATCTGAACTACATCTCCTCTTTAAATTTTGCAATGTAGAATAATCTCTCCAGGGACCAGCAAAGCCCGAGTCTTCAATTATACAATGCAGAGATATGTTCAAGGTCATGAGCCTCATTCCCCTTGAAATGTAAAAGCGTATCACTGGGAATCTATCTCAAACTAATCCCAAGTGAATTTTGTATCTGTTCTGCTATTTAAATTGTATGAAGTCTTATTCTGAATTTGTCTTTCTTGTAGGCTATATACTTGTGTGTTCTCTGTTTGCTCCAAAAGCACTCACCTCATTGGTTTCCATATCATTGTGGAAAGGTTTTTCTGTTGGTAGGGTTTTACTTCTCTAACATTTTACTGATGGGATCTCATGGAATTCTTCAAAACAACGTATGAAATAAGAGCATAACTAACCCCAGTATGTCCTGGTATGGAGTCCAAATTTCAACAAAGTTACAAAGGTTACTTTCTCTGGGCCACACAGTTAGTAAGTTCCATGTGTGAGAGTCAAATTCATGTTTGGCTTCTGAATCCCCTTTATTTGAAACTGAACCTGGGCCAATGGGAAGGGCTTATCATAGCCCCTCATGGTTCAAAGAACAACAAGAAAGAGGACCAGGGAGGTTAACATCCTGAGTCAGTGCTTCACAGGGGCAAATTCAAGTCTTCAACCCAAGCATTCTGATGCCTGGATTCTGGGGTTATTTCACCAGAAGTTGATGAAGGTAGAAACAAGAAGAAGATTGACTTTGAGGCAAAACAAACAAGACAGGAAGTAATGAGTAATTCCTTAAATGTAATGTGACATTTTGTTCCCTAGATGTCTTTATTGCATTAATATTATTTAATATTGAGTTAATATGCTATTTTTCATTGGGCATGATGGTGCGTGCCTGTAATCCTGGTGACTTGGGAGGCTGAAGCAGGAGGATCACAAGTTTGGGACCAGCCTCAGCAATTTAGCAAGCCTAAGCAATTTAATGAGTCCCTGTCTCAAAATAAAAAGTAAAAAGCCTGGGCCTGTAGCTTAGTTGTAGAGTAACCCTGGGTCCCATTCCAAGTACAAAAAAAGTGCTATTTTCTCCATTAGTGAGTCTTTTGGTGCCACCTGTATTTAGTGTCTGGGACTAGTGCCTCCCTCTCCTCACCCTAACCCTGGTCCTGATCTCTAGGGCAAGTGCTCCCTGATTAAGCCGTTCATTATTGCAGTTCCATCTGCAGGATTCCAGGGTAGTTCCCTTGTTGACTACTAGTGGAAACTCAGGATGGCTCTTTTCTCCCCATTTTTCAGGTCTTTTCTTTTGGTAAAAGTGCCCATGC
The DNA here is from genome assembly GCF_964194105.1 of Spermophilus citellus. NCBI lineage: Eukaryota > Metazoa > Chordata > Mammalia > Rodentia > Sciuridae > Spermophilus > Spermophilus citellus. Next base: position 77,717,294 of record NC_138195.1, on the reverse strand, counting down.
GTCTGTGCCATATTCTTCCTTGGCCATAGAACGTTCATCCATGATGAACGTGTCATCATTTGTGTGATGCACAAATGAAAATGAGGGTTTGGAGGGAAACATTCTCCGGAATGTTTGTATTGAGATTATCTTCCTGGGGATTGAAGCTGCTCACTTGTGAAGAATATTCTGGCAAGCCCTATTGGACCTGAATGTGATGAGCATATTGTCCCATCATTTTATAATTATCAACACTCTTTTTTGCTCATTATGTAATTTTCTCTTTGTGAGTTTATTGGGCATGTTTTGTTTTATCCATCTTGAAATTGAAAACTGATTCTCAGTGGCACTGACTGGCACTGAATTTTCAATCATCCTTCTGCTCTTGAATTGAAGGTTTGATGTTCAGATAACAGGAGTCTCACTCAAACTCCTTAATATGACCTGGGTATCTCCATGCCTCTTTTGTTTGCCCCTCCACATCTTAACCTCTGACTGGGAATTTACCATACTTATTTACTTAATAATAATAGCAAACTCTGATTACTTACTATATAATTGGTGCCTTGCTAAATTTTTCATGCATTTTATGTCTTTCATGGCAAAATATGAAATAGCTAGTATTATTCTGTCTACTTCACACTTAATCTGTTTATTTAATCATTGCTTCAACAAGTAATAATTGTTCTAGGTGATAGGAGAATAAAAATCATAGACTTTTGTTCTCATTGAGCTTACATTTTAATGGATGGAATCAGATAAATATTTTAAATAGAGTAGAAGGTCTATTATAAAGTGTCAGAAAATAAATCAGGGGAGTGGATTAGAGAATACACTATGAGGTGGGATGTTTGCAAATGTAAAAGCAATTGTAAAAGTCCTTTCAGGACTCCAAGAAAGGCAATTTACTGGTTCCTGCTCACACAGCCAGTGAATAGTGATTCCTACTCTATCTGACCCAAGAACGCTGCTATATAGCCCATCCAGGAAGTGAAAACAGAGGACTTGAGGAAGCACATGCATTTCCCAACTAGTTTGGAAGCACATTCTGTTTTTAGCTTCCATCAGTAACTACCTCTACTGGGAAGATGGTCCTTATGACCATTTCTTACTTCTCTCCAGGTAAAAGCAAGCACTCGTGCCTCCTGTCTTCTGAGTCCTGCAGGCTTCCACTCTGGCTTTAAGCCTCATCCATCATCTAGTATGTCACAGTCTGTCCTTGCCTCAGACATCCTCAGGGCAGTGTGTTCCACCTCCATTTGTGTCTCCATGTTTGACATGCAGTTGGTGTTTAATGATTGCTGAATGACTGTAATGAAAAACTGGGATAAGAAGTTGGAGTTTCCATTTCTTGACTGGAATCCTAGAGAGTATGTGAGTTCTTTATGATAAACATTCCTGCTTTACCAAGAATATATCAGAGGGCTTTTGAAATTAGTTATCTCCTCCAGTGTGTCTTTGATAGAATTTTCTTATATTTTTGAATAAAACTCCTTTGAAATGAAGAACTTTGAGCCTTTCACATGGAAAGGGAGGCCGATTTGGAAAGCATTGATTATTCCTGAAATTGTTTGAGTGGAAAACTAACCCCATCACAAGATCAGGGATCCCTTGGACAGAGGTGAGCTTCAGGATTCCCTACACCACTGATTTTTTGAGAGGCTGGTCTTTGTTGGCAATGGATGCAGAGATCAAATGAAGAATAACATGGTCCAGATATGATATCCTGTGTGCCTCTACCCAGGACTTCATCAGACTGTAACCCCTACCAAAGCCCCATTACTCTTCCCTGCCCTCCCCACAATTCCCACCTGATCCCCCATTGGGCCTTGCTGGCAGTTGTATTCTTTGAGCAGGATATCTTGGGGCCTAATTCTGTCATTCATCTTGGTTGGCCAGTTTGGGTCTAAGTTAGAAAGTGTTGATTCAAAGAAAAAGCTGTGGAATCAGACTTCATAGATTTGAATTCTGACCCATAATCTCTACCTTATTTAATGTTCTTAATCATCTTGTGAAGTAGATATTACTGTCTCATTACAGATGAAGAAACTGAAGTTTATAAAGTTTGACTAATCTCCTCCAATCCATGGCAGCAAGGGGCAGTGATGACAATGACCAGGTCTATCTTCGTCAAAGCCCAGGCTCCTGGTCCTAGAGCTGCTCAGGTGGTAAGTGATGCTTGTGGCTGCTGGCCTGAGTCTATTTCCTTTATTTATTTCATCTGAGAATGATACCCTCCTGCTGAAACTGCCAATGTGTCTTCCTGGGGCTTTTCATAATGAACATAACAGAGAATTACATGGGATCCCATAAGAGAAGTAAAAAACACTATGAAATGTTAGCTGGTTAATGTTAAAATTTTACAACAATTTTTGCTAGGAAAATCATTGCATACCTAGGACTTCCAGTTCTTAAATGCAATAGTCATTATAAAATTTAAAAAATATATTTCAGGGTGACATAATTATTTTTATTAATTCAGGACTTAAATAACATTACTGTTTGGGGGATAAATAGTGTTTTAATTTCTTTTTTCTCCAGAATCTCTCTCTACTTCTGAAGTTTTCTTACACAGAAGGTAACTTTGTTTTATCTTTTATTCTTACAAAACCAGGCAAGATATCTTTCCATTAATGTTATTTTACATAATAAACATTTGTTCTTTCACAAACCAATTTACTTAATATAAGTTCTTTTATTAGGGTGACACTAATCGCATATACCTACTTGGCTATGCTTCCAACCTAAACATCACATAAAGGTTTAATTCATAGTCAAATTATAGAGCATTGCACTCTGCTCATAAATTATATGCTAATTAATGCTCTTTGACCTGCTCATTTATTTATATTCATTCTTTTTTTTCTCATGTCAGGGTTCATAAAAGTGAGTACATTTTATTATCTATTTTTATGCATTTATTAAGAGTTACACTTTTTCTAATAAGGAGCTTTGGAAACTGTCTAACCATCTGGTATGTGCAAGGTGCTGCCTGCTAACGGATAATATTAGTTTGACAGTAATTAAAAACCAGTTTGCATTGGAATATGTATTATGGTTTTCATGAATTTATCAAGTGAAGTAAACAAGTCTTGTACACTTTAAATGTGAGATTCTTTGAAAAATAACTAGAGAAAGGAAAGAGATGACTACATGATTTTGATATGAAGATTATAGGAGAGCTTTAAAATGCTGTATTATATTGAAAAATCAAAAGATTTTTCAAATTAGGTACCCTGTATTTATATGTTCTGTCCTTCTAACAATCATTATTTGAGCTTTCTATTATTCCTAAGGGGCCCCAGGCTCAGAGTAATCAAGTAAGTTACCCAAAGCAGGTAGAAGGAGGCATTCTAGTGGGAGAGGCCAGGTGTATGAAGGTGTGAAGCCAAAGGAATATGGTGGAAATTAAGGCGAGACACTACGCTGGAGCCTGGGTGTGTGGTATGGTCATGGTTTGAAGTGAGGCTGCTAGGGACACTGGTGGCCCATGTAGTATTGTCTTGGGATTGTTAAGGACATGGGGTTTTGATGGTTGTGGTTTAGAAAGTCCACTCTTGCTATAGTATAAAGAAAGGACTGCAAAACCCATTGCAGTGTTTCTGGGAGATGATGATAGTGTTGACCAGTGTGTTGACAGGGAGATGGAGAATTGAGTGACATCAGACCGGTAAGACCTATAGGTGACTTTATTCATTGGAATACAGGGAAGAGAGGTGAGGAAGATGAGGCCTTGTACATGGTTCTTAGATTTTGGACTTGCATGACTAAATAGAAAGTGGCGTCGTTGCCCATTAAGATGGGAAACACAAGAAGAGGAGCAATCAGCCGGGGCAGATGTGATTCATTCTAACTTATGAAGAAGTATGCTTGAGATTTTTAGTATAAGGGGTCCATATCCATAGATTTCAGCAGAAATAACTGCACTGCTGATTTAATTTGAGAGCATCAAAAAGAAACATTGCTGTTTAGTATAAAGTTCTCAAAATGTGGCTTGGAGCACTTCTTTACAAAGCCTCTGCATGTCTCATTTGTACCTCAAGGGTCCTCATACCTTCTTATACACACAATTCCCTTGGTGTAGTCTAGTGGGGACGATGAAGGCTCTGCTCACGTTTGAATCTCAGCTCTTCCAATGACTATTATAAGCTTGGGAAATTTATTTAACCTCTTTGTTAAAAGAGAGCCTTAGTTTCTTTCTCTCGAGACAGGGACAGCAATGTTGGGCTGGTATGGTTATCTGATGGTAAATGTGTCTCTAATAACAGATGATTACTAAAAACACAGTAGATGTTAGCTATTGTTATTATCCCAGGAACTCGTTAAAATACAGATTCCTAGATCCTGATCTAGGATTCTTAGGCACATCTTCTTTTAGGATCCATGTGCACTTGTGGGTTTGGCCTAGTTTCTGTATGGAGGTAGACAGTGGGACCCAGTTCCCTGCTTCTAGTCAGGCAACATCAGTGCCACCTGGTATGAAGTTCTTATCCCTAGACAATACCAAATTATGAAATCATAACCTCTGACTTTAGAGACCAGCAAATCCCTATTTTGTAAAGTAAAATTCCCAGGGTCTGGGGATGCCGATTTTTTTTTTTTTAAAGCAAATCCCCCAGGTCTGGGAATACTCTCTTGGATGATTCGTTTTTATATGATCATTCCCAATATTCTTTTTATTTCAGAGAGATTCTATAAATCCACTGAAATGTGTGCTCTCCTTGTAAAGCAGGGCTTTTACACAGGAATGAAGTGTGGGTGGAGCCAACGCCAGGCACAAAGTTGTCTTCCCCTTCCATTTCCTTCTTTCCATTGGGCTCACTGGCGGGGGCTACAACTGAGCCCGAAAGGATGGTGATTCCAGAAGGTGGAAGGAATGTAGGATTCCTCAAGTCATGAAAAGTGAACCGTTACATAAACAAGAGATGAACTTCCAATGTGTTAAGCAACAGAAATGTAGTTTGTTTTTGTTTTTGTTATAAGATCTAGTGTCATCCTAACTGCTCCTCTGTAGGAATTGTTCCTTCAGGGAAGAAGCATATGAAACCCAGTGAAGAAATACATATGTTACAGCTACGTCATCAGTGTTCAGCCTGAGGATACAAACAATAAAGGTGTCTTCTGTTTGTTTCAAGTAACACAACCTATGTCTAAACAATGTAACATTTCAGCCATTATTAGTTTTTTTTTTAATATATTGTATGTCGATTGAGAACTTAGTAATTAGAACATTATGCACTTGGAAGATAAATCTTAAGATTCTCAAATACTCTTTGAATATTAATGTACTGAAAATGAGAGTTTTCAGATCAGCTCACTTTCTTTCTTATTAGCTCAGGTGTGGTTTAGTTGGTCTTGTTTATCTTCAAATGCTCTGTAACTCCTCAGACAATCCCCTGGTTTTATAAAACAGTGTTGTTTCTCAACAATTAATTGAAGTTATAAATCTTTCTTGGTAAGTAATGTAAACTTAAATATCCACAAATTGTTTGTTTTAAAAGCAAATTGGCTAAATTTACATATAGATTAAATTTTAAACATATAAAATATTATTTTTTTTCACCCTACTGGTTTAATGATTGTAGTTCATGGACACAGCATCTAGTCCCTACCAGAGGTCAGAGGGTTAAACACTGCTTTGAAGGGTCAGGATGTGTTGGAGATAAATGGAGGGCATAAATCAGAATAAGGTGGAATCGATCCATGTGATTTGAGCAACTCATGCTAACCCTGTCTCTTCTCAAAAAAAACCAAAAAACCCAAAAATATTTATATATGGAGTAGATGGGGTCAGGTAATTATCAAGACTCATCTTTGGTACCAGCCTTTGATTAACCTGGTCCATCCTGATCTTTGATTGGAAGGGATAATAATATATTTTCTTGGTGGTTTATTGTACACTCCCAGGCAACTCCCAACTCACATTCTCTCACACAGCCTCACCTACGTGTGCTTTTCAGTCTGAGCCCTCATGTTCCTTCCTTGTTTCTATTCAGCAGAGGTTCTGGGAATCCACTTTGTGGGGTAAATAGGAAAGGATTAAAATAGGGATAAGGTAGGGTAAGAGATGTCAGTGGGGAGAAAGGAACAGGTGATGTTGATTGTTAAATACATTATATAGAGGATATTAATCTCTTGGAGGATATCATTTATTATACTCTTTGTCAAAATGTAGGGTCAGCCTACTAGGCTTCCCTCAGATTCCTAAACCTCACTGCAGGGCCATTGAGTCATTCTTCAAGTGTGTGGGGGGGAATCTGGGAATTTTCTATTTGGAAAGTTTCCCAGGTGATCCCAGGAACCCCAGGGTGTGTATGTGCCGAGCATTGGAATCCTTTCGAAAGAATTGCTAATAAGAAAACAAAACAAAACTAAACTCAAGAACTTATTGCAATGAGGTTTAGTTTCTCCCCTCTTCCCCCTTCTCCCCAAGCCACTGCACAGCTGCGCTGGAGTGGGATGAAGAGATCAGCTCTTGCTCTTCCCTGCCTGGGTCAGTGGTAAATCACAGTTTTGGTACAGAAGCAAGCAAGCTTTAAACAACTTTAGATCCTTCTTTGAAATAGGCATGGGATAATTTATGAGCAAACATTTGATAATAGGCCACAATAAAAGTGCTCTAAAACTAGTTGTAGGCTTCCAGCCATCAAATCCAGGGCAGTCAGGAAACTTGCAAATACATAGCCACCCCTGCAAATAGCCTCAGGAGTATTATCTACTCCACAAAGTTGGTCGGTGTGAAATAAACTCTTTCCTGTGGCTAATAATATAATCTTTTTATTAGTTCCATGCCACTAACTGTGATTGAAGTACTTGTTTATTTTTCTCACTTTTATATATATTTTAGCACAATTTTCTTTCTCCAGGGGCATCCTTTTGAGAAGTGCTACTTTATGTATTTTTACTTTTGCACTGAATAAAACAGGCAAAAAGTGAGCCCATAAATGTGTTCTGAACCCTGCAAAATTAGGGGTGAAAACTTTTGTATAACCACAGCAACAATGAAAGCAATCCAAGTAAGTGTTTCCCATACTGATGATTCTAGGTGATGATTAGAGGTTATAGGGCATTAAGGCAGTGGAAGGTTTGTACTGTAATGCCAGTGGTCCTTCCCACAGGCTGTAAATAGCTCCAGGGCCTGAACTACGTAACCAGTGTGGCTTAGGTATTTTTAGAGAACATGGGCTTTAAAGTTAGTTCTTGGAACTAGACTTGGAATGAAATTCTGCTTTGTTACATACATTTACTTGGACATGCATTACTTGGATGATCTTCAGTAAGTTATTTAAACTGTCTAAGCTTTGTTTTCCTATCTGTTAAATGGCAAGATAATACAGCTTTCTCCAGTTGACTTCTGGTGTAATTTTATCTGAATCCTTTACAATTCCATGCAACTAATTATAGGACCCTGGTCCTTGGCTTTGAGGACTGAGCATATTGACAAGGGATTGTCCAGTTGAACTCAATCCTTGTGGTCACTGTGAAGGGTAAAAGATAAATCTGAACCCAAGATAGAATGATTAGGTAAGCTCCTTAAGGTTTCTCTGTGGGAGAAAGCAAGGTCACAACTGTTCACTTGCCTCTTTCAACTACAAGTACAGGTACTTGTAGTTGAACTCACATCCATAGAAGGTGAGATTGAGCCAGATGCATAAAGAAAAGTTGGGGTGACCTAGGGGAGACAGAGCAAACAAACCCAATCTAACTCTGCAGTTCCCATGTCCTTGGACTACGAAATCCCAATTCACTTTACTATTGTTTTAATTAATAATGGCAGTAACTAATATTTACTGTCATTGATGTTTTTTTGTCACCTTGAGTTGGTCTTCTCTAGCCTGTAATTAGAAGTGTCCTGATTAATTTAATGCCCTTTCGGGTATGATAAGGATTACATGAGCTGAATGTGATATGTGTGCTTATAATCCTAGCAACCAGGGAGACTGAAGCAGAAGGATTGCAAGTTCAAGGACAGTCTCAGTGACTTATTGAGGTCCAAAGCAACTTAGAGAGACCTTGTCTCAAAACAAAAAATAAAAAGGGCTGGGGATGTGGTTAAGCACCCCTGGATTTAATCCTAGGTACCAAAAAAAAAAGTTTAAATGAGGTAATAGGTGTAAGATATTTAGCACCATGCTTGGAACCTCATTGTATGTTACCTGTGTTAATGAGGATAGTTATAATGATAATGACAGTGATGGGGGCATTGACATTGGCATTTTCTTTTTCATTCCTGTGTAGTATCTAATGCCATACAGGTGACAGGTGCTCACTAAAGTTTGCTTAATTAGCTTTCTCTTTAAAAGACAGCAAGAAGTCTAAGGAATAGGAATTGGAAGAGAGCTTTGAATTCTTTCTGTTGCTAGTCACCAATTTTCTATAATTTTTTATTTATTATTGACAATTCATATTAAAGTCTTGACTCAACCTTGAATTGCAGAAGAATAAGCAGAATAAGCATTTTTGTAATCCACTGGCTAGGTAGCATTGGCTAGAGATGGACTTAAGACCCAGTCATTGTCTTAGTCAGTTTTGTGCTGCTATAATAAAAACATCTGAGACTCAGTAACTTTCTAATAACAGAAATTAGTTTCTTATAATCTTGGAGGCTGGGAATTCCGAGATCAAGGTATTTCAGGTTTGGTTACCTGGTGAGGTAACATCTGCTTCCTAGATGGCCCTTGCTGCTATGTTTTTGAGAGGGGTCAGAGCTATGTCCTTACATGTTGGAAGACAGAAAGACGAGCTGGCCTAATGCGGTGTGGAGCCGCTTTTAGAAGGGCCTTTATTCCACTCAAGAGGGAAATGTGGCCTCTGTGAGACCCATCTTTTAGTATCATCACATGGGCAACGCCTGTATTCTGGAGGGAACGCTTCCTCTCTGAGAAAATGGGCAAGTATGTGCGTTCATAAATCTAACAGTTCATTATGTTCTCAGTCTTTATTAGAGGCTATCAATATGGCATTTGTTGAACTTGACAAAGGAATCAATTAAATGCTGAGTTTTCTTGAGTGAAATGATTTTCTGGCGCCTATGCCCACTGTTAATGGTGTAAAGGACTCTAGCATCAGACTCAAAAGGATCACATTTTACTCCTGCTGCAATTCAGAGACTCTCAGGAGAAAGAGTGGCACTCACAATATGCCATCTTGGAATCTCTGTGACCTCACTCTGAGGGCCATGTGTCTAATGCTCTCCTGTCCCTGTGGAGACTCACTGATAGTGATTCGTTTTTCTGATACACGCATCTTTTAGTTATTGAGTCAAATTCACGCCAGAAACATAGTTGAGGACTGTAACTTTCTGAGCCCAATTTTCTCATCTGTGGAATGAATATCTCAGTAATTGCAGGGCCTGCAATCACAGTGCCCAGAGAGGAGCACTCAGTTGATTGCGTTTGCTTTCTTTTTCTTTTTTTTTGTTTTTTTATTTTTTATTTTTGGTCATTCAAATTTTGATATTGGCTTAGACTGACCCAGGTTGGGTCTTTTGCTAAATTCTAATATCCTTTTTTTTTTCTGTTGCTTTTTATTTTTTATTTTTTTATTGATTATTTAAAGCATTACGTAGCTCATGATATATCATCCTTCATACTGTGATTCTGCGTTTGCTTTCTTGTACCAGATGTTGCCCCAGACTCTTGCTTCACCCCAGTTGACTTAGTCCATTAAAACCACCTCAGCACTCAGTGCCCACTTTCCATTTTTTTCCGTCTAAACCTACTCTTTCAAAGGACCAGTATCATTCCTTTACATGTACATCTGAATATCAGTCATTCATAAAGTCTTTTGTTCCTTTTCTGATTTTATATTCCACTTGCCTGCATCAAAAACCACACACATTTTACATTTTTATATGTAGTGGTAGCCTTTCTTTTCTCTGGCTCTCATGGGACAATTTGGAACCTGTTCACAGACAGAATACTGAGAAGACTTGACACTCTCAGGAATCATGAGAGAAGGAATAAGGCAGTTTGTTTGAAGGAGAGCTAATGTATTTCCCAGTATTTTCACCCATACTTAGACTTTGTAAGTGATTCCTCTTTTCTGACTTAAATGTCCACCAGTTTTTAAAAAGAAGCACCGCCTATGGGAATGCAATGGTTTTCCGGGGTCTTAGCAGTTTGAGTTGCTCAAGCAGGAAGCCATGTGTTACTGTGGTGGACAGTCAGCTGGAGAAGGGAGTGGGGAGACAAAGTAATTTTCTGCTCAGTGGTCAGACCACAAGGAGGGAAGTGAGACCAAATGCCAATTTGTCCCCCTGCCAACAGCAGAAGGAAAGGACACAGCACAATGGTTTCTTCTCCTTTGGTAGCTATAATGACTTTGCCCTGTTCTAGAATGGGAACAGTGGCTCTCTGAGCTTGTCAGCTCCAGGAGTGTTTCTCGAGGCTAAAGGGAGACCCACGTGGTAGTGGGGAAAAGATGAAGAAGACAGTTTCCTGTTCTCAGAAAGTCTGTGGCTCATTTAAGCAAAAATACTAAATTTGGGTTAATTTGACAGCTTTTTTTTTTTGGCTGATGTAGTCTGTATTATTAAGTTAGCTTCATTTAATAATCAAGATTTTATTGAAAATGTCGGTTATTATCAGATATTGAAAATGAGAGATCTGGCACCAGTGTGCTTGAATTTCTTTAATAATCACCTGGAGATGAAAAGCTCTTACAGATGTGTATTCTTCTGCTTCCTGCAGTCCTCACCTCCACCGTTCATGGATAATGCTCGGCCTGCTTCATTCTTTCAGTGAGGACAGGAGGCTACAGTACATGAATATAGAAAGTTGACTCAGAGTGCTTTTAGGAAGTTGATATTCACACACACACACACACACACACACACACACACACACACACACAAGAAAAAATAAAATTGGCCTGACTCTAAGATGTAAGTCTGTCAAATTAAAACTATATTAATGAACCTTTTGAAATTTTGGTGTGTAAGTGGATCCTGTTAAATACAATCTCCTGAATCTTGATTTTCCACTGGTCAATAAGTAGTAACAACATGAAATGTCGTTTCCATTTTTTCTTAACCCTGTGGGATTGACTCTGATGTTTACTGTGTTTTTTGTTGCTTTCTTATTGTTACTTTTCTGGGCACAGGTCCCACCTATTCTAACATGAGATTTTTGCCCATTCATTCTTGCTTATGCCTTTTTCATCTACTTCCTGCAGTTTGGGTCTCGGGAAGGTATCATGGATCTAAACCCAGACTACCTGATTTGAATCTCAGCACTGCCCCTTAGGAGTTTAGGAGGATAATAAGGTTGTGATGGAGACCAAATGACTTAATGTCTGTAACATGTTTGGAACAGTGCATTTTATGTAATAGATCTTCAATTGATATTAAGTGTTTCTGATATTTTTGTGATAGGGCAAAATATTTTGGAAATGTTAAATGTAAGAATATTAATTTATTTTAGTGTTTACATTAATAAGAATATTATTAGTCACCGTTTATCTTATATAATAACAACATATATCGTGTTATATAATGGCAGTTATTTTCCTCAGCTTTATTCTTCACATCACTGAATCATTCCATTGTCTTTACTGAGCACCTGCTTTGCTCCAAACATTCTTAAGGCACTTCTGAGAATTTAGCACTGAATAAATCGGACAAAGCTGTCCTCTCACAAAGCTTACATTCCATTTCAGAAAAATATAGAAATTTTATATTAATAAAGAAGTAAGATATATGGCAGATTAGGACACTAGGAAAAATTAATAAGTAGACATGGTAGGTTGCAGATGTGATTTCCCCCATCTCTATAAAGTCTGGTACAAGGAGAGACAATTTTTAATTATGGTCAAGGTTTTTAAAGGCATATTCCAAAGTGCTAATGAGCCCATTTCGGGGGGAATTTCAAGAAGGAAAGAGAATAGCTATATTCATGTTATGTGCTGTCAAACATAGTCACTTTGGATTGGAATGGGAATAATAATTTGTCCCATAGAGATCCGTCACTGTTTTAGTCAGCTTTTTTTTTTTTTTTTTTTTTTTTTTTTTGCTACTGTGACAAAATGACCCAACCCGTACTACCCTGGAGAGGAGAAAAAATTTATTAGAGGGTTCATGTTTTCAGAATTCTTAGTCCATAGAAAGCTGGCTCCATTCCATGGGGCTTGAGGAGAGGCTAAACATCATGACAGAAGAGTGTGGCAGAGGAAAGCAGCTCACTCGGACTATTCCCTGAGGACCTTAAAAAATCGCTCTATAGGGATACAGCTGCATCAATGATTATAGCGGCACAATTCACAATAGCTAGACTGTGGAACCAACCTAGATGCCCCTCAATAGATGAATGGATAAAAAAAATGTGGCATCTATACACAATGGAGTATTATACAGCACTAAGAAATGACAAAATCATAGAATTTGCAGGGAAATGGATGGCATTAGAGCAGATTATGCTAAGCGAAGCTAGCCAAGCCCTAAAAAACAAATGCCAAATGTCTGCTTTGATATAAAGAGAACAACTAAGAACAGAACAGGAAGGAAGAGCATGAGGAAAAGACTACAGTAAACAAAGACGAATGGGGGGAGAGAAACGGAGAGAGAAGGGAAAGCACATGGAAATAGTAGGAGACCTTCAATGATACATAGAATTATAAGAGGTTATGAGGGGCAAGGGGGAGGGAAAAAAAGGGAGAGAATTGAACAACAGCAGGGGAGGTAGAGAGGGAAGATGGGAGGGGAGGGGAGGGGAGAGGGGATAGTAGGGGATAGGAAAGGTAGCAGAATAGAACAGTCACTAATATGGCATTATGTAAAAATGTGAATATGTAACAGATGTGATTCTGCAATCTGTATTTGGGGTGAAAATGGGAGTTCAAAACACAATTTGAGTCAAATGTATGAAAGATGATATATCATGAGCTATGTAATGCTTTAAATAATCAATAAAAAAAAAGAAGAAAAAAAAAAGCAGAAAGAGACTGACTCTTCACTCTCCAGATACAAACTATATATCCCATAGCCACGCCCCCAATTTGAACCACTTCCTCCCACCACACCCACCCGCTTCCAGCCATCACTCAGTTAATCCCATCAAGTCACTGATTAGGTTAAGGCTACAACCCAATCATTTCTCCTCTGAACCTTCCTGCATTTGCTTACACTTGAGCTTCTTGGGGACACCACATCTAAACCATAACAGTCACATAGCTTCTCGTAGGGGATTTTGTAATTTGAGTCAGACCATTCAGATATTGCAGGTTGGCAGTAGTTATGGACAGGTGTGTGTTGAGTATTTGGAGTGAGAGGAAATGATCAAACTCATACACATTAGCTTAAGAGAATAAGTTTTTACTGTGTAAGAATATGTGATTCAAGATACAACATGAAGTGTCCATCTCAGCCTGAGTGTTGTGAAAATCTGTGGAACTGGCAATTCCCAGGTGTTGAAATTGTCCTTTAACAATTCTGTGTCTGTGACCTTCTAGAGGTAAATATAACCTGGTTCAACTCAACACTAAACTCAACAGGGCTGTCCTCAAGAAGAGAAGCACATGGCACACCCTCCACCTAAAGTCCATTGAGCCTACCTGTAAGGACTGGGGCCCCTTGTGCCATGGCCTCCAGCCAGTGTGAGGTATCCAGGATCTCTTTACTGTTACTTAAGAACAAAAGAATCTAATTTTAAATCGCTCTCTCTCTCTCTCTCTCTCTCTCTCTCTCTCTCTCACACACACACACACACACACACACACACAAAATGAAGTAGTTGTAGAGATTGAACCCATATCTATGTGTTCTCTGTAAATACTTTAAGGAATGAAACATATGAACACTTGTTTTGAAGGATAAAATGCAGTTTGTCTTATAGATTTTTAAAGAAGATTTAAATATTTTATTTTCACATTGTTTTTTAATGTTAAAGCCATCTTAAGAATATAGAAAAAGGTTGTTCTTCCCTTGCCTACTTCTGTTTTTCAACACCCTCACTTCTCAGTTCCCAAGATTTTCTTGAGAGTCTCTGGATTACATCCCTATTTTCTAGAAGATGTTTAGAAAGATAAAGTTACCAACAGCAGGCCAGGAAGAGGAATGAGCGGGTTGCCCCCTGCCACCTTATACTGGAGGGGACTTTTACACAGAGTTAACTTCCTGAATCTGCAGGGATTCCACAGGAGTAACTGACAATAGTGGGCTTGTTATACTCTTTGAGTGTTTTTCTCTGTGAATTAAAGCAGATGACTCTCTCTCACAGGCAAACATCTGCTGTTCCTTGATGGCATGCAGGGCACTTACCTGGACCCCTCACTTGGCTCTTTAATCTGTGTAGTCACCTCCCTGAAGCTGTGTATTCTGAAAGAATGTGCTGGAAGCTCAGGCCAGATAGTGCAGATTTCTCAAAAGCAACTAACGAATTCATTGCTTTCCCACACTTGAAAGGCTTTTTGCTAATGGCTTAACCTGTTCATGTTCTACACATGCCATTCATGACATCGGAGGAAAATGCATATTAATGTGCTTAGCAAGTAGCGCAGGAAGAAACGTGTTTGTCACAGAGAGCTAATGGACATGCATTTCAAATCTGAGCATTTATTTGGTTTGGAGGGATGACTTTAACAGTGATGGTGGGTTGCTTCTCCTATAGGAGTTTTAGGAGTGCTTCTTAGGAAGAGAATATTTTAAATGTATCTGTTCCTTTGTCCTGCTCAGTGAGTTGCTCTGTGTGTAGTTGATATTCCATTTTATTTTTCAGAGGTGCCACAAAGTTACAATGGCACCCAAACAGCAAAATCAGAGTAGTGTAATGAAATGAGTACCAGCCTGAGGTACTCCTTAGCTGTGTGACCTTCCGTATAAATCACATAATCACTCTAGGGTGCAGATTTCTCTTTCTTTCCTAACATACCTACACTTTGTTGTGACCAGTAAAGGATATAGTGTATATGAGCACACCTTGTGTGCTAAAGTGCATACTACGTATATATTGTTAATGTTATCTGCAAATTTTGTTAATACGAAAATTTGATGACAGGGTAGATTATCAGTTTATGACATTGGATAAAGTTGCTTATCATTTGATTCTTTTTAGGTGGGAAGCATTTTTGCTGGGAAATTATATGTTAAATACCTGATATAAATTGTCAACTATGGAGTACTCTTTCTTCTAGACTTGCCTTTTAGAAATTGGGGTCCATATGGATATCTGGTTGAATGCAGTGATTTCTCTCCCATGATTGACATTAAAATCACATAGGTTTTTTTTTTTTTTTGAGAAATGACAAAATCATGGAATTTGCAGGGAAATGAATGGCACTAGAGCAGATTATGCTAAGTGAAGCTAGCCAATCCCTAAAAAATAAATGCCAAATGTCATCTTTGATATAAGGAGAGCAACTAAGAACAGAATAGGGAGGAAGAGCATGAGAAGAAGATCACCATTAAACAAGGTCGAGAGGGGGGAGGGAAAGAGAGAGAGAAGGGAAATTGCATGGAAATGGAAGGAGACCCCCATCGTTATACAAAATTACATATAAGAGGAAGTGAGGGGAAAGGGGGGAAAAAACAAGAGAGAGAAATGAATTACAGTAGAGGGGGTAGAGAGAGAAGATGGGAGGGGAGGGGAGGGGAGGGGGGATAGTAGAGGATAGGAAGGGCAGCAGACTACAACAGACACTAGTATGGCAGTATGTAAAAAAGTGGATGTGGAACCGATGTGAATTTGCAATATGTATACGGGGTAAAAATGGGAGTTCATAATCTGCTTGAATCAAATGTATGAAATATGATATGTCAAGAGCTTTGTAATGTCTTGAACAACTAATTATAAAAAAAAAATAAACCCAGACCAAATAAGTCAAAGAATAAAAAAAAAAAAAAGAAAAACTTGAAAGCTCAGGCCTCAACTGCATCAGTATCTCTAAGGTTAAGGTACAGTGACCTACAAGTTTTTCAAAGTTCCTCAAGTGATTGTGATAACAACAGAGTTTGTCAGTCACCACTTTAGTCTAAAGAGCATCAGGTTTACGGGCAGACCCAGCAGGTACTCTGGTTTTTCTGTCCTTGTCATTTGCAGTTCAGGTCTTGTACACATTCTGGCCCATTTAGGACATCTGGAGCTGCTGTGTGTAAGCCACTGAAAACCTTTGCCTATAGAGCCCTTTTCCCCTCTTTAGAACTCAGTCACACTTCCCCCAAGACATTCCATTTGATTTAGGATTTCAAGACATGGCTGCACAACTTCCGAAGAGACTGCCTCCGTCTCATTTCTAAAATGACTCATGAAAGTCCTGCCCTCAACTGAACCACAAGTTTAGAAAAGGAGGTGAGTGTAGGTGCATAAGAGCCGCGTTGAGCACAGAAGGGTGTCTGGGAGGACTGAGAAAGATAGTAAACCAGTAACCATTCAATGCGGGATGTGTGTATGGGGGGGCTCGGGGTGTGGCTGGGAAGTGTCGGAGTAAGGTTAGAAGAAAGGTCTAATAATACTTAAGATGCGCTGAATTGGGGGCAGGTAAAGGAGCAAGGGTGGGCTCCTGAAAGCTTTTCTGTCTCAAGCTGAGTTTGGTCACAGGTCTTCTGCAGGCTCAGTCTCAGTGGAGAACAGTGGCCCTGGCTGTGGCAAGGGAGGGAGTAAGACAGACAGGAGTGAGGTCAAGGGGCTGGCATCTCCTCTGGGCTGAGCATGCTGTCTCAATGTGTTAAATTCCTGTGCTTCTAGCCACACTGAAATGGACATTAGGCATAAATTAGAACAAGCTGGTCATTTACAGCTATGTGTTAGGCTGCTAATTTATTTGGCTCACAAAATGTCTTGAGTAGCAAAGCAGCAAGTGGGAGTCATTTTGCTAATGTTTGCATCTCAGCGACTTCTCTGTCTTCTTTTATTATTCGTCTGAACCTTGGGGCACTTAAGCTCAGAAACCCATTGATGGCCCATGGACTAGCCCTGCAATAGAGTCAAGCTTCTCTTCCATCTTTCATTGCCCATTCCATCATTATATCCCATGTTGTCTTGAATTTCCTCCTCAGAGGCAACAGGATATGTTGTAGTTTGAATCTTAAATGTCCCCCAAAGTCCCATGTGTTAGAAACTTAGTACTATTGAAAGCTGGTTGAAACTTTTAAAGGAGGGACCTAGTTTTAGGTCACAGAGGTCTGCCTTCCAAGGGGATGATGGAACTCCATTTGCTTTCTCTCTCTCTTTTTTTTTCTTCCTGGTTATGAGATGAGGGCTCTTCTCTACCATGCATTCCCTAACATGAATCAAAAGAAACTTTCCTCTTTATAACTTTATTATCTCAGGTATTTTGTTAGAGTAACAGAAAGTTGACTAACACAGTGGGTCAAACCAAGAAAGGAATGCATTTTTGATGTTTATGTAGAATGATCACTTCTGGTTTCAATGATAGTGAAGAAGTAAAGTGTGTATTACACAATATTCTTGGAATTCAGGAAGCCAGAAAGTTTGTGCAGAAGTGTATGCTTTTAGAAAGCTAAAGTTATCAGAGGTTGAGAATTCAGACAATCATAATAAGCTTTGGGAAGCTTAAAATGAGGTCAAGGAAGACTAAAGCCTGTGAATCTTGGCAAACAAAAAAATTAAGCCACATCAAACACAGTAATGAGTACATTCACAGGGAGGGCTGGCGTCAGCCTAAAGTTTCTGATGTACAATACTTTCTACCAGTGTAGGGTGACTCTGAGCAAGACATGGTGTGAATTTCTATGGACTTTGAAAACTATGTATTTGTACTTGTCTGAGCAAGCCTGTTGCCAAGTCAAGTTTAAATATTATTGGCCCAGATTATTTGATTAAGAAATTGCTAAACTTATCATTACTTTGCAAAACTCAGAAAACACATTTATGAAATGATTTGAAGATTAGGGGAGCTTATTTTCATATATAGCATTTGTTATATTCAAAGAATATTTTCAAACTTAATTTTATGATACACTTTCATAGTATGAAGTCCATTGGCTAATACAACTCTTTTTTAGTATACTCTCTCAGTCTGTTATTGCTGCTGTAACGAAATACCTTGGAGTGGGTAACTTATAAAGAAAAGAAATTTAACATCTATTTACAACTGAAAGCCCTGTCCTCAACTGAATGTCAAGTTTAGACACTCGACATTTCCCAGCCATGCCCCTTTCCTCTCTGACCGTTCACTGAATGGCCACTGGTTTACTATCATTCTCAGTCCTCCTAGACACCCTTCTGGCTCACTTGGCTCATGCACCCACACTCACCTCCTTTTCCAAGTTCTGGAAGCTGAGAAGTCCAAGATCAAGGGGATGGCAGAGTCCAAGTCTGAGGAGCGCTCTGGCTCCATGGATGCCACCTTGTTGCTGTATCCCCACAAAGGACCTTCCTGACTAGTGGAAGCACAAAAGGTATGGACTCTGCGTCCTCACATGGCAGAAGAGTTGAAAGGCCAGGCAGCTCTGTGAAGCCACTTTTATAAAGGCATTGCTCCCATTGATGATGGCAGAACCCTCTTAATGCCACCACAGTGATGATTAAGTGTGAGCATGAATTGGGAAGGAGCACAAACATTTAAACCACAACATTCACTTTGCCAATATTTGCCCATTTGCGTGGTATTATAATATAGTATGCATCGTTATTTTTGAATGATAACATTTTGGGGTGCCCTTTTATTTTTGCACTTGATTTTTTTTTTTAACAAGAGAAAAGCATGGCAAATGTATTCATGGCTTTATGCTTTTAAGAAACATATGTAAGATAAATTCACAGGGAAAAGATTAAATCGACCAAGAGTGTTCCCATAAATTTTAGAATATCATTCTCAAACATGTCCTGGAGGTAAAGACACATATCGCTTCCCCAGTTTATATATAGAAAAACTGAGGCTTTCTGACAATTCAGTGATTCCTTAAGAGCAGAAGAAATGTAAGAAGCCAAGTCAGGCTTAGAACTGCCGGCTGGCCCTGGCATTTTTCTCATTGGTCCAGGAAGAATATGGAGATTGTTTCTGTCTCTTATTTCCATTCTCCATTTTTTATGGGTTACCTCAGGACTTTTATAATAATTAAACATTTACCTAATCATACTGGAGAGTAGGTATCAGGGAAGATATAATTTCAAATTTGTTTGGAAGGAACAAAATAGACATCATGCTATTATAATAATGTTACACAACTACAAGCAATCCTATTAGTTTATGGAGGAGGAGCAGAGTGAGAAAGAGGAGGGCCCTAGTTACCTCTGATTTGCTTGACACTGGACTGTTTTCTATGAATAATCTCAAATCTAAAGTAATACGACAATTTTCAAGAACTCCATTTTACAAGTGAGGAAATTGAGGCTTAGAGAGTGAACATGTTTTCCAAAGATCTAAAAGGTATTAAATAGCAAGGATGAGAATTAAAATAGAGCAGCCAGTCTCCAAAACCCTTAACATTTAACCACCCAACTCACTGTGCCTCGACTAACACTGAACAGAGCAGATGGTTGTAAAAGTGCCTGGGCTTAAAGGGGACAGATTCTGGGTTGTGGATTTTGTATTTGCTTCCTTTCTTGACTCTAGAGGGTGGGTGAGGTTCATCTACTCTGCTGTGCATTTGGGTAGTGAGGTTGGATTGGAACTGCCATAGTTTGGTTGATGCAGCCACAAAGCTGTCCCCCAACTGTGCTCCTTCAGTAATCTGTGGCCACGCGATGGGTTGATGATAAAAACTCCTGGTGTTTATTGATGAATCCAGTTTCTGAAGTGCCCCGAGTAATTTGCCCAAGGTGTCTGAGTGAGTTATCTGCTCACCAGCTTCACTCAGTACATTAGACTGACCTGCTTCCCATGAGGAATGAGCCCAGCATTCCAGAGTCTCTGGCTCGAGACACAGGAAGCAATGAAGATGGATGTTTAGCCTACTTTAGCAGTGGATCTCCACGTGATTCCATTTTATTATAGTAATGAACAATCACAGTTTTCTTTGGGAAAATCTCTATCTTCTTTCTCTTAATGATAATGGTTTTCTTAATATCTTTGTTCTTCTTACATGTTATCCATTACAGTGCCAGTTATTCAGAGTAGAGTCTTTAAAAATGATTCTTCCTCTCTGCATTGTTCCAGATGGCTTCCATAATTGGTTTATTGCTCTTGCAGATGTTAAGGAGAAATTTCGGAATAAAAGCCAACGATGGATTTCTGCAGTCAGTGAAAGTAGCCTTTTCCTATTGATTATTTTCTGTTTGGAATAAATATGATCCATCTATCAGCTGAAGCACTGTGTTGAATAGGGAGGAAGGAGCATTTGCAGAGTTTTGGGACTAATGATTTATCATTTGGTATGGGAAGTTGTCTTTCTGCTTCTTAAAGGATTGGATCCTTGCAAATAAATTTAATAGTAATAAATCATATTCCCCAACTAGCTGACCTTGGAAAAGGTTGTGTAATTATGATCCTTTATTTTAAATCCCATTTCATAGTTTTAAGAGCATTGTGACAATAATCCTGAAAATAAAACCAGGAAGATACAATAATTACCATTGTTATTATTTCCATGATGAGATACCTGAGGTACACAGAATTTATATGGAATAATTCAAGTTTTCTGGCCTCTCAATTAGTTCTCTTTGCTTTTTTTACGATCACAATGCTAAGTCTCCTTTATTCAAAAACCCTAGTTGAAAGAGATATTCTACCTCCAATAGACAGTTTTCCCGAACCCCTAATCCTCAGGAAAGGAAGTGGAGATGGCTCAATTTCTCACTAAATTAACCTCAATTCTGTGATATGGGATGAGCCTTAAAATGTCATTAAGTCCAACTTCCCATCCAGTATAAACACTTCTTACAACATCCCTCAATTATGCCCATCCAACCTCTGCCTAAATAAAAATTTCACTTGGTGATAATTCTGAGTTCCATGAATTTTCTTAGGAATTAAATGACTCCCCAGTAGTTTAATTTGGTCTTAGAGTGGCCTTCTACATTTACATAGAAGAAGTATGCTGTGGTTGTTTTCTTTTCTTTTCTTTTTTCTTTTTGTATTAGATGATTTAAAGTCATTCTAGCTCAAAATTTCTTAATAAAACATTCATTAGAAATTGATCGTATGGTTTTTGCTGTCTTTTTACTTAATATATCTCAATTCCATAATATATCCTTACATATTATCCAGCTCTCCTTCATTTTGGCCAATTTTACTTGTCAGCACTATTGGTATTTTTAGGACATGCCATCTGTGGGTTCTTTCACTGCATGTGCTTGTGGTAGGGAAAGGCTTGAATGTTGTGGTGGGGAGAGGATGGAACTTTATTGGAAAAATAGTTGGAGAGTGTTTTACATCTTAGTTGACAGGTAGTTAGAAGGAGAGAGGCTAAAATTATTAAGCTAAATTTGGTACATAGATGTAGATAGAGTGCATGTAAAGAGAATGATTGGAAATTATACTGTATCTCCAAACAAAAGTGTTGAGTGGGCAGATTGATTAAAGGAAATATAGTGTGTCAATGGAGGTACATATCAAAGTTGGTAACTATAAAAAAGTCATATTAGTAACTAGGGAAAATGCATGAACTGTATAAATAAAGACCATATGTGGAATTTTCAAAATGAGGAGACTTCATGGTTAACATGTTTTTAAAAAAACACCTTTTAGTACTAAATAATTTGAGAACCTGACTCATGGTGGGTTTTATATGACTATGTTTCTGTATCTCTTAGTTACCTCTATTCCATTTGGATAGGCAAACAACCTATGTAAATATTACAAATATTAGCTGGGCAAATACAACTCAACTGAGCTAATTCCACATTGGCAAGAGGACCAAAAAAAAATTTGGAACAGTTCTTTGAAAGAAACAAAACTAGCAAATTTTTACCTAAACAGGCCAAAATAATAATTTAATAATAATAATATTAATAATAATAAATGAACAAATTCCAAAATGATTAATGGAAGAGAAGTTGTCATCACTAATGCTACAGAAATTAAAGTGAATATAGGGAGTTTCTTGAATGATGTTATACCAAAAATTAGATTACATAAGATGAAACAGACATCTAAACAGACACAAAGTATCAAAGCTGACACACAAAAAGAGAATACCTAAATTGACCTATACAAGTAAGAAAATTGATATTTTTAAGACATGCCATCTGTGGGTTCTTTCACTGTATTTGCTTGTGGTAGGGAAAGGTTTGAATGTTATGGTGGGGAGAGGATGTATTAGTATTTTTAGAACTCTCCCTCAAAGCAAGAATTGAAGTCATTCCTGATTGAATTCTATTAAATATTTTTAAAAGAAATAATTTAAAATGTTTTAATTTTGCTCATAAACCAGGAAATGACAGAAATCATTCAAATTCATTCTGTGGCTAATGTTACCCTGATTCCAAAGGATTCAAAATTACAGAATGGCATTCTTTTTGAACATAGATACAAAAATACTAAGACAAATATTAGCAAATCAAGCCCAGCAAGATAAACTAATGTCCCTTGATCGGATATAATTTAATACCCAAAATGCAAAATTTGTCTTAACATTTGATTCTCAATTAATATAATATACACTGTTAGTAGAACATAGGAGAAAAACATTTATCTCAGTAATGTAGATTAGGACTTTGAAAAAATCCATTTATGATTATAGGTCTCAAACCAATTATTGTAGGAGTTTGTAATTTCCTCCACTTGATAAAGGATATACATTTAGAAGTCGCACATTTTATCAATATGCTTGATAAAGCATATATACTTAGAAATTGTGATATCATACATAATGTTATTAGAGTGAGTGTTTTCCCCCTTATAATTTGCAGTAAAGCAGGGATATTATTCTTATCAAAGCTGTTCAACATTTTATTGGAAGAGCTATCCAGTACAAAGAAGCACAATGACAGTGATGGTTGGTTGGGTGGGTGGGTGGGTGGATGGATGGATAGGTAAGTAGGTAGGTGGATAGATCAATCAATCCAGTGAGGAAACAAAGAAGTAAAACTCCATTTTCAAATGACAGGATCCTTCAGGTATTAAGTGCTACAAACTCAACAGCAAAAGCACTCTACTATAATAATAAAGGAGTGCAATGATTTTGCAGGATGCAAGATCAACAGATAATATTAACAAAATTTCTATAACAATTTTATTCAAAAATAAAATTAAGAGTACAGTTTAATTCAAGTTAATAACACACAGGGATAAATTTAACAATAGAAGTTTCATACTTGTATACTGAATACTACAAATCTTTTCACAAAGAAATGAAAGAACATGAATAGGAGATATTTCATGCACATTCATTTAGTTGTTTCAATGTTTAGGAGGAAATTCTGCCCATATACATCTACAGAATATTAGCATTTGGTTCTTCAGATTCTTAATCTAATGCTTTTCTACTGTAGCATTTTTCCATAGAGACAAAAGCTATATTTTTATACAAAGAACATGATAAAAGTACAAAACATTTATGTGCTTAGTGTAGATTTTAATAGCAAAATTTGGAAATGAACTAAATTTCCTAATAGATTTCATAAATTGCCATACATAAAGTAAATGAAATGCTTTTCATCTAATGAAAAATGTAGAATTTTATTCATTGATCTGGAATATGGTTATTGTTTGACAAAACACATTTTAAAAAGCATATATGTACATATATGTATATATAATATTCCATATGTATCTCTAAGAGAAATCTCATTAACTATTGCTGAGTTGTAAGATTAAGTATAATTTCCAAAGTTTTATTTTTTTTAAATTTTGCGGGAGAAGGTTTGAGTTCTTCAGAGTGAGAAAATATTGTAATTAAGGCAACATGCTTTAAAAGATTTAGGTTCTGATCCTATGTGTTTTCTTTGACTGTACAATAATTTTTGTATGAAAAGAGTCCATATGGTCTTTTTCTCTCTATGCAATTTCTGACCTGGGATTCTTTTCCCATTTTCATTGTTAATTTTACATCTTGTCTTGGTTTCCAGGTAAGTGCAACTATGGGATTTTCTTATCTGTTATTACAGTTAATAAATATAAGGTTAGAGGGCATTGTCTTAATTTCCTAGTACTTTATATAGTTATACAACAGGGTATCAAATTTGGCAGTTTCTTCTCCCACCAGATAAATTTATAATTTATATTCTTGACTGAGACACTCTGATTTAGTGGCACTGATTGCCTGTTAAAATGTATGAATGACTGGGGAGGAATCATTCTTCTCAAGAAACAAATGTAATTGACAGGCTGCTCAGCAAGGGAAATGAGGTCTTGATATAAATGTTAATTTAGCAGATTTCCATTGTGTATATTTTTATAAATGAAATGTCAACAGTCGGAAACATTTATTCGTTATTAAGTTTTTATTTTAGAGTTTTAGAATTATAAAAAATTGCAACAATGGTACATAATAATATTCTCAAATACTCCATACCCGGTTTCCCCTATTATTAGCATCTTATATATGCTTGGCAAATATGTTATAACAAATGCACCAACATTTGTATATTCTTGTTCACTATTCTAAACTTCACTGGGCCTTCTTTAGTTTTTATTAATGTCACTCTTCTGTGCCAGTGTTTTAGTCAGCTTTTCACTGCCTTGACCCAAAGACCCGAGAAGAACAATTTTAGAGGACCGAAATTTACTTGGGTCTTGGTTTCTGAGGTCTCAGTCCATGAGTGGTTGAGTCCATTACTCTGATCCCAAGGTGAGGCAGAACATCATGGATCATGGCGGAAGGGTGTGTCAGAGGAAAGCAGCTCAGAACACACCTATCAGGAAGCAGAAAGACAGCTCCACTCATCAGAGACAAAATATATACCCCAAAGGCATGTCTCCAATGAGCCACCTCTCCTAACACCCTGCTGGCTTACAGTTACCAACCAGTTAATCCATGCAAGTAGATTAAGGTGCTGATTAGGTTAAGGCTGTCATAACCCATTTGCTTAACCTCTCTATTTTTGTGTATGTGTTGTCTCAATCATGAGTTTTTGGTGACACCTCGTGTCTTAACCATAATAGCCCAAATCCCATACAGACTTCCATATTACATTTAGTCATCATGCAATCATAGGCTTTTCTCTGCTCTGACCATTTTTCAGACTTTTCAGGAGTGTGTGTGTTGTTTATTTTGTTTTAAATGTCTTTTACAGTTGTGAGGATTACTGGTTGGATATGTTGTAGATCATCCTTCAACTAAGGCTTGATGATTTTCCTATAATCAGTTACTTTGTAGACCTGTTGAGTTTTGAAAGGAAGCCATAAAAGTGTCACCCTCATCAGATGATAAGAGAAGATGATATAGAAGGGCATAGTCTATGAATACTGAGGTGGCGTTTTCCAGTTTTCTCCAATGTAAATTGCTTTTTTCTCCCCTTCTTTCCATGATATGTGCTCTAGCAGGAAGTCACTGTGTGCTGCCCAAAGAATGGGCAGTTATATTCCACATCCCTGATGGTGAAATGTTTGCAAAAATTGTTGGAAATTCTCCTGGTAGACCAGTTGTCTATTCTTTTTCACTAATTTATTTATTCAGTCATTCACTTATATAAGTATGAACTTATCAAAGTTTATTTTATACCTTGGTTTGTGATCCAGGCTACTCTATTTTGTTCTCAAATGGTTTCAGTTTTGGCCATGGGAACTCTTTTGGTGGGCTCTGAAAAGCCTCTGTCATCTTGGTATCTTTTTTTAATGTTTCACTTACTTTCTGGGAGTGCAAGTGCTTCAGGCTCATCTTTTGCATCTCTTGTGGCAGCTCCAGAACCAGCTATTTTTCTAGGGAGCCCCAATTCCTATTATTGAAGAATGGTATTAGGATGTAGATTACGGAGCTGGGTGGCTTGTTGCCACTGGAACTTCATTGCTTCTAACCACTCTTAGGTGTCAGAGCAAGAAAATATGTGTGTGCACACCATCCTTTATATGTATACTGTCTATAAATATTTTTATATTTCTACAGATACAGTTCCCTTTTTATTTATTTTAATCTAAACATGAGGTCAGATGTATTAATACATAGTATTATTGTACTTAGTTAAATATTTTTAAATTTTCCCATCAGAATTTTGTATTCTCTGCCATATTACTTTTATACCAAAGTATTTTTAAAGGACTATTGTAAATGGTATTTTTTTAAGTTAAATTATAATAGCGCATTATTGTATACAGGGAAAATAGGATTTTGCATATTGGTCTTATAAGCTACCACCTTTCTATACTCCCTTATTATTTCCTGTTATGTTATTTTTGAGTTTTTTTTGCAGATTCTTTGGGGTTTCTATATAGATGATTATGTCATCTGTGAATGAAAAGTTTCATTTTTTTCCCTTTCAATTTCTGTACATTTTATTCACCATTCTTAAAGCACTACATGTGATTTCTAATGTGACAATCTATAAGAGTGCTGAGAGAGTATATTCTTTCCCTCCTAATCTTAGAGTGAAGCCAAATAGTCTCTCATGGTTAAGGATGATGTTACACACACACACACACACACATACACACATGTGTGTGTGTATGTATGTGTGTGTGTATGTGTGTGTGTGTGTGTGTATGTATGTGTGTGTGTGTGTATATATATATATATATATATACATATATATATATATATATATATATAAAGTTCTTTATCAAAATAAAGAATTCCCCCCTCCAAGACTGCAGAGCATTTCATCATGAATGGGTGCTGGATTGTCATTTTCGTATTTGTTCATATGACTGTCAATTTACTTCTATATGCTACTTATATGGTACATTTATTTGCATATCTGGTACAAATTGCACTTGGTAGAGGTGTGTAATTCTTTTTGTGCATTGCCGGATTTAGTTTGCCACTATTTTGCTGAGGACTTTTGCATCTATGTTCTTGAGAGTTGTCGATTTTGTTGTGTTTATTTACTTGTAGTGTCACTCATATATTTTGACACTCTTCTTACAGAATTGACTTCACCATTGTTGTGTAATCTCCCTCTTTATTCCTCTTAACTTCTGATTTTGAATGGCTTTCACTACAGATGAGGTTGTAGCTACCCAAGTTTTCATATGACAGTGATGTTGGAGTATAATCTTTTTTTTTAATTCCCTTTGCTTTTCTGAGTCAGTTTTTTATAGATGGCATACAGCTCCATTATGAACTCTTTCCTTTCTAATCTGTATCTGACTTTTAATTGGTATGTTTGGACCATTTACATTTAAAGTGATAGGGTAGAATAAAATCTGCCATCTATATAATTGTTTTAACTGCATCTGTTCTTTGTTTCTTTTTATATAATTCTGTTTTATTTCCTCTCTTGGTACATCAATTATATTTCCTTTATATATGTTTAATGGTTGCTCTAGGTTTACAACAATGCTTTAAAATAACCTAACTCTGACCTCAAATAACCCATTTCTACTTCACATGTAGTGAAGACACTGTATCACAGTATTCCAGTCTTTCCCTCCTTCCTCTTGTGAAGTGGCTGTCATTCAGATAACCTATAAGCAACGGATACATTGTTACTATTATTTCTTTAAACAAGGCTTTATCTTTTAGATGAATAAAGAATATGAAAAATAGAAGGTTATATTTTAGTTTATGTATTCCACTGCTGATGTTCTTCCTTTCTTTTTATACATAAAAATTATGTTTTTATTAGTGCAGTAGAGTTACACATAATAGTGGGGTTCACTTTGACATAATCATCAATGCGTAGAATATAATTTGTGGCATTTCAGTCCCCAGTATTTCCTCTTTCCTTCCCATTCACTCATCCTTTGATCCCTCTTTTTCAACTCTACTGGTCTTCCTTCTATTCATTTTTTATTTTTTTAAATTGATATTTTATAGGTATACATTAAGGTAAAATTCGCTTGTTATATTTATATATGAGCACAACATATTTTAGTTAGTTTCATTCAGCAGTTCATCCCTTTTCTCATCCCCTAATCCTCCTCTCCACTACTGAGCTCCTTCCTATTATTTTCATGATTTCCCTTTAGTCCTCTTATTTTGCTCTCGCTTCTGAATATGAGAGAAAATATTTGACTCAGCTTCTGAGTCTACCTTGTTTCACTTAGTATGAGGTTCTCCAGTTCCATCCTTTTACTGGAAAATGCCCTCATTTCATTTTTATTTATGGCCGAGTGAAACACTCGTGTGTGTGTGTGTGTGTGTGTATGTGTGTGTGTGTGTGTACATATCACATTTTATTTATTCATTCATTTGTTGATGGGCACCTGGCCTGGTTCCATACGGTTCCACAACACCCGTAACTTGGTTATTGTGAATTGCACTGCTATAAACACTGATGTGCCTAAAACACTTTAGGATGCTGATTTTATTTCTTTTGGATAAATAATAAAGAGTGGGGTAGCTAGATCATATTGATGTTTCCTTTTCTACTCTTTTGAGGAATCTTCACACTGCTTTCCAAAGTGGTTGTTCAAGTTCCTCCAATAGTGTATGAGTGTACCTTTCCCCTACATCCTTGAGAGCATTTATCATTCAGAAAGTTATTGCCCTCTTCAGTATGTTGGGATGTTGAGCCTAGTTGCAAAGTTTCTGATCCAATTCCTAAGTCTCTGATCCTCTTCAAGTTGATTGTTGTGCAAAGTGAAAGACAGGGACATAGTTTCACTTTTTTTTTGTATGCATATCCAGTTTTACCAGCCACATTTGTTATAAAAGCTATCTTTTCCCCAACATCTGTTTTTGACATCTTTGTTGAATGTCATGTGACTATATCTATATGGATTTTTTCCTTTCCACATAGATGTTTTCTATTCCATTGGTCTTCATGTGTATTTTGATGTCAATAACATGCTGTTTTTGTTACTATAGTTCTCTGTTAGTTTGAGATCAGTGACACTCACTTCCTCTTGCTGCTAAAATGTTTACTTATATCTTTTTTTTTTTGGTCTAAAGAACTACTTTTAATATTTCTTGGAGGATATATGTGTTAGTGAGGAATATCATTACTTTTCTTTGACTGAAAAACTAAATATTTTTCATTCTCTTCTGAAGGATAATTTGCCAGACATAGAATTGTAGGTTCACATTTTTTTCTATCAACATCTTAAATATATCACATTTCTTTTTTCTCACACTATTTCTGATGAGAACTCAGCTGTTGCTCATATTTTTGGTCCTCATTAGACAAGGGATCCTCCCCTTCCTCAGCTTCTTAGGATCCCTTGGGATGATACAGGCCCTTTGTAAGAAATTAAGAGATTAAACATGCCCATGACGTATTTTGAATTGGTGATGGAATAGGATATAGTTATGAAAGAAATTTTCTCAAGATTCTACTTATATCAGATGACTAGAGTTAGAATTCAGGTCAATTACACTTCAAAGGAGACAATTTTAGGAAAGAAAAGTTGATGCCTTTTATGTGAGTGGATTAAAATGACTCTTCCTCATCCCTCCTGTAAGGAGTGTGTGGCACTCATGTCTGTTGTCTCCCATTGTAGTCCCAGGAGTGATGACTTGTGCAAGGAATGTGGAAGACAGGGATGACAACTAATTATTTGCAATACATTAATAATGAAACTCAGCCTCAGATCCAGAACACCTCAAGTTCCACCAATAATAATAGAATAATAAAGATGAATATTAAAAATTCAACAGAAAGGAAAAAAGGCCACTGTCATAAAGTGATAGTTGATTGACAATGAAACCAATTCAGACAACTTGAGCTGAATAAGGTGTGCATTCACCAAACCTCTGAGACTCATTGAGGGGTCTAGTGTCCCATCTCAGATTGACCTTATCCAGGATGCAAGGTTGGAAGAATTAGTTTATCTCCATCATTCCCAAGTCCTCTTCTCTACGTGCCTGTCTTTCCCCAGTTCTGGCGCTGCTTCCCTGAGCCCTTAGGGTCCCAACTTTCCCCAGTAGTTATCACCATATGCTCTGCTGCATATATTACAGTTATTCTCCCCAATACTTCCAAACACGCCCCCCCATAGAAAATTTTAAGGGACATCTCTGGATTACACAGCTAGTGGCATGCCAAGCTGAGCTCTCTAACATTTTTCTGCTTGACCATAAAGTCTATATTTTGATACAGCATGCTCATATAGGTGGATTCCTTTATGAAATTTGAATTGTCTTGAATAATAATGTAGTTTTCAAAATGGATTTGATTGGACAAGTCTGTAGTTTAGATTTCCTAGCATGAACTCATTGGTAAATTGGGAAGCAATTTTCCTAAAAGGTCTAGAGTGAGGAATGTGTACAGAAGCTTAAAAATTAGGAATATGGATGTTAGCTTTGAATTTCCAATGTATTTTATTAGGATTAGAGAAGACGAGCAGATTTGTTGTCTCAATAATGTGGTGCTTCTGAGAGGTCATCTTTTTGCCATCTTAGTTGGTATTTTTGAGAAAGTGAGGACCATGGTTTATATATATGTCATGTGTGCTGTGTAGGTTATAAAAGAGTTCCCAGGTTATCCTGAGCTCTTAAGATTAAACAAAGATAGGCAGTGTCTCTTAAAATTAAGCAAAAATAGACTGAAAATGAGCTCTTAGCTTAGACAAATTATGTGATGCAAAGCCCATAATCAGGGAGAGGGTTTGCTGGTTCATCATGTCTGTCACCAGGATGGGCCTCTTCATGGATGACTTTTGCCTGTGTTGCTGATCTTGACATTTTGCTGGGACAACATTAAAGCCATCGAATTATGGGATTGCCAAGTTGGGAGAGGCCTTTTTGGAAAATATACTATGTATTTAATCATTTTTTACTTATTTTACCAATGAAGTAATTTAGGTCAATGAAGCCTCATTGGAATTTTATTGTTTTTCAGCAATAGAATGATTTGGGTTGTAAATTGGGTCAAAGGAGGGAAGAAAGAAGAGACTTCCTTCACAGTAGGCATGAGGGAATAAACTATCAGTTTTCATAACCAGAAAAGCTAGATACCAGGTGGGCCTTAGAAGCAACATGGAAAGGATCAAGATTCCTGCCCCAGTTCTCAGAAGAACCCTTCTCAACGTGCTGACACGGCGTGAGACTGGTTTTTCCCCTTGTTGTAGATTGGCTGTGGGTGGACATTGAGACTAAATTCTCTTTCACATCTGGGGACTTGTAAGTATTCCTTGTAATAATCATTATGAAAAAAATTAGAATTCTAAGATTCAAACTAGTGGAAACAACCTAAACTCACATGGGTGTCAAAATAATGCAATTCTCTGATTGGCCGATCCCTGGGTTTTGTCCCTTTCCTGAGTTTACCCCTTGGCAGTGTGGAGGAGATGATGCCGAGAGACAACAGAGCCAGCCTCAGCTTTGCGCATCTGTCTCTGTTCCACAGATACAGTTCATACCTGATGCTAATGTGTTTGTTATTCAATTAAAAAAAAAATCAGAGCCATTAAGAATGACAATGGGGAATGCCTGATAGGTAGGCAGAAAATAGGAAACTTTGTTTTCTTTCTCTTATCCCTTTCTCTCTTTCCATTTGTTTTCCTCTTTTCCTGATCTCTCATTCTCTTTCACACATTGTCTCCTCCATCCCCTCCCCACTGATGTTGATGTATTAGGCATCCATTAGGCATCTCCTGTCATTCAGGTAGTAAGGGCAGCACTAAGTCACCGTCCTTCAGTATCTGCCTCCCCATACTGGGCCCGTCAGCTGTGATACTCCATTCCAGGACCACAGAGAGCATATGACTTACTTTTGAAGGACTATGATCCTGAGAGAGTTGGATATGCTTCACTAATTTCCAGAAAATATTCTTCAAAGTCTGAAGAGAAATTAACTATAAAGAATGGAAGTTCACAGGCTGTTAAAGCCCCCATCTTACTTCTATAAGCAGACAGAGCCAGCTTCTTGCAGATCCCACTATATTTCTTTTATTAATGCATTATAATTATACATAATATTGGGATTCATTTTGAAATAACCATACAAGCATGGAGTATAATTTGCTGCAATTCAATCTCTAGTACTTTCCTTTCCTTTACCTATTCCCTCCCCATTTCCTTTTTGTACGTATTTGCAATTTCTTTTGAATTAGTGCTTTATATATATATACATAAAGGTGAAATTCATTGTGCTATATTCATATATGGGAGCTTGTGATAGTCAATTTCTTGTGATGACCAATTTGACTGGGCCCAGAGAGTTGGTCAGACATGACTCAGGATGTGCCTGAGGGTGTTTCTGGATTAGATTAATTTTGAGGCTGAATAATGCAGATTGCCCTCCGTAATGTGACTTGCATTCATCCAATCATTTAATGACCTTGATAGAAAGAACAGAAGAGGTACTTTTGCTGGCCTGAGTGCTTGAACTAGAATACATGATCTTCTATCCTTGAACTGGAACTTAAACCACTGACACCATTTATTCTCCTGGGTGTCCAGCTTACCCACTGAAGATGTGGGGACTTCTCAGCTCCCATAATTACATGGGTCAGTTTCTTATTTTAAAACACACACACACATGTATATATATGCATACATATTTATATGTGTGTATGTACATTTATTCTGTATTCTTTTTCTCTGGAGAACAGAGAATACAGAGCTCAACCCAAAAGTGCATGTTCCCCTCTCATTCCTTCAATATGGTGAGCTAAGCAGCTGAAAGTGGACCTATAGTGGGCACTAACATGTGGTATTTGATGATGTTGGCATTAGCATTTGATTCCTACACAATTATTTTTATCATAATGCTCTTGGCCTCTTCTGTCAATTTTATCCAGTACATTTTCTTCCAGATATGGCTGTCGGCATAGATGGCCTTTTCTGACAGGTTCTTTTGGAGGCTCTTGCCCAACTCCTTTGCCTTTCTGTCTCCCTGTAATGACAGTGAGCTGCCTTTATTTTTTAAAGATGCTCAAACCATTTGTGCTTCCATTGCAGTGCTTCAAGGTCAGGGATGAAAATAAATATGGGAATTGTTTGGATTTGGATTTTTGTTTTTTAATTCCTTAAACTAGTTTTATCTACTTTGTCCTTCTACAGAGAGTGTTTTCTTTTTCTTTTCAAGTCAACAGTCATCATCCTATAAATGGACACTTGGGACTCTTTATCTTGCTTGGCCCTCTGTGTGCTTCCAAAGGAAATCAAGTGCTATTTGACATACACTCTTTTTATCTCTTTCAACTATTTAATACTTCCAATTATAATGTCAAGACACTTTTTGCATGATTTCTTCCACCACATAAACGATCATAGACAAAAAGATCACAAAAAAAGGTCATATTTATTTCTTGCCTAATGATGTGTTCCTTTCCCTCCCCCATTAAATTTTTGAGTGATGGACAAATCATGTATTCCTGAAATTTGGTTTCACTATCCATCAAATGGGGATAATGAGGCCTGTTTTCACATGTGAGATCCAGTATCTAGAAATAATAACACAATCTGCAATGGAGAGGTAGCATATGATGATGAAGAGGATTATTTATATTTAGCATTTGTGAGTAACTACCCTGTGTCAAGTAGGGCAAGGTGCTTTACCTACATTGTCTCCCTTGACATTTCCCTGTAAGGATTGGAGAAACTCAGGGTTTGCCTGAAGGCCACACATCCAGTAGGTGGTATCTATAGTTAGGTCTGTTTCTGTCTGGTTCAAAACTCAGGCTTTTCACTACACTGGGCTAACTTTCAACCGCAGGATGCTTTCAACAGTGCGAGTGCTTTCCAAGTAGTGGAGAATGTTCACTCTGCCTTTGTAGAACTTGCCTTCTAAAGAAGATGAAAAATCAACATTCTTACAGATTTGAGGAAGCATAAATTTCTTAGGTGTATAATCCAAAGTGAGATTATGTCTCTCTGACCTGACAGCTAGTCCACTTGGGATCTCCTTTCTAAAGTTTTCCAGTTTGGGTAAGTTGTATGATGGCTTCACATGTAACCAAGCAACAGACCTTCTCTCTCCATTTTCTACCAATTCCAAAACAGCCCTTAGCAATCATGGCTCTCCAGCACATTCTAGGGAGAGATTTAGCATCATTACAGAAAATGTCTCTTTACCTGCTGACTGTAATTGAAGAGTCTTCCGCCAACACAGACTTTTTCATATAACCTGAAGCCTACTAAACTTGTTTTTTTGCCTTATTGCTTTAGAATGCAAGATGTGTTGATGGGGCCAGTAGAAATAAAAATAAAGCTCAATTGCATATTTAAATAGATTCTCACTTCTGGCCGAGAAAGAATGGAACAGATCCTGGTAGCTAAAGATTATGTGACTATAGAACAGAGTATCTGAAAACAGCAGGTGATGAGAGGCTGCCTCTCCCGGGATGGGAGCCCTCTTTTCTCCTGTGGCAGCAATTCCAATAAGGAAAAGGAGGGACAAGGGTTGTTTCTTCAGAGTGCAGTAGATTGCATAAGAAAGAGGGACTTGGAACTCTGTAGATCTGAGTTTGACCCTTGTGATTAGAAGTAATGTGTAGACAGTGGCTTCCTCCCCATTTCCTCACCTGTCTGAAGTGCATAATCATTCCTTTCTGTAGAGTTGTTTTGGGACAATTAGCACAAAGAGCTGCTGCCTAGTAGGGGCTTAAGGAAATGTGTATTTAGGGCCATTTTTCAATTAGGGACTGCAGGCCTATGTTATCCTGCCTTTCCTCTGCATTTGTCCCCTTTATTTTTTGGTTTTAGACACATCTTTGGTTTTAGGCACATCATTTGCTTTTTGTAGCTTCAAAGAATATATGGATCGATTTGAGAAAATCCACGCCCTATGTGCCCACCCACCTGCTGCTCCCTTTCCCCCATGTCTCCTTTGGCTACTCAGCAGCTTTTATTAGGCCTCTTCCACTTTTTTGACCTCTGTCCCATGGGGTGTGTGTGTGTGTGAGTGCGCATACATATCCTTTCCTTCTAGCATTCGTTAATCAAATATTTGCCGCCTACAGACAAACAGAATAAGTGGTATTAGGTATCTGCAGCTCTCAGGTTTGTGTGTCCTTTGGCTTCTTATCTGAAAAGTGCCTCAGGCCCTGTCCTTATCCCCTTTTGTTTGGAATTCATGCAAGCCTTCATCTGTGATCATCACTGTAATTATCAAACTGAATTTTAGAGTGTTGTTTCTGTTTCCAGGAGCACTGAGAGGCAGAATTTAAAAATCAGAAGTGACTCTGCTCAAATACAAATGGAGGCCCTATGAGCCTCTCAGGAGCACATGGCTTTATCTCAGAGCGTCCCTGTACCTGGAACTTGTCAAGAAATGGGGTGGGAAGTAGCCGAGGAAGAAGGAAGCAAATTGATGAACCAGAACGGTAAACGGACACCTCTGGTTGAAAGCACTCAGTATAATGGGGGGCAAAACAGATGATGAAAGGAAGTTGGTGGGAGCAAGAGTGAAATACCCCTCCAGAGTTTGAAGACTATATTGGGGTCTTTTTATATGTAGTTTGTTTTGGAGAAAAAATTCAAAGCAAGCTTGTTTTTCTCAACCCCAAGGTGGATGGAGGTAGCACAATGGCTTCTGAAGCACAGTGTAGACTTTTGTCTCTATTTTCTATTTCTGGTCTCAGGAAAACCACAGTGCACTTCCCAGCTCTGTTGCTTTCTGCCTGTGGACTGGTGGGCAAGTCCCTCCATACCAGTGAGTCTTGGTGTTCTCATCTGTGAAAGGGGAACCATAAGGGTCCTCACAGGACTGTGGTGGGAGGAGAAGGAGCAGAAAGTCCTCTGCTGTCTTGAACCTTGCCTTCCGGTGACAGGAGGCAGGTAGGGGATGGTAAGAAGAAGATGAACACGTGCATGTACTGTGCTAGAAGATACTGACTGCTGTAGTTTGTATGTTAAATGTCCTCTAAATACCCCTGTGATAAAGGCTGGGTTCCCAGAGTGGCAGGCCTGGGAAGTGAAGGAACCTGTAAGAGGTAGAGACTTGAGGTAGTTCATTGTGGGTAGGTTACTGGGGGCATAGCCTTGAAGGAGATTTTGGGATTCTCGCCTAGCCACGGGATGAAGAGTTTGCCCCTCCATGGGCTCCTAGCCATTGTCATCTGGCAACCCAAAGCAATGGATTC
Organism: Spermophilus citellus; assembly: GCF_964194105.1. Classification (NCBI taxonomy): domain Eukaryota; kingdom Metazoa; phylum Chordata; class Mammalia; order Rodentia; family Sciuridae; genus Spermophilus; species Spermophilus citellus. Next base: position 77,681,414 of record NC_138195.1, on the reverse strand, counting down.
ACCCAACATGAAGTGGATCCATCAAAGCTGTGAGCCACAATGAACCTTTTCTCTTACAAGTTAGCTCTATCAGGCATTTTGTTATAGTGACAGAAAGCTGACTAACACATTGTGAAAACAGAGAAGAGTAAAAGGAAGAGAAATGCTAGATGGTGAGAGTGTAGAGTTTATAGTGGGCTTTTCAGTAAATGCTAAGTTGTGATATTTAAGCATAAACCTGACAGAGATATAGGGAGCCATGGGGATGTCTAGCAGACAAGTGTTCCAGATAAAATATGGAGGTGTGTAGTTTGCCCTACGTGGTTGAGGTGAAATAAGTGAAGGGGAGATTAGGAAAAGCTGCAGCCACAGGGGCAACAGAGGACCAGGCTGGGGAAGGCATTCATTCTTGTTCATTTTAAGTTCTTTAAGAACATTGTAGCTAAGTGCATTGGTGCATGCCTATAATCTCAGTGAATCTGGAGGTTGAGTCAGGAGGAGCTAAAGTTCAATGTCAGCCTCAGCAACTTAGTGAGACCCTACCTCAAAATAGAAATAAAAATAGCTGGCTAGGGATATCGCTCAGTGGTTGGTAAAGTGCCCCTAAGTTCAATCCCAAGTACTAAAAAAAAAGAGAGAAAAAGAAAGAAAGAACATTTTACTCTAAGAAAATGATACCCACTGGAGGTTTTGGAGCAGAGAAATGACATGATTTGACACACCCTTCATAGAATCTGTTGGGAAACGGCAGAGAATGGACTCCATTTGTAATCTGTTTTTCCATCCCATTGTTTCTTCTAGTATTCCCATAGCTAACCTATCTACAATCAGGCCATTCTTCTGAATCTTATGAGACTGCAAATCTGGACCTTTCTATTGTTTAATCTTCAGTGTCTAACATGGTGGCTGCCACCTGACAAATGTGAAATATAACATCATGTGAGTTGAATGAATGGGCACTTCTGCTTCCAGGAGCCAAGATGCTCCTAAAGGTGATTTATTCTTTTTTCCCCCTTGATTTTTAAGATGTTACACACTGGGTGATGACAATGTTTCCTACTCTGTTTTCTCTATGGTTACTAAGTTACTCAGGGAATTCATTAAATGTCCAACCTAACATTTCCAATATCTATTCACTCCTTATCCTGTGGATTTCTTCTGCATCTCTTATCTAAATTTTTTTTTCCTGACCCTGTCTTTGCTTTTATTCTGACACACTTTCTTTTAATAAATATGTGTATCATGTATACAATGTATTATAAAATTTTGCATTTCTTTTTTGCCAGTTTTAGACTTATGACTCATTGAATTTCCTTCCTCTCTCTTTCACATCTTCCTTCTTTCTAGAATATAAATCTAGATTCCAATGAGCTTACATTGATAACATGAGAAACTCCAAACAATGAAAATACTACCTGATCGTGTGGTTTCCTTGAATTATGTCAGACCAATGGAATATATTTCCTGTGCTAACTAACTAGTTACTCTGTCTTCCAAAAATGAGATCTTCTCTTGCTCCCCAATTGGGGAAGATTTTTTTTATATGTGTGAAAAAAAATCTTTTGGAAAAATAACAGAAAAACCAAAGTTAATCTTTCTCCCTCCCAACCTTTGTGTATGTTTGTGTCAGATAAGTTTTCTATAATCTTACATGAAATGTGCTTTTCAACATAATGCTATCCTCTTTCCATCATTCTATCCCCATCTGCACTGCAATTCTCTAACATTTATTTTTAAAACATTGCTGACTCTGCCCTCCAAGACACATATCACTGGGTACAAGTGAGGAGATTTACATGGATATGGAAATGACTTTGAGAAGATGTTTTGGCACTAAGCGTTCTTAAATATTTTCTCTCAAGTAAGCAGATTTAGTTAAGGTCTATGGGGATTCTGCTGTGGTTTTTGTTATGATGATAATCATAATAGGATAATATGAATATAATGATATATAATGATCTTGAAATATCATGAAGGTGAATAGCATTTAAATAAAAGAACAGAAGTTGTTTTGAATTATTATTAAGCTTTTGGATTTGGGGCAAGAATATCAGTGCTTTCCATGTGTAAAGATGATTTTTAATTGGAGTAGCAAGTACAAAATTTAGGTCACAATTTATAATGAGTGCTCACTGCTAGAAGATTAGAGATAATAGATTATGTTATTATATCAGCTGTGCTATCAAGAATCTGTTTTAGAGCCCAATCCAATAAAAATTGCCTTTTTGATATTATTTTTTGTGTGTCCTTGGCATATGTTGACTGAATCTTGATTATTGGTGCAACCTCTCAAGGGTCCTGGTATCCAGCTATTGCAAATACTCTATTTTTGAGGCATCTTTTCTTTGTCCTGCTGAAGTCTGGTCAGTCCTTTCCCGTGTGAAGTACCTTAATTTATAGCACAGAGATAATGGTGGCATACGATTTTACTGTCACCATTTAATTCCTGTGGTGTTTGGCTAACTGCTCGTTTATGTGACTCTAACAATACTTTGATGAGACTTAAAACTAACATGGTATTAGTGATCACACCAGATTTCAAGAAGATTCTGATTTTGGATAAAAAGAAGAAATCTTGTGCTGACATCAGCATTGTCACCCTCAGAATTTGGAGAAGATAGTGAACTTTTAGAAAACAGATTTCGAAATCCCTATTTCATGTGTGAAATGATTAAAAACTACTCCATTTCTGTGACTGCATTTATGTGGATTAATCTCCCAGTCTTCAGTGAAAGTGAGATCATAAATTTGCTTTTAATCTATCAAACGATGATTTGAAATATCTTTCAGTTGATAGAAAAAAAATGGTACAATGGAAAAACTCAATGCTTTGATGTTTTTCTTTCCTTTTCTTTAAACTATTTCATTTGCTTTCTCCACTGAACATAGTTTCCACTCCTCCACTGAACATAGATTTAAAATAATGTAGAGTTGAATGGTACCACCTATGACACCGAATGAGTTGTTTATTTCTTTGTGCTTTTATTTGTTTAGCTATAAATGGGTTCTGTTATTTCCCTCACAATATTTGATATCAAAAGCGTTAATGCATGAAAAGTGCCCAGAATAGTGCCTGGCACAGAATGAATGCTTTTATTCTATGAATGTTGGCTATTATCATCATATTGATGTTACTTTCTGCAGTCAATCTCTATTGTTTATGACAGCCAAGTATCTCCCTTTGCTTTGGAATAATCTTTAATTTTAGGGGCCAGTCATGAATTCTACATTGTATATGATCTTGTTGGAACTCTCAAAAATGGAACTAGGGTCACCTTTAGGCTCAAGCATGATGCGGAGCATCAACCAATGCAGTAGTACCACCCAGAAAGGATGCTCCAATCTGGACTGGGACCCATGCAGGCTGTCATCCTTTCTAATTGTGGAAACTTTACAACCTTGTTCCCTGAATGGGAGGTTGACCACAGTTCCCAAAACTTGGACTGGCCAGATTGTTCCAAATGTCAAGAGTCAGGGTTAGATTTTAGGAAAGCAACTTGGCAAGTGAAATGTTCTACTGAACACCATGCTATGTCTTTCACAAGACTACATGAGATTATGCTTCTGGCAAAGTGCCAACACCCCGACTCTTGGTTTTGTTGACTTGACCACATTGAACGTGTGGAATTGTTCGTTGACTTTTGCTTTTATTGAACACTAGAGGACTTCAGTTTGGGGCTATAAGGAATACACCACTGACCACAGGGCACAAGCCACCTTGTGTGACTGCTTGCCTGTGTTCTGAATATTTTGCTGCCCATAGTCAACAGTAGTGGAGGCTGGTGTTGACAGCAGGAGTCCTTTACCCTGTATACTCTCCATAATTGGCACCCAGGATGTCCTTGTTACCCCCTAATTTTTGTTGCATATTTCAGACAGTCCTTTGCAGGTGGCCTTACTATGTTCTGAGTGTTTTTAAGATTGGTCCTCCAAAAGGGCCTTATCCAATGTACTTGATGTCCTTTCTTGCCTTAAATCTTCATTATTTAATGAAAGACATAAGCCTATTCCAATTCCACTCAAAAATTGAACTGAAAGTCTTATCCTGTGTAGTACATCAAGAGATAAAAAAACAGATAAATTGGAAAGACAGTAAAAGTAGACAATATGAATCTATGAGGAATCTACAAAGGAAAAAAAAAGATGATATGGAATTAATGAGTTTAGTGAAGTCCCAGGATAAAGTCAAAGTGCAAAAACCAATTGGATATTTATTTATGTATTAGCAATGTATATTTCAAACCAAAATTAAAGTTATACTAATTACTATAGCTGAAAAATAGTGAAATTTTTAATCATATATCTAACAAAAATTTTATATTTTGGCTGAAAACTGCAGAACACTTATGAAAGTAATCAAAAACTCTAAATAAATGGAGAGACATAGTATCTTCATGAATTGGAAAATCATTATAGGAAAGAGGTCAGTTCTTACCAAATGAACTTGTCAGCTTAACTCAATATCAGTAAAATTCCAGCAATAGTTTATTTTGTAAATATAATTAAGCTAATTCTGAAATTTATATGTAAAGGTAAGGAACTGGAATATATAGAACAAATTTGAAAAAATGTTTTGGAAAAGAATGTATGGTAAATTTTAAGATTTACCATAAAGCTATAATAATAAAGGCAGTGTGGTAGTGACATGGAGGTGGACATTTAGCTCAATAAAACAGAAAAGAGACCCCATTAATAAATCCATAGAAATGCAGATTTTTCCATTTATTTATTTAAGCTGTACTAAAGATTGAACCCATAGCCTCATGCATGCTAGGCAAGCGCTGGATCTACTTTGCCAGACCCCAGATTTGTGACCAAATTATAAAAGCAACTAAAAGCATGACATTTTTAAGAAATGGTGCTGAATATTAGATGTCAATAGGCAATTAAAAAATAAGACAACAAAAAAACCCTTTATTTAAATCTCATACTTTAAGCTGAAAAGAACCAATACAATTTTTAAAAATGAACTCAAAATGGATTAATGGTTTAAATGTAAAATGTGAACTTGTAAAGATTTTAGAAGAAAAAAACATCAGAGAAAATCTGATCGACTTTGGGTTTTGTGATGAGTTCTTAGACATGGCACTCAAAAATATAATGAATTGGACTCCATCAAAATTTTAAAAATGTTAATTCTGCAAAAGATCCTATTAAGAGAGTGACAAGGTATGCTATGTACTAAGAGAAATATTTGCATAGCATGTATCTTACAATAGATTTTGACCAGTATATATAAAGAATGTTCAAAACTCAATAAGAAAATAAAAGAACAATTTAAAATGGGAAAATAGTATGAACTTTTCCTTCTCCAGAGAAAACATAAATATGGAAGAAATACACATTTCCAAAGCTATTAACAGTTGTATATTTGAAAATTTTCGAATATTTGATACTTTGACATCTTTACTGAGAAAATGCTATCTGTCTTGTCTCTAGTCAATTTTTAGAACTTAGATCTCAGCCAGGAGTGTGCCTTTAATACAGATCAATTGATCCAGAGTCAAAGCTCTGTCTGACCCATCGCCCACTACCAAGGAATCAATATTCTCCACCTTGAGTATCTCAGGGTCTGAGATCAGCAAACTGTGGACCATCTCTATAGCTTATAAACCACTGAAAATCCAGGCAAGGTGATGCTTGCTTGTAATCCAAACTTCTCAGGGGCCTGAGTATAGTTTTAAGTGCAAGGCCAGCCTCAGCAACTTCAGGAGACCCTATCTCAAAGAAATAAGAAGTGTTGGGGATGTGGCTCAGTGGTAAAGTACCCTGCATTCAGTCCGCAGTATGGGAAAAAGAAAAAGAAAAGAAAGAAAGCCACTGAAGTTCCTACTAGGTAGTGCTGATCTCTTTACTCTTCTCTGTCATGCCTTTCCAGTGACAACCCTAATAAACACAGTGGCTCCATCCCTTGTTACCCCACCCCTACTCCTGTCCTCTGCTTCCTGGCTACCCTGGTGTCTTCCCCGTGTGGCTCTGTGTAATGACTGTTTGTTTTGAGCCTCATCTCTGTCTCCTCTTGTGCCTGCACCTGAATAACCAATTTAGAGAGGAATCAAAAACAAAGTTCATTAACAATTTCAAATTGAAATCAAGAAAATTTATTTTTTCTGGTGCTGGGAACTGAACCCAGGACTTCTGTGTGTGCTCTACCACTGGGTTATCTCCCCAGCCTGATGAGAAACTACTACATATCTATGAGAAAGACTCGAACATTTGGCATTAATACCAAGAACTGATAAAGTATAGGAGCTATTGGAGCCCTTCATAAATTGTTGATGGGAATGAAAACTTTTTAGCAAATTAATTCTTTTTAGATATACATGATAATAGAGTGTATATTGATATATTAAACATACATGGAGTATTACATTTTAATTAGGATCCCATTTTTGTGATCGTACTTGATGTGGAATTTCACTGGTTGTGTATTCATATATGAACATAGGAAATTTATATCCAATTCATTCTTCTGTCTTTCTATTCCCAATCCCGATTCCCTTCATTGCCCTTTGTCTAATCTAATGAACTTCTGTTCTTCTTCCCACTCCCTTATTGTATGTTAGCATCTGCATATTAGAACATTTGGCCTTTGGTTTTTGTGGATTGGATTATTTCACTTAGCATGATACTTCCAATTCCATCCATTTACCAATAAATGCCATAATTTCATTCTTCTTTATGGCTGAGTAATAGTCCATTGCATATATGTACTGCATTTTCTTTATTCATTCATTTGTTGAAGGGCTCCTAGTTTGATTCCATAGCTTACTATTGTGAATTATGCTGCTATAAACATTGATGTGGCTGCATCACTATAGTATGATGATTTTAAGTCCTTTGCGTATATGCCAAGGAGTGAGATAACTGGGTTAAATGGTGGTTCCATTCCAAGTTTTCTGAGGAATCTCCATACTGCTTTCCAGCATGGTTGCACCAATTTGCCTTTACACCAGCAATGTAAGAATTAACCTCTTCCCCCACATCCTCACTAGCATTTAATGTTACTTGTATTCTTTCCATTCTGACTGGAGTGAGATGGAATCTCAGTGTAGTTTTAATTTGTATTTCTCTAATTGCCAGGAATGTTGAACATTTTTTCATATATTTGTTGACCATTTGTATTCTTTCTTCTCTGAAGTGCTTGTTTATTTATTTTACCCATTTTATTGTTTAGTTATTTGTTTTTGGGTGTTAAGTTTTCTGAGTTCTTTTTATATCTTAGAGATTAATGCTCTATCGGAGTGCAGGTGGCAAAGATGTTCTCCCATTCTGTATGCTCTCTGTTTACATTCTTGATTATTTCCTTTGCTGTGAAGAAGCTTTTAGTTTGATACCGTCCCATTTATTGACTCTTGTTTTCCACCAAGAGTTTACTTCTGCCAGAAGTACTCTCTTGAGATGTTGGTAGAAATTTTGTTCACAAATACATGGTTATCAGTATTTACCGAAGCTAATTCATAACCCCTCCAAAATTTCAACTGGCAAAAGAAGGGAAAACCTTGGAACACATATATGGTTGGATACTTCTCAGCAAGAGGAAAGAATAAGCTACTGATTATGCAATGCTGTGAATTAATCTCAAATGCATGGTGTTCAATTGTGGAAGCCAGATTCAAAAGACTACCTGCTCTATGATTGCAATTATATGACCATTCAGCAAACGCAAACATAGCGGGAAAGAGCCTATCAGGGCTTGCCAGCCCCTGGAGTGGAGGGGAATGCTTGATTACAAAGGGGGTGAGGGAACTTGCTAGTATGATGGAAAGCTTCTGTCATGACTGTAGTGATGGTTATTATATAGCAATATGCATTCTTCAAGGCTTATGGAATGTACACTCAAAAGGTTAATTTTTTTAAAGATATAAATGATATTTCAACAAACTGAGCTAAAGTCTAAAAGGATGGCAGAATATTAATAATTGCTAAAACTGGGCAATAGGTGTTTGAGAGCTTTTTTATATTGCTTTTTAAATATTATGTAGGTGTTTAAAAAGTAAACAAAAACAAATAGACAAGGCTAACACTGGTGGCAGGATTTGGGAAGAAGAATGCTCATACTTTCTGATGAGCATGCAAACTGCCTCAGAACTTTTTGAAAGCAATTGTTTAACAGCTGTTAAAATTCAAAACTACACAAGCCCTTTGTCCAAAGAGGCCCACTCTTTGAATCTCTCCCACGAAAATGAAAGCTTTGGGTTTTTAGAGGTGTATCCACAAGGAGGTTTATTATAGCATGTACTTCTTGGCCAACAACTGGACACAAGTGAGCATCCATCAGTGGAGTGTGCCAGAAGTACTCTCTTGTGACATTCCTATGTCATCATGCTCTTTGTTCCAATGGTAAATGGCTTAGTCACAGAACAGTTGCACTTTGGAATGTTGTGCAGACACCCCAAAATAATAAATTTGCACATTAACTTATAATCTGATTAGTTACAAGGTAGTATTTCAAACCTAGCTGTGTGTCTTCGTCTGTATAAGTTGCTCTAATGAAAACACCATAAATTGGAAAACTTATAAACAAATAGAAGTTCATTTTTCACAGTCCTGGGGGCTGCAGGGTTCGAGGTCAAGGCACTGGTACATTCAGTACCAGGACCAGCCTGATTCGGGCCCTCCTTCTCACAGATGGCACCTTCAGCTGTGTTTTCCTATGATGGAGAGGGTAATAAGCTCTCTCAGGTCCCTTTCATAAGTACACTCATCTCATGAATGAGGGCTCTGCCCTCCCAGCTGATCACTTCTCAGAGGCTGCCCTCTTGCATCATGTATAAGCTCTGCACTTGGATTTTGAGGGGTGGCACACAATCCACGGCATTCTGTTGGACTCTGATGTGTGTGGACTCACGCTCCCTGTGCTTCTTGTTTTCCCTTTTGCCTGTTTCCCGCTGTGGTGTGCCAATGTCTTAGCTGGGCACAAGATCACGAGCCACCACACACCTTGTAGATTCAAACAGCAATTCTTTATTCCCCAACTCACACCGGCCTCTACACACACGTTCTGGGGCAATCCCAGTTCTCCTCTGCCCAATTCACCTACTCCATGAGGCTTTTTTCCAATATCCCATTTGAATATCACAAGAACTCAACGGGAACAAGCAGCAGGAACACCCTAATCCCAGCAGCAATAATCTTCGACCTCCAACTTCCCTAAAACCCCTATTGTCTTAAACCCGGAATGCCCTAAACCCAAGGACCAGGATACTTCCTCAAACCTGATCAGCTCTAAACCCGGATCCGCCTTGGTCCTTGAGCAAGGTCACCTTACATGCAATGTCAACAGCGAAATCCATTTAACATGGGGTACGCTAGCAGGAAATTTTGATGCGTCATTCTTACTTGGCAATGGCCCTCAGCATCTCCCCCCTTCTGATTAATTAAACAACAAGCAATGTGGCTTAAGGACCGTGCCTGGTAGGTTGTCCAATTCAACATATGGTTCTTACCCGTCATGGGAGAACTGACGTTTAGGCGTCAGCTTCCTGTCTTAGGTTGATACCACTGCAATCAGATCAACTCGTCACTGACTACTGGTCCAGCATTCAGCCATGCTTGTGGATAGGCCTATGCACCAGTGGGGGGGTGAGGTTCTTGCCTCACCTCTGTTGGCCCCCAAATTTTAGACCATCACTAGTAGAAGGGAGGAGGATACAGAAATGCCACGACACCAAGCCAATTGATGGCTCCTTTGGAAAAATTGCGTCACTGGTGACACCATCAGCAAAGATATACCAGCACTACCACAATTAACATGGGGTGAGCTGGCAAGGAAATTGCATCACTGGTGACACCATCAGCAAAGATATGCCAGCAGTACCACAATTCGCTGCACCAGACGATAGTTCACAATGCATGCAACTGATATATAGTCCAGGCAAGTTTTGCAAGCAGTTCAAATCGGAGGAGTCTATCAATATGTCCATTTCTTCCCAAAGTAAATCGAGTCCTTGATTGAGCATTACTTGTTGAGTTATATTCATTGATGCATCAGTTTATACAGTTTACTGTGATAGCTATCATAGAAGCTGTAGTTTGGTTTTAGTCTTCACCGGCACTGGGATGGAGATGGGAATTCTGGCAATGACACTAAAGAGACATTATCCTGAACAGAATTATTAAATATAATGAAAAAGGAAGGTGAAAGTAAACAAACAGATCTGTTAACCTCCTTTAAAAACAATCCTTAACAGCTGTTTACCTAATTTAAATTAGTAAACAAACAGATCTGTTAACCACCTTTAAAAACAATCCTTAACAGCTGTTTACCTAAATTAAATTAAAACATATAAATCATGTGAATAAAAAAAAAATTCAGATCCATTTTTTCATGAGCGCTCCTCATATATGAAATATGGACATACACACATACAGACATACAACACAAAACAGTGCACACATAACATACAACACATAAGACAATAAAGGCCTTGTAGCTTTACCTAGGTGAAATCTCCATTGCAATGTTTAAAAACTCCACAGTCAAAAAATAAAATTGATCAGAAAAACATTAACCTAGGTTTGTATGAGCTCAAAAAATAAAATAGAGCTTTACGATGTGGGAAAAATGCAATAATAAAATAGATATTGAAAAAAGCACCATGGTTAATCACTGTCGCAGATGTAAGAATAGCCAAGCTGGAGCTCTGGATATCAGCTGTTATGGATTTGAGTCAAATCATCTTCTTTTTCTGTAGAAATTGCTTTAGTTAATCTCTCTGGAATCCAAATCAGCTGCTGTTCTCCCTGTGGAAAAACACAAACGGAACCCCGACTCCAGACAATAACTGGATCAGGACCTTTCCATTGTCCTGTTAGAATATCTTTCCAAAGTACCTTAGGCTTATGTACATTTTTCGGGTACATATGTCTTTCCGCAGCACTAAGTCATGATGAATCCAAATTTAAAAAGTTTAGAGTAAAAAGGGTTATTTTAAGTTTATCTTTGGGGGATATATACCCCTTTCCAATTCCCTCTTTTTGCTTTAATAGGTACGTTTTAATAGTTTGATGAGCTCTTTCAACTATGCCTTGTCCCTGTGGATTGTATGGGATTCCTGTTATATGAGTAATACCAAATGATGAGCAAAATTGTTTAAAAGAGGTAGAAGTCTAACCAGGACCGTTATCAGTTTTTAACTGTTTAGGAACACCCACAGTGGCAAAATTTTGTAAGCAATGAGCTATAACATCTTTAGTTTTTTCTCCGGCATGAAGGGAGCCTATCAAAAATCCAGAAGGAGTATCAACTGTAACATGTAAATATTTTAATTTTCCAAATTCTGGCAAGTGTGTGACGTCCATCTGCCAAATATGGTTAGGTATCAGTCCTCTAGGATTAACTCCAAGATTAACTTGGGGTAAAAAGGTCACACAATTTTGACATTGTTTTATTACATGCCTGGCTTGTTCCTTAGTTATTTTAAAATGCTTTTGTAAAGTATTAGCATTAACATGAAACCTTTTATGAAAATTTGTAGCTTCTTCTAGTGTAGAGAAAATATGTACGTCATGTGTAGTTTTATCTGCTACATCATTGCCCAAACTGAGGGCTCCAGGCAATCCTGTATGTGCCCTAATATGTCCTATAAAGAATGGATCTTTTCTTTCCCAGATTAGACTTTGTATAGTGGAAAACAAAGAGAAAACAGTAGAGGAAGGGGAAATCCTACCAGCATCTTCAAGGGATATAATAGCATTAACTATATATTGACCATCAGAAAATAAATTAAATACAGAATCTTTGAACATCACAAAAGCTTGTAAAACTGCATTAAGCTCTACCTTTTGAGCTGATTGTTTGGGTACTAAAAATGTAAAAGTTTGATCAGGGGTATCTACGGCTGCTGTGCCATTATCAGACCCATCAGTGAATATATTTGGAGCATTCATGATAGGTGTTTTCCTTGTCATTTTAGGAAAAATTACAGGATGCTTAGACCAAAAAGACAACAAAGGATTTGATGGTAAATGATTATCAAATGAAACATTAGATTTACACATGATTATTGCCCAAGTATTTAACTCATTAGCTAACTCATCAATTTGATCCATAGTATATGGAGTAATAATTTTATTGGGAGAAATTCCAAACACTCCCTTTGATGCTCTTATTCCTTTGAGTATTAATTGTCCTACAGCCTCAGGATACCTAGTAAGAATAGTATTAGGAGAATAAGATAAATGTATCCACAATAATGGACCTTCTTGCCAAAATACTCCTGTAGGAATATTTTTTGTTGGTAGTACAATAAATAATAAAGGCAAACTTATATCAATTCTATCTAGATGCATATTTTCCATATATGTTTCAATAATTTTTAATGCCTTTCTAGCTTTAGGAGTTAACATTCAGGGTGAATTTGGATCTGATGGACCTTTTAGAATATCAAATAAAGGTCCCAACTCTCCTGTTGGTATGCCTAGATAAGGCCTTATCCAATTTATGTCTCCCAATAACTTTTGAAAATCGTTAAGTGATTTGAGTTGATCTACTCGTATTTGAATTTTTGGTGGACGGACCATGGTTGAGGATAATAGAACTCCTAAATAATTAATTGGAAAATTTAATTGTACTTTATCTATTCCTATCTCTAGATTATAATTTTTTAACAAGTTCGTAAGTGTGGCATAACATTCCAGCAATATGTTTTTATCTTTATGTGCTAATAATACATCATGCATATAGTGAAATATTTTTAGTTCAGGTTTTTGATTTCTAAGTGGCTGGATTGCTTTATTAACATAGATTTGACACATAGTTGGACTGTTAGCCATCCCTTGAGGGAGTACTTTCCATTCATATCTCTCATCAGGACCTTCATGATTTAATGCAGGGATAGTAAATGCAAAACGTGGACTATCCTCGGGATGAATTGGGATTGAACAAAAACAATCTTTAATATCTATAGCTAAAACATGCCACGTTTTTGGTAAAGCAGACAATTGAGGAATCCCTGATTGAGCAGGTCCCATAATAACCATCTCATTATTAATGGCTCTTAAATCTTGTAATAATCTCCATTTACCAGATTTCTTTTTGATGACAAAAATGGGAGTATTATGGGGAGATATAGAAGGTTGTAAATGTCCTTCTGCTAATTGTTGTTTGACCAGATCATGGGCTACTTGTATCTTTTCTTTAGTCAGGGGCCACTGAGGAACCCACACTGGTCTTTCTGATTTCCAAGTAATTTTGATTGTCTCAGGGGCCTTTCTGAAAATCCGACCCATGTCTGTCTGTTCCTTGATCTAATTGAATTGGTGCTGCTATACCTTGTTCTTGTTTTCCTAATCTTTTTTCTTTCCTAACACCTTGTCTAGCCCTAGTAGTGGGCGCATTAGGATTGATGTTATTTGTTAATATCAAACCTAGTTGATCTAGGACATCTCGTCCCCATAAATTTATGGGAAGATGATCTAATACATATGGCTGTATAGTTCCTTCATATCCTTCAGGATCCTTCCAATCTAATACCATAGCACTTCTATGGGGATTTTTTGCCACTCCTAGGCCTCGAAGTGTTTGAGTGGCTTGTTGTAATGGCCAATGTTTTGGCCATTCTTGAAGAGATATGATGCTAAGGTCAGCACCTGTGTCCAGCAGCCCATTAAACTCATGACCCTGAATATTTAGTTTTAGCATTGGGCGAGAATCTAAATTTAAAGACAACATAGCCCAATCTACACCTGTGGAGCCTAATCCCTTAGAACCTCTTTCTATATTACGACTAGAGAACTTATTATGTAGGCTGGGTATTATTAACAACTGTGCTATTCTATCTCCAGGTGAAATTACTGATATACCTCCTGGAGAACTAGCTATAATTTTTATTTTACCTACATAATCGGGATCAATTACCCCAGGACTTATCATAAGTCCTTTTAATGTAGATGAACTACGTCCCAATAATAAGCCTACTGTTCCTTGGGGAAGAGGTCCTTTTACTCCTGTAGGAATGATTTGAACTCCCATCTCTGGAGTTAGTACTGCTCTGGCAGAGGCGCAGATGTCCAACCCTGCACTCCCTTGGGTTTGTCTGATGAGGGATTTAATGGACAATGTGTCCTGGGCACCACCCTGATTGTGTTGCTGGGTTCCTCCACTGCCCCGTATATTTGTGGTTGTGGGCCCCGGAGCATTGGGCCCCCCAGTCCGTTTTTTGGCAATGAAGCCTGATGCCTTTCTCCACGATATCGTGGGTAAATACCTGATCCTTGTCCGTTTTTTGATAAGGGAGTACCTTCTATGGTGGTTTGAGAACGGCATTCATTAGCCCAATGTCTCCCTCTACGGCATTGTGGGCAAATACCCGGTATTCTATTCCTTTGATTTCTAGTTTTGTTAAAACCTCCTCTTATGGGGCAACTCCTTTTAAAATGTCCTGTTTGTTCACAATTATAGCATGTTTCTGGCCTGGTATCTAAACCCTGTTGTACTGCAGCTGCCAAGACTTGCCCTTGTTCATTAATATCTCTACATAATTTAATATATGTATTTAAGTCTTCATGTCTCCATGGTCTAATAACCTCTCTGCAGCAACGATTTGCTTGGTCATAAGCCAGTTGCTTTATTAATGGCATTGCTTGATCTGTATCCCCCAAAATTTTGGCGGCTGTTTGAATAAGCCTATCTACAAAGTCAGCGTAAGGTTCATTAGGTCTCTGTATTACCTTAGATAGCTGACCTTGTAAATCTCCATGTCCTTGTAAAGTCTTCCATGCCCTAACTGCATCTGTTGCAATTTGTGCATATATAGCAGGATCATATTCAATTTGTTGCCGTTGACCCTCATAAGGTCCTTTTCCTAACAGCATATCTAGATTTCTTTGAGGGTAACCGGCTTCTGCATTTCGCCTAGCTGTCTCCGTGCAAAATTCCTCATTGGCAACCTTCCATAACAAATATTGTCCTCCATTTAGCACAGATTTACACATGCTAGCCCAGTCTGCTGGCGTCATGTCCAAGTTAGTAATGGACTCGACCATGCTTACCGTGAAGGGAGCTTGAGGACCATAGGTTGTTACAGCCTCCTTTAACTGCTTCACTGTTTTAAAATCTAAAGCACAGTGAATTCGCTGCCCTCCTACCTGTTCAAGTACAGGGCATGCTAATCTTTGAGGTCCTGTCTCAGGATCCCACTTATCAACTACGGGGTTTGAGGGCCACTCAGCTGTCTCCATCAGTGAGGCTGTTGGTTGAATTACGCCCTCTGGTAATAAAACGGAGTTAGTAACAGCCTCTTGTTATGGCCTTTTTCCTAATAACCCCTATTCCTTTAAATTTTCTTCCTCTCTCTGACTAGCTCGAGAGACCTTCTCTTTTGCTTGATCTAAAATGTCTTTCTCCATGGTCTGAATCTCTAACAATTTACTTAACACCTTTTCGGTTTCTTTTTTACTAATTTCTAATCTTCTATAAAGATAACACAACCCAATAAGATAACACAAAACAAAACCGCAACTGAATGAAACAAAAACTGAATAAAAATTCGCTGTATCAATTTTCTCTTTCTCCGGGCTGACAAACTTCAAACCTTGAGCTAACCATTTTTCCCAGTTTGCCTGAGAAATTTCTAGGGACAGGCAGCTTGAAACAAAAACGAAATAAAACAAGAACACATTGTTTTTTGAAATGGTCACCCATTTTCTCGCCTTCCCTCAGGGGCGAGGAATTTCACTTACCTCCAAGTTTCAGACGTTCCGCGTACGGACCACCAAATGCCAATGTCTTGGCTGGGCACAAGATCACGAGCCACCACACACCTTGTAGATTCAAACAGCAATTCTTTATTCCCGAACTCACACCAGCCTCTACACACACGTTCTGGGGCAATCCCAGTTCTCCTCCGCCCAATTCACCTACTCCACGAGGCTTTTTTCCAATAACCCATTTGAATCTCATGAGAACTCAACGGGAACAAGCAGCAGGAACACCCTAATCCCAGCAGCAATAATCTTCAACCTCTAACTTCCCTAAAACCCCTATTGTCTTAAACCCAGAACGCCCTAAACCCAAGGACGGGGATACTTCCTCAAACCTGCTCAGCTCTAAACCCGGACCCGCCTTGGTCCTTGAGCAAGGTCACCTTACATGCAATGTCAACAGCGAAATCCATTTAACATGGGGTACGCTAGCAAGGAAATTTTGATGCGTCATTCCTACTTGGCAATGGCCCTCAGCAGTGGTGCGTTCCTCCTTGTTTCATTTTATCTTGATCAGCAGCATAAGACCTAAGGAGCCAAGTGTAGGGTTTGGGCCTAGAATCAAGAGCCACTGAGAAAGCTGGGCCTTATTCTGAGAAGAGGTGCTCCTCACTGCTTGTGCGGGCAACAGCAGCCTGCTGGCACGTTGCAATGAGAATTGGGTACAAAGCCCCAGGGGTTGCCCTGATGCTCAGCTTTGTGCCCTGGTAACCTTGGGAGTGTGGAACCAGCCATTAGAAATCCTGGTGCTCAGCCCGCTTTCCCTGTCCCCTCCTCTGTGACATGAGAAACCACTGTGTTTGTTATAGAAGATGAAGGTAAAAGTGTTCAAGGGGACTGCAGTTAGGGAAGCCTTGGGAGAGTCCTCCAGTGGTAACCCGTCCAAATTCAGTCTCATAATTCCATTTCTGTAGCACAGGAAGCAAATCTATTCCATGATTCTAGGTTAAGGTCCTGGCTACTCTTGGAGGCTGTGGCTAGGGAAGAGCATGGGGATGGCTGTTAGGAGCTGAGAAGATCCTGTTTCTCCAACGTGGTGAATGATGCATGGTGCGTTCAGTTTGTGAAAATTCATCCAACAGTACACTGATGGTCTTGGCTTTTTTTTTTCTGTATGTATATATTATACTTCATTAAAAGGTTAAAAAATAAAAAAAAAACTGTAAAACAGTTAATAAATATTAGTTACTATGTAAATGATCCCAGTATCGCAAAGGCTTAATATACTAGAATTTTATTTCTTGCTCATATTTCTGAGACTATTGCTGGTTATGGAGTAAACCTGAGAGCTCTTCTCCAAGGGCTGATTTAAGGATTCAGTCAGTTTCTGTCGTTGGACATGAGAATCTTCCACATAGAGTCCTCTATAGAAAAGGGATGGCACCAGAAAATCATGAATGCATGAAGGCTTAGGAATGATGGCTCTTACTTCCTCCTACATTCTATTGGTGAAGAGTGGTCAACCAACTTCACCCAAAGTCAAGAAAATTTATTCTTCCATTTTTATGATCTATTCGGAAAATGATATGACTTGATAGAGACAAAAACAAAAAACATCATTTTGCTTTTTATAGACTCTATGCTAAGAATCATGATGCAACCCATTTGTAGGAGGAAAGGTGAACATTTAAGAATGAGCAATCAATTCCAAGTCATTTGAGAAGACTTCCTGGAGTAGGCAGAACCTGTGCTGTGCCCAGAAGGAGGATGGTGATTTGAACAGGTGGAGGGACAGGGGAAATTTGGGTCCTGAGAATGTCTGACTCAACATAGAAAGATCCAGCACAGAGAATAGCACGTGGGCATCACTACCATGCAGCATTCCATGTATGCATCCCGCATTTCCCAGAGGATCCTTTGGAATTATAATTTAAAAAAAATACAGTGTTAAAAGTGAGACTGCAAGCCAGGAGTGGTGGTTCATACCTATAATCCCAGTGGCTTGGGAGGCTGAGGCAGGAGGATTGCAAGTTCAAAGCCAGCTTCAGCAACAGCGAGGTGCTTAGCAACTCAGACCCTGTCTCTAAATAAAATACAAAGGAGGGCAGGGGATGTGGCTCAGTGGTTGAGTGCCCCTGAGTTCAATCCCTGGTACCAAAACAAAACAAACAAAATAAATTAAAAAGTGAGGCTGCCTCTTTAGTACTTCCTTGCCAGTTTATCTGCCATTTTCCTGTCAGGAATATAAACATCTTAAATAGGACATCACTCCAACAGGGGGGGTGTACCTTTAAGATATTCTGTTATGTCTTTCTTCCAGGTATTTTCCTACAAGTTCACTGAGTCCTGTGTTTTTTCACTCTATTTTGATCTGTGCTATTTGTCTTGCATAGAGTGCATTCTTACCTTCTGTACTAGACTCCATCACTGTAAATAGATATAGCTTTGTCCCTCAGTGCTAAGCACAGCATGGGAGGCATAATACTTGTAATAAACAAAGACATTTGGGTTCCTCGTTTCATTGGATCTTGAAAATATCTGGTATTATTTATTTATTATTTTAATTTCTCTTCCCAGTCTTTTTGGCAAGATCAAAAACAACAAAACAAACAAAACACTCAAACAGAGTGAAAAACACAAGAAACCAGAATTTACATTTTCATATCCTTTTCATTGTTGTTGCTGGTCACTGAAGGAGCAAGGGGCTTGGATGCCACCCTTATGTCTCAATGCCACCCTTGTCTCTGCAGCCCATCTGTGCCAGGTGCAGAGCCAAATTTTATGAAATAAAAGGTAATTTGCACCTTTTTCTCTTCATATAATCTTTATACAATCCACACCATGCTTAATATTTTGTGTTGCAATACAACAGTCATTTAATACTCTGCCACATTTGTAGGCTGGGGCCGTATGAGCCTGTACGTGCGTTCAAAATTGGCTTCACGTTGTTGCACTCTCTCTCTCTTTCAAGACTTAAGATAATTTGGTAGAAGTGTGACTGTTCCTGGAATCTCCTTTGCCAAGTTGGAATCTTCGATGAGCAAATAAATAGCATAAAATGTCATGTAGAATCCAGTAGACGTCCAATTGGTATGCCTCCAAAAAATATCGCTCAACTAAGAATTTCTAATCTATGTTAAATTTTAAATGATGATAAGTAGATCAATTCAATGAGAGAAAGATGGTCTAAACTCTTTTTTACTATCTTGTAGGAAGCGAGATTTGTCTAAGAATGTGATTAATTGGTTGTCATTGCCCTTTTCTTCCAATTATTGTATCCTCAGGCATCTTGATAATAACAGTAACAAATGCTAAAGGGCAGTGTTTTCTGAGTCTCCAAAGTGCCTAATTGGAGTTGTCTTGAGTGCTGCCTAGATTCAGGTTCTGAGAGTCTATTACATTTGTAAGGCACATCCATGATTAAGGGCATAATATTTATAGGTAAAATCCAGACTCTTCCAAAATTAGAAGAAAAGACAGAAAAACCAAGGAGTGATTTTTTTTTAAGTTGCTAAATGGGGACATTCTGACTCTATTGATGATTAAATGATGACCACAATCCATCAGGTGGGGCTAATGACAAATCTGACAAGTGTTTTGGGACCCTTAAAAGTTCAAACCCTCTCTTTCCAGTTTTCTCAGTAATGGAAGTGTTCAGGGGAAGTTTCTCCTTGAGTACACACTGCTCTCCTGCCCTCTTTGCATGGATCAGGAGTTAATTTTATTTTCACCCATCTTAGTGATGCATGAAGTGGTGCTCAAAGTTTCTGCAGCTGTCCAAGGCCCCCAGCAGTTCTGAGCATTACTAGTTTTGAGCCTCAGAAATTGTGTTTTGCAATTTCTTTATACTACTCTTAACAAAATCAGATCTGTTGCTGTCAGAAATCTCTCTCTCTCTCTCTCTCTCTCTCTCTCTCTCTCTCTCTTGCGCGCGCGCGCGCGCGATACCATTAATTTCAGAGTGCCCATCTGTGCCAGGTTCAGGTAACTGACCATATCTATTAGTTTTGGATCCAGACCCCTTCCTGGTAATGACTGAGCCATGAAATGGCTGGCTGCAAAGTCAAGATCAGGAGGGACGTAGATGTGAGGATTAGACAGATGTGGAAAGAAAGAGAAGCTTGAAGTGTAGCAGGAGGAGAGCTGAAATATTTCTTGAAACTTAACAACTACATTTGAAAGTTCAATATTTTGGGTCAGAAAAGAACAAGATAGCTTGGAATCTAGGCATTAAAGAAATATCAAAATATTGAGACACCAAAGAATTTTCTGTTTCCAGCAATGGTGAGGACAACTCGTTGTTGGAGGAGTTGATGGAGATAATGACAATCAACCTCTTCTATAGTGGCTACTATATGGAAAGCACAGTTTTACATTGCTTTGTAAATGTATTCTAACTTGTTCCTCTCATATTCATTTTTCATACGAGAAAATCAGGGATCAAGGAGTTGTAGTTGCATTCCAAAATGTGCACAGGCATAGGTGCTTGTAAGATTTGGGCATAGCTCTGTTTGATATATAGTAGATGCTTTCATTTTCCCCTGATTGCATTAAATATTGTGGCAATGCTATTGGTATCCCCTGGATATCCTCCCAGTTCTGTGGTTAAAGCCTGCATGTCTGTGAGCTTCTTGAGCGATTGCACCTGCAACATGTTTAGAACATTACCCTGGGACTTCTGAAACTATTTTGATCAGATATATTAGGATCCAGAAATGCCTGAGAGTTTTACTTCATTTGAAGAGTTGCAAGGTACTTGTAAAATATGAAATCCCAGCTTCCGTGCCTTGAGATGGGATGAACTTGGCAGTGTAATTGGGCTCCACACTCCTATGAAATCTTAGGGCTGTGAAGGCTGATGTGATGCCTGAAACTACATTCTGTTTGTTTGCTTCCCCTTATCTTTCCTGTTTCTTTCACCCTCTTCCTGGTTGTTCTTGGGACTATCCTGTCAATAACTCCCACATAAACCCTTGTCTTTGTGCTCTCCTTCTGGGAAATTTGAACTAAAACGATTATGCTCTGGTCTCCTAAATTTGATACTGTATATGGGCCAATTTAATGAGGTAATAATTGAACACAGTTAATGAGGAAACATGAAAGATTGTCTTTGCACATTGATTTGGCTTCCTAGTTACTCTCATTTAATCATTTACTCAGCAAAAATGTATTTTCTACTAAGTGCTTAAAACTAACAGTGACATGCACTTTGTGTGGAAGAAAAGTCATACACATTTTAGTGAAGACTCTCAGGGCACCCAGAAGTGATAGAGGAAAAAGTCTCCATGAAAATTGATCACTTATTAATATGTGCATTATTCCAACTTACACAATATAGTTTTTTCTGAGTCTGAATTTATATTTGGGGAGGTAAGTGGGTTAGAGAAACTTGAGCAATGGGTTGAATTCAGATAATAAACCTTCACTTATGATGGGCTGAGTAAAAGTTCCTTGCATTGATTATAAAACCACCCAGTATCTCTTGTCATTTTGGAAATTGATGTTGGAGGAAAAAGAGGATAGTCATAAAATCAAAAGGATTCATTAAAGAAAGTGTACTTATTAATTAGATTGATTATGGAAGGGAGATATTTTCCAGGCTGCAAATTACTTCCTTGTCCTAAATTTATATTGTGGTTTGGTTTGAAAAGTGGAACTTAGAATGAAATCTAGGGTGGGGATGTTTAGGCTCAGGATATTGAGCCTAGGTTCCTCTGCATCAGAAATCTCTCGATATGTGGGCTGTAGATATTGCTCTCAGGTATAGTAGAGGAGCTCTGCCTCTCCCCCATTGTCTCCATATCTGAAAACATACAAGGTTTAGAGAACACTCTATCTGTATCTTCCTCTTGTTTATATTAAAAGTTCAAGACTGTGTCTCCCACTCCCACACATCCCTTCTACATTCTTTCCTTTGATTTATTTACACTTTTATCTTAGTGACATATTAGTCTACTCATTTTCTGAAGTCAGCATTCCCATGTTAGGTTGCATTACCATTGAACAAGGGCCATTATAAGATCCAAAAGGCAAAAATATAAGTATCAGTGTTCTTCAGACTAAGACAGCAAGAGAGGATTCCTGAGCATGAAAACATGCTTTGCTATCAGAAATGTCAAGGAAGGAAACCAAAACCAACACCGACTGACTTCTCTTCAATGTAGTCTTAGAATAAATTCATTTTCAGTTTCCACTGAAGAAAGACTCTAATATATATGTCTCTATAAGTTAGTGATTGACTCACCTTTTCCAGAAATCATCTTGAATGGATGTACTTAGAAATTACAGAGAAACTCTCTAGAACAGATTCAGGAAAATAAGGCAGGATACGTGTTGGTGTGGGAGAAGCTCCAGCTCAAAAGGCAACACAGACCCAGATACGTTGGCTAGAAGAAGCAGATGAGGTTGCTCAGCCCTTAGCTGGCAAAGGAGCTGGGTTAATGGAGAAGTTGAGTCAGGAGTGGAGTAAGAGGGACAGAGTCTATATCATGGTTTTGCAAAGAATACTCCTTATAAAGTACTTTAGAAATTATCTCAATGCTTTTTTAAACTAAGGTTTCAGGGTTTCTTCACCGACCTAAAGAATCAGATGTACTCCTTGGCAGCAGATTCAAACATAGCTGGTTCTAAGGGCTTGAACAATGTTTTCAGGATCTTGGTTTCTCTTTCACTCCATTGCTGAGTTTTGTTAAAGAAATTGGCTCTTATAATTGTGAAGGCTTGGCAAGTACAAAACCTGATGGGGGAAGCTTACAGGGTATAGGCTGGAGAGTTGGGAAAGAATTGCAGTTTTGAGTTTAAAAGCAGAAGCCTGATGGACAAGCAAGAGCCAATGTTGCAGATGAAGTCTGAAGGCAGTCTGCTGGCAGAGTTCCCGCTGGCTTGGGGGAGATGAGCCTTCAGATGTAGACAGGCTTTCAACTAATTGGATGAAGCCCACCCATGCTATGGAGGGCAAGATGCTTTATTCAAAATACACGGATCTAAATATAGTCTCATCCAAAAGCACTCTCAACAGAGACATCCAGAATGATGTTTGATCAACTATCTAGGCTCTATGGCTCAGTCAAGTTGATATGTAAAAATAACTTTATCACAAGATTCTAATCCAATTTAGCCATTGTTCTTAAAAGAAGAAGAAATTTGAATGCACAGTGATACCAGGGAAGCACCCAAAAGACATAATGAGAGAATCCCACCTGCGAGTTTAGGAGAAAGTAAAGCTGTCAATAGCTTGATCTTGGACTACTCACCTCTAGAATATGAGGAAATGAGTTTCTGTTGTTTAAATGCTCCATCGCAGTCTGTGGCATTTTGCAGTGGCAACCCTAACAAACTAACACAGTGCTCAACCACAAGCCCATCAACTTATAAGGTGGGTGGGGCTCTCTGATTGGCCAGGTAGAGAGAAGTGCTCATCATCAATGCTGGAAAAGTAAAAGTCATGTTTTTGACAACCCCCAAAGGATCATGACGATTAGGAGAGGTAAAGTTTCCAAAGAGGTGTGAACAAGCAATCACTTCTGAACCAATGCCTCTCACCATAAGAATGTTCTTTCCTGTGATTGAATCCAGAGAGCCACTGTAAGGGAGGAATAGGTAAAAAATCAAGGCTACTTATTGAAATATGCCTGCCAGGAAATGCTAAAGGTATGTCCCCAGACAGGAAATAAGATTCACGTGTGTTTTCAGATTATACGCATATTACAGAGCAGCAAGACATATCATTTCTTCAAGAACATTGGCTAGCAGCACAAAGAGGGATTTCCAGGTCCTCAGGTTGAACCACAGAAATTGCTTAGTTTTCACATTGGTTGAACTCAAGCTTAGGAACCATCCTGTACAAAGCTGATGTCTGTGTTCACAGAGATTTTGTTTGGGAATGCTTGTTCCATATGATGTAGATAATCTTTTGGGGGAGAATTTCACATCTGAGAGGCAGATTTCCATCTTCATGTATCACCAAGATAGGGTTGTTTTTTAAGCTAACGACTAGGCTCTGGTCAACTTGGGTATCGTCAGAGCTATAGACAGTTTTATTTACTCAGGACATGAAGCGTGCAGTGAAGTATCCAGGAAATGGAGTTAGCACGGCTCTCCTGAGGCCTCTGGGGTTCCCCTGGCTATAAAATCAACTCTAAGTAGCTCTAAATCCATGGCTGATGATGAGTGATCACTACAGTGATAACAATGGCAATAGTAATGATTATAAGGTTGATGCTAATTTGCTAGCTATCATTAGAACTTCTCTTTCAACCAGGCTCTGCCTTAAGTGTTTTGTTTTATTTACTCATTTAATCTTCAAAACTGCTCAACCAAGAAGATAATATTTTAGCCAATTGGATAGACACAAAAATGAGCAGAGATAAGTTGCCCAAGTCTTAAAACTTGCTAAATATTAAGGTGGATAGAATAATACTGAAGTCAAAAGCCTAGCTCTAACCCTAGTCATGGTGTTTCATAATTGATCTTGAACATCTTTCCACCTAACTAATATTTTATATCCTTTGACCAACAACCAAAGGATCAACCTCTTTCCCCAGCTACCCTGGCCTGTGGTAACCATTGTTCTATTTTTTAAAATATGTTCTCATCTTAAAAACAAAATGTGAGGTAGCACGTTCCATAGCTAGGTTTAGTCACTCCACAATGTGTAGCCACTTCATATGTTGTAAATGATAAAAACATACAATTTTATCTATCAATTTGACAATAGGCCAAGTTTTAAAAAAATTTCTAGTTGTGGTAAATAAGATCAATGAAACTTGGTTATTTGGCACTTTCCCCTACAGTATTTCACAATTTTCCCAGGGATTTTATAAGGTGCACCCTCTTAAATTCATAGAGGGCTTGCCTTCTACAGACTGAAAGGATTCTTGTGGATTCCATTGTGATTTTGCTTCTGAGATTCTGCTGAGTGACTTCCACCATTCCCTCAAAATGAAACAGTTCAAACACAGACAACAGTCACCACTAGCTCATCCATAAGGGTGATGAATCTGGGATTTCTTTTCCCTAATGAAAATGCCATCTATTTCTTACTCTTGCATGCTCTGTCCTTTAGAGTGCTCATTTTGTGGCACTGTATACATATTGCTGATAAGTTATTTAAAAAAATAAATCCTAAGCTTTGTTGTTCTGAAATAACAGAGATGTGAGCTTTTGTGTGACAGGTTCCTCCAACATGTGTTTCCCAGACTATTGAAATCACTTTATCGCTTCTTATTTAAGAGCCAGGTATAATGGCCCAACTATAAATTCAGTACTTTCAGGTATTATTGATAAATTAATGAAAATTGTTAGGTTTTTCTCTCTCTAGGATCGTGTTGAAAATTTTTGGTTGATTGATAAATGGATTGTTCTCACAGGTGTCAGAAGAGGAGTTCAAGTTCTCATGTATTAATTAATAACAAATAACAGGGATTATATATCATGGAACAATCATAAATAATCCTTCATAACAGAGGTAGAGAAACTTGTGCACTGGGCTGATAAATCATTAGATCTGATCACCCCCTTGAATATTAATAGAGTAAGTAAATAAGGAAGGGAGAAGACTTCCACAGGAGTCTGAGAAGGTCTCAGAGATCTTGGTCTTTGGGCTTCAACTTTGCTGATTTCCTTTTCTTCTTCTGTAAAGATTCTGGTAAAAGCTCCTGTAGTTTCATTGCCACATGCTATTTTTAAACACAGCCTTCTTTTGTCTGAACTTCCTGTGGAATTCATGATGTTTTCATAGATTCTCTTATCTCCCTGTTCCTGATGTAAGCACAATGGCTATGGAGGTTTTCTAAGGCTTTTGCTTCATCTTTTACTATAGGACTTACACGGAGAGTAAAGAGGTGACTGATTCACCTGCTCAACACACATGAAAATTTTGGATGAAGCCTCAGTAGTAGAAAACAGACAAATTAAGAAAGTAAGAGCACCAGAGATGGTGGGTCTGGCAAAAAAATAAATAAATAAAAATAAAAAATTTTTATTTTGTGAATGTATGAAGCACACACTTCACAACACATTCATTTCTCGGGCACATGAAACTCTCAAAAGTACTTTCTTCAATTTCCTAATATGTACTTCTAACTGGGTAGCTGGTGTAGAATATTGGCTTAGGGGCCAATTTTTTGATACTAAATTAAAAATTATGAAAGTATCAAATGCAAGGATAATTAGAGTGAACACGATACTTGTCTCAAAGTCTCTGTTCTAAGTTCCACTCGAGTTCCAGTCTTTGCTCCTGGTCCAGTGCCCAAAACAGGCATTAGTAAATTAACAAAGAAGCAAAGCGTAGGCTTATTTAAGCTATGGTGTTGGAGCATATGGGAACAGAGAGGAGCGGTTCATGGCAGATGGGAGAGGTGATTCTTGGAAGTCTGCCAGTCACGTTCTAGAGTAAATTAGATTGTTGCCATGCAGACAAACACCGACGTCACTTGCCTTCAGTTGTTCTCTGTCAAAACTTCCATAATGTTATTCTGGTTCCATGTGTTACAGCCAGATCTTAAATACTACTAAGGACACCATACAAACTTACGTTTTCATTTTAAGAGTCAAGAAAACTATTGAAGTGGTTTAAGCAGGACTGTGACAATATCAGATCTATGCTTAATGACTTCATTCTGGTTGCTGTTGTGTGTGTGTGTGGTGGGGGGAGTGTTAAAATGACCAAGAAGGGACATAGGAAAGTGCCACCATGAGCAGTTTTGGTGGGAGCTTCAAGATAGCATTTTGGATGGTGACTGAGAACTTGTGTATTCAGGTGACACTGCCTGCACCTTTCACAGAGCCAGATTCTGTTAGAGCTAAGAATTCTCTCCAGGCTGTACTGGTAGAACACCCTTTCTCCTGATCAGCTTTTAGGCAATCTTTTGCCTCTGCAAAAATTTTTTTGAGAAATTTCCATTTCCATCTTTTATACAGAGAGAAAATGGGGAAGGATAACTTAGAATGCTTATGGGCAAAAGTAATAGACAGTGAAACTCTTTCAGCCCCAAAACAATTATCCAAAATCAAAGGCATGAAAGTGCCGGCTGGCTCTAGTAAATGTGCTTGGTGTGATGTAAATCACGCTACAAGTTGAAATTTGAGAAACGATATTTCACTGGGAAGACTACATGTAATTTTCAGCCACATAAATTTATTTCCTCTTAAGCTGTAGGTGGGTGTCACCTCAACCTCTAATGTGAGAAGCATCATCTAGGTCAGTGTACCCACAAAATAAATTGTATAAGGAGCTGCCTCTTGTGCCTCAGATGCATCTTTTAGTAATATTAGGCTGACATTTTTAATGGCTATTATAGTATGGAGCTATTTCTGCATCTTTTTCTGATTGATAGAAAATTGGCGGCTGCTGTCCAGGGAAATGAATTTCTGATTTTTTTTTCCCCTCCAACTATGGAAAGCTTTAAAGACTAGTATAAAAAGTATCTTTGATGCTTTACTCATCACAGAGGATAAAGGCTTAAGTCCTAGAACTACATTTTCCCCTGGAATTCCTCATCATTCTTTGTCATAAGTCATTTGGATTTTTTAAAATATATATATGTGAAATAAACTCTAAATTTACTTGAGTAATTTCTAAGGATCTGTGTTAGTCAGGTTTTCATCACTATGACCAAGATATCTGACAAGAATAACTTAGAGGAGGAAAAGTTTATTTTAGGCTCATGATTTCAGAGGTCTTACTTCATGGTTGGCCAGAACCATGGTCAACTCCATTGCTTCAGACCTGAGGTGAGGCAGAACATCATGGGGAAGGGCATGGGGGAGAAAAGCTGCGCAAATCATGGAAGCCAGAAAGCAAAGAGAGGGAGAGAGGAATGAGGGATAATATATATATGCCCCAAGGGCATGCCTTTGGTAACCTACTTTCCATAACCATGCCCACCTGCCTCTAGTTACCACCTAATAGTCCATTCAGATCATCCATCAAATGAATTAACCCACTGATGGGGTTTGGGCTCTTATAACCCTATCTTTTCACCTCTGAAATTACCTAATGTGACTTTTGGGGATATTCCTAGATCCAAACCATAACAGAACCTATTTTGTGTGTTGGTGGAGGCCTTCACATTTCTTTCTTCACAGGCTTCTTACAGAAGACCCTGTCTTCAGGGTCTGTCCAACTCATTATACACACACCATTCATTCATTCAATGATTCCTGAATTCCTATTCACTGACTCTGTGATGATCTCTGTGCATTTGTTAGTGACAGACCTGATCTGGTTCTTGCATAATTGGAGTCCTCACTGGGTATGTAGAGTTATACAGCTGTTATTCTGCAGTGTGCTGTGTTTAAGATAGAATTTAGAGGAAAACCAGTCCTGAGGTTGTGTACAGAACTGCCATGGTAGATGTTGCTCTTTTTGTCTCATTGGAGTTAGGCATTGATGTGGGTTTCCCCAATGGCCTGAAGCCAGAATCCTGTCTGAGGCTTTGGGATGGATAGTGAATCACAGAGTACCCTACCAAGATTATTTCTTTAGCATATAGCCATATATTCTCTTCTTGCTGAGAGTGTTAACTGTTGGGACAAATATCTGTATCCTGCTCCAGAATTGTTCTCTGCTGAAGAGAACCACCTTGAACAAAGCTTATAATTCTTCCCAGGGACAGCTTGTAACCAGTGACAAGTTGACATCAGGGACCAAGTTGATTTACCCTCATATACAACTCTGATGGAGTATCCAAACATCAGGGAACCCTGGGATCAGTGGAAGTGTGTGTTGAATCTATGAAACAGTTCAGCTTCTTCCTCCCCCAGTCCTGTTTTCTCTCACTTCCTTACACACTGATTCTGAGTACTCTCCCTTTAAGAAAAGCTCCATTGTAGAGTCTGTTTCTAGAAAACTCTATATAAAAAAGAGAATTTAATGCTTTTGACAAATTTTGTTTATAATTTTCAGTGCTGATTGTGCACAGGGTCTATGTATAGTATATGTCCTTCCTTTCTCCTGTACCCTCTGCTAAATCCCTTCAATCTAGGTAATGATATCTGATTAACAAAGAAGAAGTTGAGTTTCCAAGACTGACTACCCCAGGCCACACGTTCAGTTAGCAGTGAGATGGGACTGACTCCCACTCAACCATGTCTGGCAGAAGACCAATACTCTCTTCACCTACCTCTCTGCCTCCTTCTTCTTCCTCTTTTTTTTTTTGTCTCAGATTTTTCTTCTGGATTTGTATGGTTTTATTGATACCCAGGACAAAAATTAAATTCTTTATATCACAGTTTACTTTCTTATTTCTCTTCTTCCCTTCAGAACAGAGTTCTAGTGGAAATGAGGCCAGGGACAGAAGCTCTGCTTGGAATCTTTTATAAGTCATGTTGTATATCCCATTGTAGGTCATAGCATCAAAAATGCCTTGACCTCATGCATGAGAATTCACATGTAGTATCTTGTAAAAAGCACACGTTCAAGACCTGTCAATCAGAAGGAAGGAAAGGAGAGAAAACAACTGAACAGTGATTATAAAGTAGCCTATCATGAAAAATGGCCCAGCTATCTCATGGTGACAAACAAAAATAACATTCATCAAAATAAGTGATGTAGAATAAGAGAATAATCATGTTCAACTAGTATTCTGTTGGCCAGTCAGATGGTTTCCATTCAAAGGCATATAGGTTTCTCCAGGCAGGATTTAAAACCCTTCCTTTCCCACCACTTGACTCCATAGTGACTGACAAAAACTTGTCACATATGAAAATAAGAGGAGGAGCTCAGTTTCCTCATTGGTGAGCTAAAGGGAGGTTTATGGAACTGCTCAAAACGTGGATAATTAAAAATGATGATCCTCTCATAATACTGTGAGGAAACTGAATTCGCTTTACTTCTCTGAAACTCAGTCTCTTCCTCTTTAAAGTGAGGATAATGGCACCCATTTCTCAAAACTGCTGTGAAGATGAAATGAACTGATGCAGGTAAAGTGTTCAGACAGTGTTGGCCACACAGTGATTTACTCAGTTAGTGGGAAAAGGTTATATCATTATGGTTCATACTGGAGATGTGGGTTATAAGATTTGTCTCTTATGAGCATTTCATGTTATCTGGGATGAAATGAACCTCTGCCACTGAAGAGGCTGCTAGGCAACATTTTTAGCCTGGCAGCCTGCTGCTCTGAGTTTGGAAATCTCAGTACCCCAAGTTCACTGGCAATACCACTTAATTTCCAGATGGAGGAGCCTCTGAGTCTCATTTATTGCTCCTTCTCCACCTTTTCCTATAGATCTATCTGATTAAATGATATATTCTACTTTGCATTTTTAAGAGGATACTGAATTTTCTCCAAAGAAATTAGTTTCTCGTAGACAATGCACTTCTAATCCTGTCACACTGCCACCATCCCCAGGTTTGCGCTGGATGTGAATAACCAACCAGGAAAGACGTTTTGAATAAACAAGATGAAATGCTGTAAAAAGGTTGGATTTCTTAAAAAAGAGTTTTTTTCTTTCATTTTCCGAGTGATGTGTTCAAGTAATGAAGAATAATGTTCATGTCAACCACAGGACAAAGTACAGATCTTTGGTTTACTTAAGGAAAAAAAATCAAATGTCTATGTGGCTCAAAAGACAACCTCTAGGTTTTTACCAGACTACACCAGATTAAATTTTTGGCTTCAAAAATGATGAAAAGATTAAAAAAATGTCTCTAATTATTTCCTACCAGAAAGCACAGAACAAATTTTAATGAGGAGAAGCTGGACTCCATTAAAATGCAGGTTCTGATTCAGTAGGACTCGGGGGATCCCCTGACTCTTCATTCTTTAACAGACTCCTAGAGAAGTGGGGAGTGGAGAGATATACAAAAACCTAACAAAATAATAATGTAACAAAATAAAAACCCATAAAAAGTGCTAAGCTAGTACAGAAGGAGCTTTGCTAATATAGAAGGGATCAGAATTATGCATTTTCCTCTAATATTGGGGAACTCAGGATGTTTTCCATCTAAAGGTGAGTACAGCTGTGTTGATCTCCATATCTTGCAGTCACATCTTTAATCATCCTTCAGGACTTTATTTCTTGAATCTTTATTTGGACACCTAAGTCACAAAGTAAAATTTCGTTCTTCAGAGAACTCAAATTTATTGAATATTTTCCATTTTTTTTTCTCATAGATTCTTGATATGAAGTTTCTTTGTAGCATCTCAGAGCACCTAACAGAATTTCCTATGCTTATCCATCATATTATAACTATCATCCTGTGCCATATACTATATAAATTTTACTTCACATATTCTCCTGTTTGTCATAGTTATTCTATGAAGTAGGCATGAAGCTCACTTTATAAACTAGAAATCTAGGACTCTGAGTATCTAATTTTCCAACATGCCTTAAACCGCTCAACCAGAGAGTAATGGAGCTTGGATTGAAACTCACTGAAGGCAGTGCAATCCAAGACCTTCTTATGTTAGAAGGATGCATTGATAGAACGTAACATTGATCCAAGGTTGCTGCTCATTCTCTCCTTGAGAGGTTGGGTATTGCGTCTTCTTGCCTTGAAACTGAGTGGCCTCTATGACTGCTTTGACTGATAGAATATGATAGAATTGAAATCATGCCAGTTTCTGTCCAAAAGTCTTAAAAAATTGAAGCATTTGTGTCTTATACAATTCTGAGTCTTGACCCACTGTGTAAGAAGTCTGGTGCCTGTTGAAAGATCACCTGGACAGGTCCTGAGATTACTTAGAGAGGAAGTTTCTAGCTTCCAAGAAACCAAGAGAACTGGGGTTTCATGAAACTACTAGATCCTCTAGACTAGCCCTCAATAGCCTACTGAAAGCTCAGTTAGAGCTGTGAATAGCAAAATAATCATCTAACTGAATGTTTCCCAAGTTCATGAGATACTGCAAGATGGTTGTTGCCTTAAGCCATTAGGTTTGGGGATGGTTTCTTATGCAGCTGTGGATCACAGGTAGCCTTTCATATCTGGAAACTGCTTAGGGACCTATGAATGTTCTCTTTGTATCCAGTCATTACAGTTTTACATAAGATATTAAGAAAGAATGAGAAGAAAGAACTAGAAGCTGGCTTCTGAGTTTTAGAATCTTATTTTATATGACTGTGGTTAGCCTGTGTTGGTAGTGGTCAGGATGAGCAGGGTGGTATGGTATATAAAAATCTTCTTAGGTATGGCACTTAACAAAACTCCCCAGTTGAATGTGACACATTTCTACCCTTTATTCCAGAGATTACCCACCAATTTTAGGATATTGATAGAAGGTTTTTAGAAATAATTTAGACTAACTATTTATTTTACAAATAAAGAAAGTAAAGCCGTGGATGTTAAATCACTGGCTTAAGTAGAGTACCGGGAATAAAACTCATAGAAGAATGAATTATAATGCAGTATTAGGTATATGTATATATAAATCAATTGCTGTGAATTGATTTTGCCATAGTTACTTATTAATACTGCACAGTGAATGAATAAGTTGAGATTTTCAATCAACGAATGTAATGAACTACCAATCTTTCTTAAATTTGGCTGCACATTAAAATCACTTGTGGTTTTTTTTTTTTTTTAAATCCCTGTCCAGAACCCAGGCCTATGGGTTATAATTTCATTGGTTTGTGGGTGGTCTAAGAAATTTCTCTGTTTTTGGTAACAACCCTGGAATTAATTTAACTAAGTTATTAAGCAATTTTGAGGTTTAAAGTTTAATAAGCTTATATAATGTTAATTGCACTTTTTTGTTCTTCCACCACCATGCATAATTTGTGTGATTTCTAATTCATGTAGTTTGTGTATCTTCCATTTGATAAAATATTTCTTTCAATCATTTGCATGACTTTCCCTTAAAATGTTTAATGTGTATATAAATGCATCTAACATAGACTTTTCTTCTTCATTTTTTAAAGTTTTTATTTCTTGAAAAAGAATTGTACTGTTTGCCATCCTCTTGTTACTTGTGCATGGGATATCCAAATGCAAAGCAGGGCCAGTAACTGCTTTGTGACACCATTCCACATGAAGTTATAAATCATTTAAGCAGGAGTTATTTGTCAAACACACATATACTTGAATAAATTAGCTTTCTGGGAAGAACGTGCTGGATTTATTAGCTAGCTGTTGCTAAATAATTTATCACACCCCCATTTGTTTGAATAAAACTTTTAAAAAACCATAATCAGATTAAATAATAGTATCTGCATCTAGAATTGATGTATTAGAGGAAATGTAATTACAGCTATTTGACATATCATAAAAACTATTATGGCAATTTTAATTGCCCAATGCCCGTTGTATTCAAATGGGCATAATATCCATTATTTAATAACATTTTTATTTGCAAATAGAAACTTTTAAAATGGTTGACCCATGGGAGATCTTGTTAAACAATACAGGAGCTCTGTGTCATTACTTTCAATTGCTTATGAATCTGTAATCATTTCAAAAGAGAATGTTGAAAAGAATGCTTGACGTTCCCCAGTACTTCATACATCACCCCCTCACATGAGCCCTTCTGCTTGTGTGGGATGAAGAGAAAATAATAATAATCTCATATGTTTGTTAATTTGACAGATGCTTTGATTTTTCCTGAGATCCAGACTGAATTCCAACATCTTAGGAACCCATATGTCTTCACAGGACATCTCTGAAATGCTACAGTACTGAAAGGAAAATATAGTACCTGCTATTACAAAGCCCAGGGCAAAAGCATGTTCTGATTTGATAGAGTGGGTAATTTCAGTAGTTTTGCTGCTGGGTCTAGTGGGCTGGCTTTTGCTCAGGTGGCCCAGAAAATAGAACAGACTGAGGTGTAGTCTGGTGGGTAACTGTGCAGGCTGCATCAGGCGGTGGTACTTGGGAGCTGGGCCAGCAACCTCCTACTGACTTGAGTTTAGCCATATTTCATAATTTTCCTTGCCTCCACTGTCTCATTTTAAAATAGAATCAATCATATTGTTCACTATTTAGGATGCCTAGAAGGAGTAAATCATAGAATACAGTCCGTAACCTCTCAGTAACGGGGAGCTGGGAGTTGGGGGGTACCTTGGTTGATAGATAGGATTCCACCCACTCAAAACATTCAAAGAAACAACTGAAGTCATTGAGGATTTCTACATTCAGGCTGTGTCTTATCTACTTCCTTGGCCAGTCCCTTCCAGGTTAGGGAGTTCATCAGCATTCTTAGCACTCCAGGTCATGGGATGACATGCCACCCATAGGTCAGGCATTGATTGTACCTGTTTTGTATCTGAACTCCTGAGTACCCAACTAATCACAAACTTTTCAACTCAAGCTTGCTTCTGTGTTGATTCAGTTTTTTTCTTCTTCACTATTCTTGGTATTTCTTTGCCCTGTACCTGGTCTTCAACCAAGAATAAAATATGTCCATGGATCCCTGGCCTTCTTACCATCACTCTTCACTACAGAAGTGAATTATGTCCGTTGGCAGCCATAGGCTGACATATTGATGCAAATAGGCCCAATTTCTTAGAAGTGTAGTACTCGTGGCCACCTTGATTATAGCACTATGTTCTGAATTAGATATTTAGTAATCATTAGAATATGTCTGAAACTCCCCTGAGATTGCCACACCTTTCTACATTGTTGTGGAAGGATAGCTATATGTAAGGATCTACCCTTTAGGTTGGTCAATTTCTTGTCCAGTCAAAAATTCCTCCTTATTTCGGACCTGTGTAACTTATATTCCAGACTTCACTGAAACTGAGACCAAATGTGGCAACTAAGTTCACACATCATGTTGAATTCTCTATTAAAAGGTTTTGGGGTGATAAAAAGAGTGGGAGTTTGGCATCCTTAAGAGCAGACTTTGTGGGACAAAAAGCCTTTTTATAATATGATCCTTGCTGATTTTTCCCCTTTGGTTCTGTGCTTAAGAATCTTGTTAGTGGGCTGGGATTGTGGCTCAAGCGGTAGCGCGCTCACCTGGCATGCGTGCGGCCTGACTTCGATCCTCAGCACCGCATACAAACAACGATGTTATGTCTGCCGAAAAAACTAAAAAATAAATATTAAAATTCTCTCTCTCTCTCTCTCTCTCTCTCTCTCTCAAAAAAAAATCTTGTTAGCAACAAGGGTTCAAAGCATCATAGATCATATATACGTGTGTATGTGTGTGTGTGTGTGTGTGTGTGTGTATGAGTGAATTTCCAGAATTCTAGCAAAAACGTAGCTAGGGTTGCATGTTTATTTTATCTTATTTTTCTATAATATACCAATGGGATGTATAAATTTCTTGCAAACTAGTCATCAAAACAAGCTCAGATGCATTATAACACATTGAGAAGATTTCAAACGCATCATTCTTATCCAGGAAGTCAGTGGGAAAAGATCATATCTTTTTGCTACAAAACCGAGCTTACAGTTTGGCAATAGTTTTAAAGAAAATAAGATACTTATGTATACATTTAACAAAATATATCCAGGATCTATAAGATGAAAATTGTAAAATGTTGGTGAAAGAAATCAGAAGAGACCTAAATAAAGAAATATACCATGTTCATGATTGAAAAACTCAGCATAGTAATGGTAATAATTCTTCTTTTGATGTTTGGGTTTAATGCAGTTCCTCTGAACATTTCTGCAAAGCTTTAAAGATCCAGAAACACAACAACCTGGCTAAATCTCCAGGAATTTAAGCTGAGTGAGTGAGAAAAAGCCAATTTCAAAGATTACTCACTATATAGTTTAATTTATGTGACATGTTGAAATAATACAATTTTAGAATTAGAGAAAGATAATGATTGCCAGTGCTTAAAAATGGAATCCTCATCTAATCTAGGGTAGATTAATAAAGATAAAAATTAAAAATAAAATTATAAAAACATAAATTTCATTCTTTAATAGTTCTATATGTTAAAAATCTCAAATCAAGTGTTGGCAGGATCATGCTTCCCCATAACATCTAAGGGAGAAAAATTCCATGCCTCTTTCTGCTTCTGGAAGCTTCATGCATTCCTTGGTTTGGGCAGCAATTTCTTCATCTCTGTCTCTTCTTTTCCTATAAGGCAACTGTCATATGGATTGGGACCCACCTGAACCACATCATTGTAACTTGATTATATCTTCAGAGACTCTATTTCCAAATAAGGCCATGTTCACAGTATTAACAGTTAGAACTTCAACGTACCTCTTTCATAGAGACATAATTCTACCCCTAATGTTACCCCAATAAAATTTTTATGAAAAATAACAAGGAGGGTCTCCTTAATAAGAACAGCCAAAGTTGTTGGTAGGCATCCTAGAGGCCACCTCAAGAAATAGAATCCTCTGACCAGATATGGACTATATTTAAGTTCAGAGGGACGAATTTGTAATTTTTGTGCATGATTGAGGAAGTCTGATATTCATAGGATTTACCTATGATTATTCCTATGGGGAGCTTTTTAGGGTTTTGCTAATGTTGTTTGAAGAGAGGTCATAGTGACTTGGGAATGTTGGAACTAGTAAAAATTAAGACATTGTTAGAGATACAATTAATGTATATTCATACATTAAGCCACAACCCTTGAATCTCTAAAATAAAAGAGCTATGGAGTCATTACAGATGCTAGCTAGAAAGAGACCAGGTCCTGGTCCAACAAATAGCAGCAGCAAGGTTAGATAGCAGTTCAAACTTTATCCACTGGACCTAAGAACTAACAGCCCTTTTATAACAAAAATTGGGGGCAGGAAGCCATAAATCATTACATTGAACCCATATTGGCAATAAAAAGTAGGGCAAAATGATGCCCATATCAATTTGTTGATAGGAAGACAGTCCATAAGGAGACTACTTGTTGCTTGTAGATTGGTTGGACTTCATGGTCTGGAAATTTCATTCCTAAACAGAACACAGTGGCACACAGCGGTTGGTGGCCTGAGGTTTAATACTAGATTTTAGCATGCATTCAGGAATGGGGAATAGTCTTTTGTTGGTTTGACCTCAACTGTTAGCTGATTGCATTCCTTCATCCCTCCTTCCCTCTATCCTTAGGCCCTTACAATTAAATTTATGACATCTTCGAAATTTTCTTTTGTAACACAGGGAGGTTGAATTTGTCATTAAATCTGTGTAAAGTCCAAAATACAGAGTCAGACACATTGTCCCTTCAATATAAGCAAGAATTACATTTTTATTTATAATTTGTTACTTGGTCTTAATATCAAATCAGTCATTTTACTAGTTCAAAATACTTGAGGTCTTTTAGGATGAAAATAAAACCAGACAAAACTCTAAAGTGAAGAATTTTGGAATTTCATGTAAAGATGAAATCACCAAGCTCTTCTTGAAGAACATTAGAAAGTAAAATTTTCATTCAAAACATTTTCTAAATACAAATTCAGGCGCATTCAAATTCTTACATGTAGTTGTGAAAAGTTAGTATGATGTGGTAGAAATCCATTGCAACTTCTAGGACTTAAATACTAAATCAGTTCCTTCCTGATCTCTGGAAATTGAAAAAAACATGTCTTCATTGGAGTTAGATAGAAGACCATCTTATATCTGTTGAAGAGTTCTGAATAGTATCAATCAATTACCAAAAAACTGAGATATACAAATTTTTTTTTAATTTTTGATTTTATTTTTATGGTAGTGGGAATTGAACTCAAGGGTGCTCTACCAGAGCTATATCCCCAGCCTTTTTAATTTTTGAGACAGGGTCTTGCTAAATTCCCTATGTTGACCTTGAACTTGTGATCCTCCTGCCTCAGCTTCCTGAGTAGCTGGGATTATAGGCAAGCACTGCCAGCCTGGCTTAATTTGTATTTTTTAAAGCCACACTACATTTACTTTCACTTTTTTCCTGCTCAACATCTCTATTTTTATCATTTTATCCACAAAGATGACGTTCTTATTTTAGATTTAAAACATGATCTCTTTTCAAATGAAAACCATTTATGAAAACACATTGATGGGATTGTGCCTAAACAAGGATATATTCTCTAATTAGCTCTTTTCAGTTGCTCACATGGCATAATTAAAGCTCATTGAGGTCAATACAAATGAAGAAATGTGTTCTTTATTTTTTGAAGTATCATTTAAAATGGTT
This sequence comes from Spermophilus citellus, assembly GCF_964194105.1. Taxonomy (NCBI): domain Eukaryota; kingdom Metazoa; phylum Chordata; class Mammalia; order Rodentia; family Sciuridae; genus Spermophilus; species Spermophilus citellus. The sequence continues at coordinate 77,643,788 of NC_138195.1, read as the reverse complement.
TTCAGGATGAGGTGGATAATGAAATAGAATGTGGACCCCTCTCACCAGGTACTAGAAGCTGTTAGTATTGTAATATTTAAAAACCCGTAATTGGTCACTTAGATTATTTCAACCTCATTTTTGTACCTCACAAACATGATGCCAAGGACTGTAATAATGCCACCTGCTCATAGTGCTGGAGGACAGGGGCTTGACATGTCTAAGACCGTCTGTACTGTCCTTGAACCTTTTGGAAATGAAGGGGAGGACCTGTTAACAGGTATTTAAATGGATCCAGAAAGTGCATAGTGAATTATTGTTCTCAGAGGAGATTTGAGGAGATGCAAAGAGGGGACCTCAACTCAGGATGAGTGGCACTCTTGATAAACCTTGCATAAATGAATTTAAGGATGTGTCAGAGTCATGGACAGATTTATTTAGAAAAGTGGAGACACATTCAAGGGAGAATGAGGGCCATGTTGACAGAAACAGCATCCCTTGGGACCATAGCTATGGGCTGGAATAGAAGTGGGGTCAGGGTTCAGGTACACAATTTCAGGCCAGCTTTTCTTGCACTAGTTACTGTTATATTTTGCAGCCAAGGGTACAAGCTGGGTTCTTATCTAGTTGCTTGTTTTGCATTCCAACAGTTCATGAGCATTTGATGCATTCTAATAATTCATGGGTACTTCTCTTTAGAGATTAACTATATCTTTCTTTTGCTATATATCCAAATTTCTCCCTCACTACCTGGTTCCTTGCCTAGCTTTTTCTGAAACCTTCTAGTTGATACATGACACATGAACCTTTTAGACGACATATGAGTACTAATGCATTAAAATATATATGTAAATATATATGTATATATATTTGTACACTTACACATATATAAAAGTAACAAATAAATGAAAATAATGTGGAGAGTTTTGAATAAATGACCAAACTACATTCTAATCAGCTTTTAAAACTAGCATAATTAAATAGTGGGTTTGAATGCATTTCACATCCTGTCTAGGAACCACACACCTTTTCTCCATCCCATGGATTCTAATTTATAAGTGTACCTCCTTACCCACAATGGCTGGAGATGCAATTAATCATGAATGTCTTTGGCCGTTCTCCTTTTCAAAGGTCAGAGTTGACATTTTAATATAGCACCTGGGCATCTCTATTTATTTCTTTTTATATTATTTCAGTGGAATAGCTTTGCTGGGAGAATGGGTAATATGTTAACAAAGCCTTCTGAGAAATAACATTAGTTCTTCCTTTACCATAATGTAGCTGGGCTCCCACTTCTATGCAGCCTGTATAGATAAAGTCATAGAAATTACATGAACAGCTACATCCATCCTGATAAAGAAACCTGGCAAAGGAAGCACTTAATTTAAATAGATCTGGATTTCAATCTTTTATTAGGGTTGGAAATTTGAAAATTTAAGGAGTGAAATTTTCAGAAATGTTTAGGTATAGTGCAAATGCTATCACTCTCCTATGGCATGGGGTGGGGGACAGTAAGAGGGAATTAAAAAATGATGGAAAACTTCAGGTAGGATGAAGGGTCTCCATGGAGAAAAAGGTGTCAGTACTAGAGATTCTGGGTGCATCTATATGTAAAAGAAGTTGACTTTCTCTATACAATGGTTATATGTATATGGGCAGATAGAGAAGACTTAGGTCAACATCAAATCACAAGAGTCCAGAAACTGGGAATTGCTAAACCTCTTGAAGAAGGTGGATACAAGTCCAGGATTAACATAGTATTTTAAAGGTCCTGATTAATCTTTCCAATACACTGTGATGTATTCAGAAGAGAAAATATTATTGGAATAATTTGGGACTGTCACATGCAGATTTAGGAGACTGAATTAATTGACCTCTCAGGGTTTTTTCTTTTGACTTTGAGATCAGTTAAATTGTTATATAGCATATTTGTTAAATGTTATTAATATTTGGTGTCAAAAGAATAAATACAACTCATTGGATTAGATGAAGGGGAATGAAGGGAAGGGAGGAGGGATGGGGATAGGAATGAATTGGACATAATTTTCCTGTTTTCATATAGAATATATGAACTGTGTAACTCCATATCATTTCCAACCACAAGAATGAGAAGTTATATTCTGTGTATGTATAATATGTCAAAATACATTCTACTTTCATGTATAACTAAAAACAACAACAACAAAAATAAATATAACCTTATCCAAAAAGAACCAGTTTTCTTTATACACAATGGATCCTAAATCATGGTGAAATTCCATTCTAGAGATGAGAAGATGCATCATTTCTATGGAAATCATAAACAGTGTGACAGTAATGATTTCTAATTTCTAACCACTTTTCATTTTTCCATCACAAAATTAAAATATTTACATATATGTGTAAATATTAGATGTTTTGATCCATTTGATTTACGTAAAAGGCTTGTTTTATTTTTTCCTTATTCCACCTCTTCTGTAATGAATATCATGCCACAAAACTCTTACCTCTAGTATATGAAAACTTTTTTTTCTCTCTGGACCATTAGAGCCTGTTCTCCACTTTGATTCTGAAAATGATGCAAAGATTACATCAGAATCAGGGTGTGAGTCACTTCCCTCAGGTAAAAAATAGACTAATATTTATGATGCAGTGGCTCCCAAGCTTTATTTTGCAGTCCAGTATTTATAGTTTTGGTGAGGTAAAGGATTTTAAAAACCGTATTGTCTGGGAATAAGAAAAGTTCAACATGAATGGACAGGGGTTGTATTTTATTGGACCATGAGCAAAAAGAAAAGAAGGCAAAGAACAGAACTGAAGGAAAATGGGTTAGAAAGCAAGGTAATGTCCAGTGAAACTTATATTTGATCCAGATTGTATAACATCTCAAGCTATATCTCAGAACATAACCTAACACAACCCTGTTAGGTGGGCACTAATATTAGCCTGTTATTAATACGAGGACACTGAGACTCAACCAATTTAAGTAACTCGAACAAAGCTTCACCATTACAAATGGTAGGAGTAGGGACTGAATCTATTTTTATTACAATAGAAGGCTTTTAATTGTGGTTCTGAATAGCTAGGAGACTCTTAGTACGAGGACAATTTCTTAGATAATTGGAGTAAGGACTCCTTACATTTTAAAATGAATTTTTAGAAGTGTGGTAGGCATTCAAATGTTTAATTTTGTGCAATTAATAATTTGTGCTTTCTGCTTGTCACCAAGCAGCCATACAATTAACCAAGCATCATTGAAATGAGCTTTGAAATTTAGAGATGTGTGTTTACAACCAATTGTATGAGACCCTGTGGGAAAAGTCAGCGGTTTTTAAGCAGAAAGGAAAAGATTTACAAAGAAAACTCTATTACAAAATCATCAACTTCTTCTTGCTTAAGGTAAAAAACTTACAACATACTGGAAAAATATGAGATTACAAATGACTGCAAACCACCATCTAGATCTTTGCTCTTGTGTTTATGCCTGAGGCCTTTTTATTTGATCATTGTTTTATTAATGGACTTGAACCAATGTACAAGCTGGTAAAAGCTGCAATACCTGTGGTATAAAATATATGGTCTGAAGAATGCCACCCTCATCCAGGTACAATGCATCATGGAAGTCAATTTAGCATGGGTGACATTAATATATGGTTTAGAGCTGCGAAATTTTTCAGGTAAGCAAGCACAGCCAAATTAATCCATACAGGAGGAAGAAATCCATAAGACTGGAGAGTTCTTCTTTAATGAATTATTATTATTATTATTATTATTATTATTATTATTATTATTATTATTTCTAAAGATTATGCTGTAGGCAGAATTAGTCTCTGTCATTCAGAGAATGTATTATAGGTGGTGCATTCAAGACCAGGCTTTGAAAATTCTATGGTGCCAGAATAAGTTCCCTTATTGAAGGTAAGGATCTCGGAGAAATCTGATTTGTTTTTATCACCTATGTAGATGACACATGGAAAGCAAGTGTTCATCTACTAGTGAATGAATGGAAGAATGAGTAGGATATAAAAAGGAGGAAGTATGCAATGAATGGTGCCAGGAGTCAGAATTCACCTGCATGGTCTAGGACTTTGAAGTGGTCTTTGTTTATTTCAGGGTTTTACTATATAAATGAGTATATTTTTGGGATTCATGCTTTGTTGTATTTTATATAAAGACCACATAATTTATTTCTGGATGGGATTTCAAGAATCATCCACTGTTCTGTAGGTGAGAAAATTGAGGTTTGCTTAGAGAAGTTAATCATATAATGTAATTTTTAAAATAATAGAAGATGTAGGACTGGAACACAGATTTTATGACATTCTCTTTATTATGCAGGTCTTTCCCCCCCAATAATAGCCTATAGGTAGAAATTAATAAAATTGAAGAAAATTTACTTTTCCTCCAATTCTTTCCCCTCCAGTTTTATTGATGACATTTTGAAGAAATAGCCCTCAGAATGACACAAAATATTTGCAAAATAAAGTGCTAGTAGGCAAAATACATAAAGGACCCTTATAATTCTATTTAGTGAAGAGGCCTATGTGTCAATTGGAAGATGGAACTGGACTCAAATTGACATATTTCCATATAATTTATGCAAATGTTCTCAAACACTATGAGATGATGTTTAATATCATTAGTCATTAAAAATGCAAATCAGGGGCTGGGGTTGTGGCTCAGTGATAGAGTGCTCCCCTAGCAAGTGCGAAGCACTGAATTTGATCCTTAGCACCACATAAAAATAAATAAATAAAAATAAAGGTATTGTGTCCAACTACAACAAAAATATTTTTAAAAAATGAAAATAAAATCCACCATGAGATACCATTTCATACCTACCTAGGAAGAGTGAAATTTTTTAAAAGCAGATAATAAGAAGTGTAGACAAGGATATAGAGATATTGGAATATATTGGAATTCTCATACATTGCTAGTGGAGTTGTGTCACCATTTCTGAAAACAGTCTCTCAGTTCCTTAAGTTGTTAAATATAAAAAGGTTTTATGTGATGACCCAGCAGTTATATTCCCAGGTACACGCTCAAGAGAAATGAAGTTGAGTAGTCACACACAAATTTACACACAAATATTCACAAAAGCATTATTCATGCTAGGAAAAAGGAAAAAAAATAAATTAAGGAACTAATCCAAATGTCCACCAACTGCCTAATGATGATGTTGTCTACCCTACAATGAGATTCTGTTGCCATAGTAAGGAATGAAGTACTGATGCACCTTATATATGGATGAAATTGAGAAAATTATGCCATGAAGCCAGATGCAAAAGGCAACTTAATGCATGATTCTGTGGAAAATTATCAAGGATCATGAAATTGGGACAAGCAAAGATTCACAGGTAGAATGGGGCATAGAAAGGCTTTATGGTAGAAAGGTGGGAGGACTCAGTGCCCTTGTTGGAGGCTGCTGATGGGGAGGCTCTAGGTGGGATAATTAGAGACAAGGCCTCCTAAGTAGTCTGTTGGGGTGCACATTTGCTTTACTCTAGTTGGTTTTATCTTGGAGACCCTGCTGAGAATAAGAAATGCTGTTAACAATCAAATTCTGGACATTTGGTGTCTGCAAGTTTATTGTCTGACTTCCTGGACTGTTTATTGTATGTAGTAGGATGAAGGCTTGTGGGCTGGCTGCGGGTCAGAATTCTACTTTTTATGTAGTCTATTATGATTTGGTGTATTCAGTCTCTTAATGTATTATATAAAATGCCAAGAATAGGCAGAGCCATGGAGATGTAAAATGCATATGCTAGTCCTAGGAGTTGCTAGGACTAGAGGGTTGGGTAGTGATTGTCAATTTAATGTACAAGATTTCTTTTCAGGTTGATGAAAAATATCTAAAATCAGATCATGATGCTGATTGTACAATGCTGCAAATATAGTAAATTATTGAATTGTATACTCTATATTGTTGAACTTCATGTTATTTAAGTTACATATCAATAAGGCTTTTTAAAATAACTAATGATTTTTGTATTCATTTAAAATGACAATATTTTGAATACATATGATTAAATGCATGGGTAACTTAAATGAATTTTAACATTTCTTTTTATTTTTCTTAATTTTCTAGAGATTTTAAAATGACATGTGTGTCTAATGTTTAATTTTTATTTCACATCATTGGTCAAATGGAAATGCAGGCTACCCATGTGCAGTGACTACATGCGTGAACAATGCTATGAAGGTGAAGTTTAGTCGGCTCTTTGGTTATTATTTTTGCTTTTTGTAGACACAGATGAGGGAAGTGAAATCCCTGAGTTAATTAGAAAGATGAAGCAAGAAACTGTGCCTGTTCTCTTCTGGTTTGGAGCTCTTCTACTGCACAATTACCTTCACTGTATGAAAAGAACCACAGATTTCTATCAATTACTAACAGCTCCAAAAGTTTTTGCCTGTATTGGGAAACTGATAGAAGTCAAGGACACTCTTTTCAAGTAGGAAAAACAACAACAACATAGGAACAGCCATGAACTCTGTTGTTTTGTGTATGTAGTATTCATTCAAGCTTTGAGTAACAGCAGGTGGGCTTTCCTCGTGGGATACATCCTTCCCTCATTCAGTCCTTATGATGAGGCAGTGCAGGTCCTAGACACTACCTCTTCTAGTCACAGTGATTGGTTCAGGAAAAAAAGCTTTAATTGGCCCAACCTAGGGGACTTCAGGAAGGCAGTCCCCTCTTTTGCTGAACTCAAAGCAGATGACCATGCCTGTAACAGGTTAGAGGCTATTGAGATGGAGAAGCAAGGGGAAGTTTCTTTGTCTTCTGAATTCAAAGAATGAGACCCATGTACAATGGAGGGTAAAGTGACAGAATTTATTTCTTTAACAGAGAAAGACAGCTGCCTTGCTGAGTGGTCCTAAAGGGGAATTCCCTGATTAGCTATCTTGAAGGATTTATATGGGATTGCTGGAGGTGAACTTTAAAACTATTGGCTGATGACTTTGGGGGAAGGGAGTTTCTTCATCCAATCAAAGTGAGACACTTGATGATCATGTGCTCTCTGTCCAATCAGGATGCTGGTTACATGCTCTTTAAGTGTTTGTTTACATTGCATGAGCACCAGACTTATCAGATACTTTGTGCAGGAAATTGTTGCAGCTCAGGTCTCCATCCTGTCTAAGGTCATGTTTCTAGCTCCTAGCTCCTGCTGTTCCTATAACCTGGAGCTAGCTGCCTGAAAGATGGAGAATAACAGAGACTCTTAGATCTCACTTCAGCCTCTGGATTCATACCATTCTGAAACTGTTGTGGAGCTAAATGTGTTCTTTTTCCACTCAGATGACTTTGAGATGGGCTTCCTGTCATTAGTTTCAGTTAGTGTCATTAGATTCTTCTTTGTGAATCATCCTGTAGTCTTGTTTGGGCAGGATAGCATTTATGAATCCACAAGTCTTCTTTTTCCTGTGGGAGGGAGGTGATCATCAATCACATCCAACAACTGGTGAGAAGTTTTCAATTTAGACTTTGTCTAAATCACTCATATACTTATAATGTAACATGTTTAACCTACATTGAGAGGGCACTGAAGTAGGAATGTATAGTTTTAATTTTGCCCAATGTTCTTCCTCTCCTTGGTCCCAGAATAATTTCAGAGCCATTACTAGAATTTAGTTGATCCCATTAATTAAATTTTATGTATGCACACCCAAACCACAAATTATAGGTACAATAAAGTGGCCTTTGGCCTTTTATTTACATAGAATAATCTACAAATCTTGCTGGGAATTTTGAGGAAGATTTGGGTTTATGGCTAAGGCTATTACTTGAGTTTGGAAACTAGAATATGTGTGTCAATGTTCTCTCCTTCCCCATGAATGAGGGAAAAGGGATTTTGTGGCATAAAAACTAAATCAAGGGAATTCATGGGCATCTGAATTGGAGTGTCTGTGTTTTTCCTGGATTATCCCAGTGATCCTAGGCATGATAGGTCCTTCATCTGTTTCCAGATATTATCCCAGTTCAAGTGTGTGTGTGTGTGTGTGTGTGTGTGTGTGTGTGTTTAACATGCATCTAAGAAAATATAGTGAATTACTTGGCCAGTTTCCCAGTAGGTCTGAAAAACAAACATATGACATAAAGGATTTATTTTCCTCCAAGACAGAAGGTGTCTGATTATGGAGGCAGAGCACCTGTGAATTCAAAGACCAGTTACAGCACAACATCCATTATCAGAGGATTTGCACTTGCACCTTGCTTTACCTACTTTTTCAAGCAAATATATGGCCCCTGTCTGGGTCCAGAGAGGCCCTGTTGCTCTTGGAAAGTGTTGCAGTAGGAGAGAAAAACATTCAGGACTTTGCAGAATAGTCCTGGAAGTAACTACTGAGGAAGTGACTGTTCTGGTTTCTGGAGTAAGGAATAGGGAGACACAGCTATAATCTGGTGGGAGCAGCTGCTGAGATTTATCACAGTTATTTATTGAGTTCTCTCTGTATGCAAGACTTTTGCTATCTCTGAGATGGTGGTCAAAGAAGATAAGCTGAGGCTCCTGGTTTAGGAGATCTTGCCATCTGGAAGGAGTGAGCAATCTTGAGTTGCTTGCCTATTCAAGGCAGATAACAATGTCTTACCAGGCACCTTGAGAAAATTAAATGCTAAAATCTATTGTAATATGAAATGATTCTGGAGAATGGTAAATTCTTAATTAGTATGTGGTTGATGATGATGATTCTTAACTCTTCATTATAAATCAAGAGATATAGTAAATCTGTATACTCTTATTAGGAAAAGAATTGGGCTACCCTAATTGAGATATTGGTTTAATGGTACTAAAGGGAGACAGGGGCCCCTCCTGAGTTTATTGGAGGGTCTCTGTTTTTCCTGGATTATCCCAGTGATCCTAGGGATGATGAGTCCCTCATCTGTTTCCAGATATTATCTTAGTTCGTGTGTGTGTGTGTGTGTGTGTGTGTGTGTGTGTGTGTGTTTAACATGCATCTAAGAAAGTACAGTGAATTACTTGGCCAGTTTCCCAGTAGGTCTGAAAACCAAATACATGACTTAAAGGATTTATTTTTCTATGTTGCTAGCGTTTATTGAGCCCTCACTTTGTTCCAGGCACTACATTAAAAATGTTTTACTTCAAGTATTTACATAAGCCATGTAAAATAATTACTATCATATTCTGTATTTTACAGAGGGGGTAAGTGAGGCTGACTTTCCCAGTCCATAGATAAACATTATTTGAGCTGGGATTTAGTCCCAACTATTCTTGTTCTAGATCTGCATTCTAACCACTGTTATTAATTTATTTAAATATATCTTTGGGTAGTACTCTTCTGATTCATTTTTTAATGCTTTTGTTAGTGCATTATAGTTGTACATAATTGGATTCATTTTGATATAATCACGAATTTATGGACTTTATTTTACTTCATGTTAATCCCTGGTACCTCCTTCCCTCCCTGCTTCTCTCTCCCCCTATTCCCTTTCCTCTACTCCACTGGTTTTTCTTAATTTGTTAACTAATTTTTAATTGGTGCTTTATGGATACACATAAAATTGAAATGTGCTGTGGTATGTTTATATATTCAGATAGTGTACTTTTGTCAAATTCATTTTGCATCTCCTCCCCTTTCCCATCTCTTCTTCCTCTTCTTCAGTCTCCTTTTGTTCCACCGATCTTCTCTCTATTGTTATGATATCCAATCCCCACTTTTTTTCTGGTTTCTTTGTTCTAGCTTCCACATATGAGAAAAATATTGACCCTTCATTTTTTAAGTCTGGCTTAATTCACTTAGCATGATGTTCTCCATTTCCATCCATTTACTGGCAAATGCTTCTTTATGAGTGATTAAAACTCCAGTGTGTGTATGTCCTACATTTTCTTTATTCATTCATCTAATGAAGGGAACCTGGGCAGGTTCTATAACTTGGTTATTTTGAGTTGAACTGCTGTCAACATTGATGTGGTTGTATCACTGTAATATGCTGATTTTAGTTCTTTCTAACCACTGTATTTTGTGGATGGCATGCTGAATGGTCCTAAACTCTTAGGGCCCTGGGATTACTGACTCTGTTGTGTGGGTCCACTCTTATGTCTTGGGGAACTACTAAGTTCTATAGATAGGGAGTGACATCAGTGTTTTTCCCAAGCAAGAATTTGTGGCATCATGACTGTGACTCCATCTCTTGAAACACAAGGAAGGTCCATCTGCCCCTACCACTCACCCACTGTAGTCTTCTTAGTTAATCCCAGGCAAGATTTGATATTTCATTGTTACTTTTCACCAGCAAAAGCATTCAGGTTACTCTTTAACCCCAGTATTCTGTGGATAATGTAGAACTAAATAATTACTCCTAATTATTATATAATCACTTGTACCTTATACCTAGGTCCTATTCCTAGAACTCTGAAGTATGTGTCTTATGGATACTACAGGCATCTCCTTTTACAAGAAAGTTCTCTGATTGTTTCTGATTTATGTCTTTGAATCACAGAAATACTGGTATACACAGATGAATCTAGAAAATGTGGTCTCTACCCTTAAAATTATAGCTGTATTAAAATACAGAGAGAATGCTAATATGGGCAGATAAGCATGGTCAAATTTGATATAAATGTTAATGTATATGAATTTACATATGTTTATTTCATGATACCTGAAATATGCAATGGGTGTGATCATGTCATCTTTTTCAAAGAATTTTCACAACTCAGTTTTATGATTTAAAATTCAAGAGATCTGAACTAGTAAAACTGGTATCATCCCATTTTACAGCTGAGGAAACAGAAACTAAGTTAGATGATCTAAGTGAATTAGTTTTGTGACTACTGATTTTGGTTCTGTTAATGCCCCACGACCCTGACTTAAATTGCAGTAAGAATGGCCTCACACAGGTAGAGACTTATTAGGTGGATACCTCTTCAAGGGCCAAAATAAATCTCCAGGCCAAAGCATAACTTAAATGTCCTGGTAAAGGAGGGTGTCATCTAAAGCCACCTTGGATATCGGGCTGACCATGAGATGTACCCTGTGAAATTCTCCTTTGAGTAGCACGTCCTGCTTGGGATGTTCCTAGCTCTGTGTTTGATGGTCAAGTTCAAGGTAGAACATGAGAAAGAGCATGAGCACAGCTCAGAAATCCTCTAAACTACTCATTTATTCATAAATATAGAGTTGTAGAGGTCATGAATGGTCTGTGCATACCAGCTACAAGTTAGCATTGGAGCCAATGCCAATGACTATCTTCTGAGGCTCCATGATCGTGTAGAGTGAGTCCTAGGATGGGAGTCAAATGGCCTAGGCTTTGACATTTGTCTGTGCTTCCAACCATGACTTTGTGACTTTGGGAAAATCACTTAACATTTCTGAGCATCATCGTTTTCATATGTGAAAGGAGTATGATAACACAAACTCATGGACCAGTTTTTAAAATTACCAATAGCCTTTCAAAGCATCTTGCCTGGCTCAGGTTAGGTTCTTGTGGATGATGGTTTCCTTTCAAAAGATACAGTCTCCCTTTTGGTTCAAAGCTTATCCTTCTAGGCTAGGCTAACACCATAACACTATTTATATTGTCTCTTAGATACTGTCACTTTTGCAAAGCAACATCCTACTATGTATTCATGAATGCTGATCAGGCTAGAGAGCTAAAATCTTTGACATTCCAAACTTAAATCTGGATATTAGAAGGCATTTCTGCAAATGTTTGGAGTATATTAGCCAGAAGCAAAAGGGAAAGCAGACCATGAAAGCCTCAGGAGACCTGCTTCATTTTGATCTGTTCCTATTTTGGGTTGCCATCATATTCTAGGGCTGCCCATGACCCTGTTTCCCTATTGCTATACCCTATTCAGACCCATTTGTCCTAAAAATCATCTTCTTACAGTTTATCTAACTCCCTTTGTGAAAATTTTTTCAAATTTAAATTTAAATTTGTTCAGCCAGGTGTGCGGTGGCACATGCCTGTAATCCCAGTGGCTCAGGAGGCTGAGACAGGAGGATTGCAAGTTCAAAGCCAGCCTCAACAACAGCAAGGTGCTAAGGAACTCAGTGAGACCGTGTCTCAAAATAAAATACAAAATAGGGCTATGGGTGTGGCTCAGTGGTTGAGTGTCCCTGAGTTCAATCCCTGGTACCAAAAAAAAAAAGTTCAAATTTAAATATTTGAATATGTATTATGTTTGCAGAATTGAAAACTTGGGACTTAATTGATTAAAGATGTAGAACCTGAGACTCAGGAAATTTAAGACACTGGATCAAGGTCAAAGAAGTAGGACTCATTCCACTCTGTCCTTTTATTTGTTCTTTGCATCTGAATTGAAGTTCTAAACCCAGGATGACTGCATAGGCTACCATTCTAACCATGCCTTATAGCTACAGGTTTTGAAGCTTTCAGATAATGTGTTCCATTTGATCTTCACACCAGCCCTAAAGGAAAGTAGAGAAACAAGATCAAAAATCTTAGCAACAATTAGGTGGAGCACATCTGGATGAGAAGGCTCATCTCCTGACCTCTCAGTCACTCTTCCCACACATGGCACCAGCCTCTCCAGCCCTCTTCTGCATTTTATCAGAAGCTTTTCCCCAAACAAGCATCTGAAGGTAGAAATTGCAGATCCTTTATTAGGACCACAGGGCGGGATTCTGGCAGAAGGTGTGTGTATATTTGGTGTCTCTGCAGGCTCACCACCATGCTGACTGTCCTACTTCAGCTGAAGGCTAGCCTGTTCAGCCCAATTAAACTGCCATGGAACTTGGGTTGTATCAGAAGGAGAAGAGGATATATAGTGTTTTCTCCAAACCTGGAGAATTGGGGAATAGAAACTCAGCTTCCTTGCTTTTTAGAAGTATTTATTTGAAATTCAACATTTCCCCTTTGTTTCTCATTTTAATGCTGTTTGTCAAGCTTCACTAAATTTAAATCTTCATTAAAATTATATATATATATGAATACATATGTACATATATATGAATATGTTTTTATATGTGAAATTTTAATAATTATCTTCAACTTTCTGTTTTTGTATACATCTGCAGTTCCTTTTTATTTTTAAAATATCATTTTCAGAAGTAATTACTAAATAAAAAAATAAAAAAATAAAGTGCTATATTAGTTTACTGTAACTACTATAACAAATTACTAGGAACTTAGTTGCTTAAAATAACCAAAATTAAATTTCTTACAGTCTTAGAGGCCTGAAGTACAAAACCAGTATCATACACCCTCTGAAGAGTTAGTCACCTGCTTCCTTCAGCCATGATGGCTTTGAGCATATCTTGGTTTTTGACTCATCACTCCAGTCTTTAATGCCAGCATCTTTAATTTTTCTCTGTTCCATTTTCACATTGTCTTATCTTCTGCATATAATTAAATTTCCCTGCCTTGTGAGGATACAATAAAGATAATCCAGGACAATCTTCTTGTGTCAAAATCCTTAATTTAATGACATCTGCAAAGTCTTTGCCCTATAAAGTAATAATTTGAGGTCTCAGGGATTGAGACCTAGTTGTAGAGGGAGGGCAGCTATTATTCAACCTACTACAAATATTTCCAAGGAAGGAAAGTTAATGAATGAAAATTTTATACTTAGATTTTTAACTGGATTCTTGTAGTATGAAGTTCTACCCTGCATTTGGTGTTCTCATCTACATTTGGATTATCAGTTTCTGGATACTCCTAGTATCCATTGCCTGTAGAATTATTAACATAACTTTTACTTTCAAAAGTATCTCTGTTTCTGTGAGAAACTCTATGGTCACTCTCCATATTCTTCAGCATATGTACACAAAGCAAGGCTCTTCTAGGTCTGTGGGAATCATGCATGTTGGGATAAAGAGCTTCACTGGGGACAGTGTACAAACACCTCAATCTATCATGCACAGAGCACAAGAAGTGGGGAAAGGAAGATGCTTCCAGAAGCAACTGACAAATGACAATGAGAAGTGATCTGGGGCTGAGGTCCAGGTGCCTCCCTGAATGGGTCTAAGGATGCATGGAGGCAGAGTGGCTGATGCAGGCTCTTTGCTTTCACTTCCCTTCATCCTTAATAATGATGTCTGCAATTGCAGAGTCAGGGAAAGACCATTCTTCTGTTGTTGTTCTTTTCTGTGCCACTTGGCCAAGAGAAGACTGAGCATGACCTCCTCCCCTAAGTGTGTGTCAGCTTGGCTGGTCTCTGGCTCCATGCTCACGGAGGCCTGTTGATCCTTCCGTGATCATATTCTTTTGCTCATGAAATATCATTGAAATTTGGAAAACAAAAACAGAGTCTGGTAGGAATGTTCTGGAAAGTCCCAGGCTTTCCTCTTGAAGATCATTTGTGCAAACAGATTACTTCACAGTTTTCTTTTGGTTCCCCCCACTCTTCTTCCTCCATTCCTACCTTTCTTCCTCTTTTCCCTGCTCCTTCCTTCCCTCCTTCCCTCCTTCCTTCCTTCCTTCCTTCCTTCCTTCCTTCCTTCCTTCCTTCCTTCCTTCCTTTGGCTACATATTATTGCTCAAATGTCTAATAATAGGTATTATTATTATACATACTTTGTAGATAAGGGATCCTAGGCTCAAAGATGCTAAATAATTTTCTCAAAATTTACCAAGCTATAGGCTGAGCTGTGATCAAACTATTCTGGAGTTGATGCTGTTAACCACCCTATTCCTACAACTTTACAGAGTTTGGAGTGAGAGATCTCTGGACACTTCCTCTCTGCCTTGTTTGTCTGACACATGCAAAAAGTTTACTCATTTTAACTGGTTGATTGAAATATAAATACTTTATCAAGACCAGATTGGACCAGGGTTATTCTGTAATCCTAGTAGTGTGGGTCATCTAACTGGAAACCTTTGTATGGCTGTAGCAATGTCTGTTTTGGATAGATTCTTCTGTTTTTAAGGAAAGGGAAGGGAGTTGGAGACAGTTCATTTAGCAAAGCAACATTACAACTGCAAAATTGTATGACCCTTTTTGCCTTTAATTCCAATGAATGTCTCTTATCCCAAATTTGGACCTAGGATGTCCTCATTAAGCATATAAATGAGATTAATATCTTGATAACAACAGAGAACGTAAAGTACTTAAGGAATAGCCTTGTCTTAATGACATTATTATTGGTAGTAAATGGTAAAATATTTAGCACTTATCTAGTGCTTTATTTGAAGTGTGTGTAATGATGACTCCTTTATATGCATACATTATAAATTCAACAGTTGAACATTTGGTTTTCTATTTGCCATGCTTATTATATTAGCAGCATTTAAATATTTTTGATATTAAGCAAAATTAAGGCTCATGAAAATTTGCAGATAAATGTCCTGTTTGATTTTGATTCATTGATTCTTTTTTAAATTAATTAATTTATTTAAATTAGATATATATGACAGCAGAATGTATTTTGATTCATTGTACACAATTGCAGCACAACTTTACATTTCTCTGGTTGTACATGATGTAGTGTCACCATATGTGCAGTCATACATGTACCTAGGGTAATGATGTCCATCTCATTCCACTATCATTAATAACCTAAAATTCCTTTCCAACCTCTCTGCCCTATCTAGAGTTCGTCTATTCCTCCCATGCTCCCTCTCCCTCTCCCACTATGAATCAGCCTCCTTATATCAAAGAAAACATTTGGCATTTGGTATTTTGGGATTGGCTAACTTCACTTAGCATTATCTTCTCTAACTCTATCCATTTACCTGCAAATGCCATGATTTTATTCTCTTTTATTGCTGAGTAATATTCCATTGTGTATATATGCCACATTTTTTTATGCATTCATCTATTGAAGGGCATCTAGTTTGGTTCCACAATTTATCTATTGTGAATTGTGCTGCTATAAACATTGTTGTGGCTGTGTCCCTGTAGTATGCTGTTTTTAAGTCCTTTGGGACTAGACCAAGGAGAGAGACAGATGGGTCAAATGGGGGTTCCATAACTACCATTCTGACTGGTCTGAGACAAAAATCTTAGAGTAGTTTTGATTTGTATTTTTCCAATTACTAGAGATGTTGAACATTTTTTTCATATACTTGTTGATTGGATGTATGTCTTCTGAGAAGTATCTGTTCAGCTCCTTAGCCCATTTTTTTTTAGAGAGAGAGAGAGAGGAGAGAGAGTGAGAGAGAGAGAGAGAGAGAGAGAATTTTTAATATTTTTTTTTTTTAGTTCTTGGCGGACACAACATCTTTGTTGGTATGTGGTGCTGAGGATCGAACCCGGGCCGCACGCATGCCAGGCGAGTGCGCTACCGCTTGAGCCACATCCCCAGCCCCTTAGCCCATTTTTTGATTGGGTTGTTTGTTTTTTTGGTGTTAAGTTTTTTGAATTCTTTATATAATGTGGAGATTAGTGCTTTACTTGATGTGTTTATGGCAAAAATTTGCCCCCAAAATGTAAGCTCTCTGTTCATTGATTCTTGAAACTTTTACCTCCCCTGTTGAGGATCTGAAATCCAAACCTCTTCCATAATTAAAAACTGAATAAGCTGTTTGGAACCACCAACCCTAAAATCATCTGTCTCCACTTAGCAGAGCGTTTAATAATGTCTTGACCCATTGAGGGTACCTGTACTTGGAGTAGCTTCTTCTTTGGGAAGTATCTCTTTGTAACTACAAGTTGATTTTTGATGATGTCACTTTCAGTATCTTTAAATAGGCTTAGATGCATTTTTTCTCTGTGAAATACAGAGCTCTCTTTTTGATTCCTGATTTTAGTTTTCTCCCGAGCCTCCTAAAGGAAGCATATGTGACTATGGATGCTTATGGGAGCCTGAACATAAGATTAGGTATGAAAGATATAATTGATTTAGAACTGCTCTCCCAAGGTATACAAGTTATAACAACTTGGCAAGTTCCCAGGAAAATAGTACAAAAGCACATTAGGATTGATCTTAGAAGGCTAGAAAGAGTCATGACTCACTAAAGAAAGGTGAAGTGATAGACTTGCCATGGTAGACAGTGGAGGTAAGCAGTAAAGGGGTCTGGGAAATGGACATGATGGGCTACATGCAGAATGTAAGGCCAGAATACCCAACAGATGAACGTGTTCCAGGGAATAACCTGTTAGATACATGGATTACCAAAGTCATTAGGACCAAAGAAAGTTTCCATGTCACTAACAGTAGTCAGCGCCGGCACTATTCTGGAAGCAATGGATGGAGGAAAGAAAGGAGGAAGTTCATTGATAGCAATAACACCAGAAAACACTTCTCTGAGTCCAAATGACAGCCTATAGGCCAGATTTGAGGAAGTACTTGTGGTTTTTGAAAAATCCCAGGAGAGGGCTGGGGTTGTGGCTCTGGGGTAGAGCTCTTACCTAGCATGTGTGAGGCACTGTGTTCAATTCTCAGTACCACATATAAATAAATAAAATAAAGTTCATTGACAACTAAAAATATATTTTTAAAAAAATCCCAGGAGATAGGTAGGCAGCGGGTGAAGGTTACCAGGGAAGGCACACTGGGAGACTGATGCAGAGGCTGTCTTCCTGGGAAGCTGAAGGGCTCAGAAAGCTTAGGACAAGGCATTGACAGAGTGACTAAGCTCCAGAGAAGAGTAAAGGCCAACCAAGGGAGGTCTGTCTTGCTGAGGCCCAAAAGGGAAAGAATGAGACCAGTCAGAAGAGAGGTTGTTGCCCAGCTACCAGCAGCAGCCCTCTATTGCCAGCAACTTCAGAAATTGCTTCACTGAGGAAAGCCACCTCCCTTGGGGACACTCTTCCTCAGATGGCCCAAATTCAGTGATAAACTGAACCAGGGCTGTAAGAGTCCTGCCACTTTGGCCCAACATGCACTATAGAACTTCTGGTGGAGTTAGCCAAGACCTTTCAAGATCTGCTTCACTCCCCCACTGACCGGTCCTGCTCCCTTCAATAGTTCCACAGGTCTTTCTCCCCCATAGACGCCCAGAAGTCAAACTCCATTTTATTACCTGCTTCTGGTAAATCAAGCTCCAATGGACCCTCAGAATCCTCATGTTTAGCTCTTCTTTGGCTAGAGTTAATATTCTTCCTTCTTGCATGCTAAGGAGAAACTATCAGCCAGAAGCCTAGAGTTCTAGATAATCCAGAAAGGAAAACACTTTCACTAAACTCCTAAGGTGTAGTAGTGGTAGGCACTGTCCATCCTACCCGCCAGAGACTTCATTCCTCTTTTTCTTGACTAGATTCTGGCACCTAAATACTGCTTTCTGGAAGCAGACAGGTGGAATACCAAATACCAAATACCAAAAAAATAATTAATTATATCAACTCTTCTCATCCTTGGGTTTTTAATAGCTGAATCACACAAGACGGTGTGACAGGTCACTGTGTTCCCAGATATGACACCTTCAGAATGCTTCAGCACCCTACCTGTGAGCTGCCCAATCTGGGAACAAAAGCATCACCTCTTCCCATTCTTTTGGACGATATTTTTTAACCAGTTATTATGGCTCATTGAGACATTTACTGTCCTCTTGCTTTGGAAAGAATCACATGATTCTGAATTCTTTCATCCCTCCCCTCTGAACACTGAAAAGTAAAGGTGAAGTACATTCCACTTGGGCAATTCCAAGTGCCTAGAGTTGGTGTCCAAGAGGGGCAAGAATTACCATGGTCCTTTTCCATTTCTAACTCAGGAGGTGGCAATCCAAATAGCTTTGCTGTCCTCTAGTAGAATGCCCCATGGTGGTGGGGGTAAGGGCATGCCTATCATCTTTAGTGTGGTTACAACTCAAAGCCTCAGGCTGCTACTACCATTTATGGCACCAAATCAGGTTTAATAGGTCCCTATTTGACAGATTTAAAGTCCATCAACTCCTGTGGAAAATTTATCCAGAGGGTCTGAAGATGAAAGAATTTGCTTGTCTGCAAAGGGTGAGTGAAACATTTCCACACAATCTTCAGCAGGTTACAACCCATAAATCTGTCAGCAGGCTTTACCTTCCAAGTGTGGGAAATTATGCAAGCTTCTTCTTTATTGTCATTTTGAATTATACACTCTTGTGTTATAGATAGATCAACGTTCCTAGGCAGCTAACAGAGTCATCGGAAGACAGGGATATGTTTTATTTTCCTGTCAACCAGCTCTGATTCAGTGTTTAGGGTGACATATAGTCAGGCATCAAGTTAAAAAAAAATTACGTAATGCACACTGCTTTCCATCATGACCAATGAGATGTAATTGGTGCTATTGACAGCACTCGGGGCTGCATCTATTTTCCTACAGACTAAAATCTTGATGACACTTTTCTTTCACTCTAGCTACTCAAGTAGTTATGAAACATCTCTGAGGAAAAATTATATAAATTCAGGATGTTACATGGAGTTTGGTTCCTTTCCTGAAAGAAGTGAACTTGGACATAAATTATCTGCAATAATTTTAGTAATTAACACTTAATGATCATTAAGAAGGTTGGCATGCATGGATCTTCTGATTCTCCTCTATGTGCCAGTTGCTCTCTCAGAAGAAAAAGCACATTTTTCTTATTTCCATAAAGGTAATATGGACTTACATCAGGCCTGATACTGTGTACCCATAGGCTGAAGTTTTAATGCACTATCACATTTAATTTGTGCAAAGCTCTTGCAAGTTAGATATTATTACCCCCAATTTGCAGATGCAGAAGATGAGCCTTACAGAGGTGATAAAAACTCATTCAAGATCAGACAACCAGTAAATGGAAGAGCCTTTTAAAGATTCTCTCCTATGAAACTGCATAGTCCTACCTTCTTTGCCCTCAGCTGTGCTGGGGTCACAGAAATGCATTTCTCTGCTGGGGAGCTATAGCTTCCAAAGCATATGAACTGACGCTTTACGAAAAGAAAGCTGTGCTCAGTTAGTTCCTTCAAATCTTTGCTCTCAGAAGTAAGGTAGGGTTTTTATTCTATATGGCAAAGAAGGAAAGCAAGTGCAAATGGAAGGGGAACATAGGGGAGATGTGGGTAAAACCAGAGAAAGTCTTCAAGAGAGTCTAGGGAGGGATGAATGCTATGGCTTAGGAGTATCAGATCTGTGCCACCAGAAGGACATCACTCCTGCAGCCCTGAGATATGAGTGTTCCCTCAATTTTCTCTTTTTCTCATGGTCTCTCTAGTACATTCTCTGTATATTTGTGCTGTTAATGTTCTCCTGATCTGCTTCCTCTAGGGCTTTGTTTCTTCCTAACAGCATTGTGTCCGTGGGCTGTTACCCTCCACTTTCTCGCATTCTCAAGTCTACCATTTGAGAATGAATCTTGGCTGTCTTCAAATTCCCAGTAGAAAGGAAGTGTTCTGTATTTTGAATGGAAAAGCAGCTGGTCCATAGATGGGCAATCCCTACTTAGATGTTCCCCTTGGGCCAAACACCTGGGGATGAGTCAGGAGAGAATAGATAGCAGTGTGGTCCTGTGGTCTACACCACACTGTCTATAGGCTGGCGTTCAGAGACCCAGATAATAGAGGGGTCTCAGTCCTGCATGTCAGCTCTGAATTTGCTCCTCACTCTGGTTCTTACTCTCTGTTTCAATCTCTTCCTTTATCTGCTCCCCTTGGTGGCAGATCTCCTTTTGACTAGTCTTTTGGGTTTCAAGTGATCCTCTCAGATCTGATGTGTTTCTTGAGATGCTCTCTCCCATACACATTCTTGAGTCTCATCTAACCATAGCCATTTGGCACCTTTTTCCTACTACTTCTACTGCTACCTTTGCTGCTGCTACTCCTAATAGCTACCAATTTTGAGATTTTATAAAGTGGTAGACCCTGCTCTATTCTTTTTTTGCATTATCCCATTTAATCTTTGTGTAATCTTATATGGTAGCTAATATCATTATTCCCAATTTATAGATAATAATATGAAGTTTATTATAGTGAGAGCAACACATTACCCAAGGCATCCGTGTGTCCTAGGTGGTCTTGGCTGTGCAAGTCAATTTTCCTAAGCATCCTGTTATATTTGTAAATGACTGAACACTGTTAATGCTTAATGATGATTGATTCTTCTGCTCTGGAGGAACCACCTTTCTATTGCTCCATATGTGATATGTCTTTAATTTTTTTTCTGTGTTTTATTGGTACACTATAATTATATATAATGGTTGGTTTCATTGTTTCATATTTGTACATGCTGACCATACAACAACATGATTTGGCCAATATCATTCCCTAGTATTTCCCCTTTCCCTTTCCTCCTCCCTCCCCCTCCTCCCTTTCATCTACTCTGCTGGTGTTCCTTGACATTTATGAAATCCACCTTCTACCTCTTTTCCTTTTTCTCCCTAGCTTTCACTTTGAGAGAAAATATATGACACTTGACTGTCTTGAATTTAGCTTTTTTTCCCCTTAAGATAATGTTCTTGAGTTTCATCCATTTTCTTGCAATGTTATAATTTCTGTCTTATTTGTGGATAAATAAAACTCCATTGTGTACATAAGCATATTTTCTTTATCCACTCATTCATTGATGCACATGGCTTCATAATTTGACTATTATGAATTGTGCTGCTAAAACTATGGGAATGCATGTGTCATTATAGTGTGATAACTTCAATTCTTTAGGATAAAGACTGAGAGTGGGATAGCTGGATCAAGTGGTGGTTCCATTCCTACTCTTTTGAGGAACCTCCATACTAATTTCCATAGTGGTTGTGCTGATTTATAATGCCACCATTAGTGTAAAAATGTTCCTTTTTCTCCACACCCTCTGCAGTGTTTATTATTGTTCGTATGCTTTATAGTTGCCATTCTAGTTAGAGATGAAATCTCAATGTAGATATGATTCGTATTTCCCTAGTTGCTAAATATGTTGAACATTTTTTTTCATTTATTGGTCATTGTATTTTTTCTTTCAAGAAGAATTTGTTTAGTTCATTTACCCATTTATTGATTGGATAATTTTTTGGTATTACTTTTTTTGAGTTTTTTATATATTCTGGATGTTAATTCTTTATTAGAAGAGTAGCTGGCAAAGATTTTCTCAAATTCTATAGGTTCTTTCTTATCCTTAATTGTTTCCTTTGCTGTGCAGAGCCATTTTAATTTGATGCTGTGCAATTTATTAATCCTTGGTATTATTTCCTGACCTTTAAAATTTCTATTGAGGAAATTTTTGCCTGTACCTATATTTTGGAGTATTGACCCTACATTTTCTTCTAGGAATTACACAATTTCTGGTCTAATTCCTAAGTCTTTAATCTATTTTGTGTTGGCTTCTGTTTAGGGTGAGAGAGAAAGATTTAGTCTCAGTATTCTACTTATGGATAACCAGTTTTCTCAGCACCATTTGTTAAAAAAGCTATGTCTTTCACAATGTAGGTTTTTGTACATCTTTGTCAAGGATCAGATTACTGTAGATGTGTGAGTTTGTCTTTGTGTCTTCTTTTTTTGTAACTTGAAGATTTATTTTTTTTATTCTTCAAATTAATTTTATTTTTTAAAAATACACGACAGCAGAATGTATTACAATTCTTATTACACATATAGAGCACAATTTTACATATCTTTGTATAAAGTATGTTTATGCCAATTCATGTCTTTATACATGTACTTGTTTTTTTTGCATTACAATTCTTATTCCACATATATACCACAATTTTTCATATCTCTGTTTTTTTTATTGGTTGTTCAAAACATTACAAAACTCTTGACATAGCATATTTCATACATCAGATTCAAGTGGGTTATGAACTCCCATTTTTTACCCCAAATACAGATTGCAGAATCACGTCTTTGTGTCTTCTAATCTGTTCTGTGATTTCACTGAATCTGTATATTGCTCTGGGTGGTATGGCCATTTTAACAATATTAATTTTTCTTATCCGCAAACCTGGAAGGCGTTCCATGGTCTTGTGTCTTTTTAATTTCTTCAGTTTTCTATAGTTTTCACTGTAGAGGGTTTTCACCTCCTTGATTGTATTTATTCCTATTTTGTTTTTGTTTTAGATGATGTGAATGGGATTGTTTTCCTGTTTTCTTTCTCAACAGAGTCACTATTAGTGTATAGCAGAGCTCTTGATGTTGATTTTGTAATCTGCTACTTTGCCAAATTTGTTTATTAGAGCTAGCAATCTTCTTGTGGAGCCTTTTGGACCTTCTAGGATCACATCATCTGTAAATAGTAATGACTTCTTTCTTTCCTATTTTTATCCTTTTAATTTCCTTCTTTTGCTTAATTTTTGGCTACAATTTCTAGTATTATATTGAATGTGAGGGGTGAGAGTGGACACTCTCTGTTGTTCCAGATTTTAAAGGAAATGCTTTCAGTTTTTCCCCATTTACTATGATGTTGGCTTTGGGTTTCTAATAGACAGCCTTTATCATGTTGATACAAGTTTCTCTCATTCCTAGTTTCTTCAATGTTTTTATCATGAATGATTGCTGAAGTTTGTCGAGGGCTTTCTCTGCATCTATTGAGATGATTAAGGCTTTTTTTTTTTTTGTCCTCAATTCTATTCATGTGGTGAATTACATTTATTGATTCATGTATGTTAAACTATTCTTGAAGCCCAGAAATAAAACCAACTTGCTCATGATGTACAATCTTCTTAATACATTGTTGAATATGATTTCCTAATAATTAGGAAAGATTTTTGTATCTGAGTTTATTAGGAATATTGGTCTGTAGTTTTCTTTCTTTGATTTTGATTTGCTTAGATTTTCTTGCACTATGGGAAAGAAAAATAGAACACATGTATTTGATGTCTTCTTAGTTGGAAGCACAAATAAAGCTAATATATACTGATTTTGTCTCCACTTACTTTTTTTTTCAGCCTTCAGTTCCATCAAAAATATGGATATGTCTTAAAAGTGTCTTTTAGGATCAACTGATGCACCATGATGCACAGACATGGCCTACCTCTTATTCTAAAGCACAAGGTTTGGGGAAGAATAGGAAATGTTGCAAAGAAAGCAGTATCAGTGTTGAGAATTCTCCACCAACCTGCCCTGTGAGAACTTTATTGTGCATTTGAACTAGTTCCTGAATTTCAACAAAGAGACATTTGGAACTGAAAACTTTTAATTATCAATAGGTATGCTTAAGTTAATAATTTAGTTTTTTGTTATCATTTTTTAAAAATTAGTTTTCTCACTAGAGAATGGGGTTAATAATTCCCACCCTATTTTTTCATGTAGCTGTTGTGAGTAGGATAATTAAAAACTACAGCACTCTATATAACACTCCAAAACCCAAATAAGTGCTATTGTAACAAGAATTTAGAGGCTGCCTTTGCTAAAAACACTGAATCTTTCCTTGGGCCTACAATGGATAAAATGAGATAAAAAAAAAAAAAAACTTGGCATATCTGTCTCTCTTGCTCTGAGTCACCTTGGATTCCAGGAACAATATGCCTGATCCATAAATGCCTTGTGATGAGAGGAAATTATCCCTCAGTCAACAGCAGCTTTCTTATTTCAAGAAAGACCCTGTCTGACCAATCCTGAAATAATAATCAACCAGACGTCTCTGATCAAGATGGCTTGACTATGCATACTTCCGGTACCCTTATCTATATAATCTAGGAGTCTGGGAGTTCACGTCAGTATCCTGAAGATAGGGCAGAGATGTTTCATCTCACTTGTCTTCCCAGTAGGGTCATATTGATTAAAATTCATTTCTTGTTTTTCATCATTTCTTTTTCCATTTTTGTGTGTGTGCGGGGATGGTGAGTGGCCAGAATTGGATTCTTGGTACCCCCAGAGTAGGGCCCCTGGTTTACAACTCCAGTAACACTATTATTGCCATTTTATTATTCCAATCTACAGTGCAGGCTACTAAGTGTCTTAGGAATACAGAAATACTTTTTCTATATTTAACTTTGATGCAGCTTGAGTTTTATCCCTAAAGGATCTATTTTCCTCCTAGAAAGATATAGAAAACAAAACAACCTAGAGATGTTCTCCCTTCATTATTCTGACTCTCCTCCAAGAACATGAAATCTGGATTTTCTTTCCTGCTATGCCATTTTTTAAAATCCTGTTTTCTTCTCCCAGGCTGAATAGGATGCCTCTATTGATAGATTCTACTTTCTACACCCATTTCCCTATATACAAATTAATTTGAATTTAAAAGATGCCATCTTCTAAGACAGAAAAGATTCTGGCCCATGGAAAACATAGATAAGTTCTGGAATAGGTGAAGAGTGCTCCCTAGTCTTACCAATAGATAAAGGCTCATTTTGCTAGTACCCAACAAATAAATCAGGTCATTAAATTTCTGTATTCTTCATTAACCTGAGTTGGTTTGAAGAATAGTCATAGGCCATGCCATGATAGGTAACTCATGAGCTTCATTGTTTTAAAAGCTGGTGTCAATTCTAGCACCACTGATCCTTATCCATGTAGCTTTGGGTAAATAGTTCTGACTTTTGGGGGCTCATTTTCCTTATCCACCTAAAAAATTAATGTTCATTTATCCTTAGTGAAATAAGCCAGACTCAGAGAGTCCAGGGTTGAATGTTTTCTTTCATGTGTGGAAGCTAGAGAGAAATGAGGAATTAAAAATAAAAGAGGATCTCATGAAAATAGAAGGGAAAATAATGGGGTGAAGGGAATGAATCTAGGGGAGGGAGGAGGAATGAGAAGGGGGAGGAACTGCAGAGTGAAATTGACCCAGTTATGCTATGTGCATGTATAATATAATCAGCTCTGCTTTTTTGCATATAATGCACCACTTATAAAAACAATAAGTAAATAGAAGGAAGACCAATAGAATAGAGGAGGGTGATGGGGGGGAGGGGAAGAAGAGGTACTGGGGATTTAAATGGAAAAAATCACGTTATATGCATTTATGAAATGTTGAACACCATTTCCTATGTGTAATTCTAATGCACTAATAAAAACATTGAAATGATGTTGATGGTTATGAAATGTATTTCCCAAAGAGGTTGCGAATGACAAATGGTGGCTAGCACTTGGTACAATGCCTGGGGCACACGTCCTCATGAGTTGTAGCTGTTCTAATTTCATCATTGCAGTTTTATTAAGGGAAGTGGTAAACACAAAGTTGACCTGAAATGATGAAAATCTTTTGTCTCTTTGGGACACTCTGGTAGTTCCATCATCTATTCAGCATCTTGTGACCTTTGCCCTGCTCTAGTTTTCACCAGGACATGGTATCTAAATGGAACCTCAAAACCAGAGAAATTTCTCTAGTAGTTTCTGAAAGTGAGGGCCTATTCTGTGACAAGCTGTCTTCCTCATTGAGTCAGAATGAGCCCAAGGAATTGAGATTTCTTTAGATTGGAGCCTGGATTGCAAAAGCCCCTAATTCATAAAGTTGTCTCTGCAGAGTGGGCAGCCTGGCTGATACCTGGCAAGAGACAGAAAATGAGAATTTCTAATTAAAGCATCAAGTCATTTATAATTGATAAACTTTAAGGACATCTTCATCCTCTACGGCCCTATTTTAATAAAGTAGCTTGTTAACTAAAACAGTCATGCCAAAACATCTGTTGATTCTAAAGGCAAGTGCTGAGCCACCATTAGTTAAAGAAGCCAGACCTTACCATTTAAGCCATGCAAATCAAGAAAATTCTCTGTGACCTCTTTGTAAGAGAAAAGTGGGCAGTTGCCAAGGCTGGTGGCTTCTTGCATGAACCTACAGGCTCCATCTCTCTGCAGACTTAATGTCTGTCACTCAGCATAGGAAAGGAAAGCTAGAGTTTAATTACCTGTTGTTAGTCTTTAAAGAGGCCTTGAAACATCTGGGTGTTAGTCTTTAAAGAGGCCTTGAAACATCTGGGTGATAAAAAGATGTGACTGTTTCAATAGGCACTTAGCCAGGAAAACAGAGACAAGATTTGTGTGAATGCTGGGGTCCCCAGTTCTTCCTATACTGTTTCTGCTGGGGTGGAGAGTTCTTGGTAAA
Source organism: Spermophilus citellus (assembly GCF_964194105.1). Taxonomy (NCBI): domain Eukaryota; kingdom Metazoa; phylum Chordata; class Mammalia; order Rodentia; family Sciuridae; genus Spermophilus; species Spermophilus citellus. Next base: position 77,617,046 of record NC_138195.1, on the reverse strand, counting down.
AGGATATCAGTGGAGGTTAGTATCTTTCTCACAGTCAGAGTTTGAGGAACTATTTAACAAAGTGCTCTCTGCACACTTGAGACTTGAACTTGAGACTTGAAAAATCATTAAGTACCTGCTTCATTGAAGATGGTCTTCAGACTGTCTTTGGACCCATTGCTTCAAGAGAATTTCTTTCAAAAGAATACATATTTACTTGGCAAAGTAAAATAAAGACAGAATACAACTTAATGAATAATTGCACATGAGTGATTAGTAATGACAAAGAGTTATACAGAAGTTGGCATTACTTCATGAGTACCTTGCTAGGCCATTAGGATAGAAACCTGGGGCAAGACAGAATGAGGTAGATAGTAAATTGCTCCACAAAGGAGAACCTACAGGCATACTTTGAGAAAATCACTTGGAATGGGGGTGCAAGTGGAATGAGATGGAGCATGGGGTTGAACCAGGGGCTACTTGTTAATAATGAAGATTTATAAGTCCCACCTTGGAATGACTTATTGTATTGGTAAATTTTCAAATGGCATTTTGTGCCTGCTTGACTTTTCCTTTGATGGGGTAACAACCTGCAGGAAGGTAAGTCTCTGTTATACTTTCAAGGATGGCTCTTTCCCCTACCTCCTGTTACAATGTGGCCTGCCCTTGGCCAGTGCCTCTGACTACACTGATAAATCTTTCTCTTTGTGAGATTCATTTGGCAGACATGTATGGTATGTTTTATTTAGAACTATTTGTTTTTATATCATTTTAAACCAAGGATGTCAACTCTCTGCAAGAGTTGACTATTACAGAATATGTCCCATGCTTAATCCATACTGTAACATCCTCTAGTACTAATCAAGGTATTCCCTTGAACTCTATGCTACTCAATTATTATCAAAAGCTGAGTTTATAGAAATTAGATTCATGAAAGACATTTTGAAGGAGTATTTTGAATATAGTCTTTTAGATTGCATACTATGCTATATTCCTGAGTTTTGACTTTATAATAGGTAAGGTAATTGTTTGAACTCCATGGACTTATTCTTTTGTTTAGTACCCAGAGTGGGACAGAGAGCTGCAATTTATTAAATTTCCTAGCGCCTAATCCATTTCCTTTTTTGCACTTAAGCCTGTCTACTGTTCACTTATTTGAATAGGGCAGTGCATTGATGTGTATGTATTTTCTTTGATCCACTTGTACCCAGCCCATTCATTCTCTTTGGCGAACCATCTATTTTGTTGATAGTGATATTTTCTATTCACAGTCCACCATGTGTGTTAAATTCTCTTTCATCTTGCAATTCTGCTTTCCTCTCCTTCCATCCTCTCTTCTCCATTCAAGGTTTATAATGTTTTTGCTTTTTGTTTTTTCTTAGAAGAGATAATGCAATTTGCTGTTCAGGAATGATGAATTTGCTTTTTTCATGGAATCATACTTTGAAATGATCTCTCTTAATTTATGTCTGAAGATACACAGGAGGACTCCCTGGCAGTTCTTCCTTTAATTCCTCGGCAAAGAAAAGCCACCTCCATGATCTTTCCCCTCATTTTCCAACCAATTAGTTGCTATTTCCATTTGCTTTCTAGACACTGTTTCTTTTAACATGATTGAAAGCTAATGTCATTGTGCCAAATAGAAGTGGTTTGTATGCTACCGTTTCTCTCTCTAAATTGAAACCCTTAAAGGCAGAGATTGTGAATTTCTGTTTCCTCCATATGCAGCTAGGTTCTAATCCAGTGCCAGAAAGAGTATGTGATCAGGAAACACCAAGAGAGTCATGCTTGACTCCTCAGGACCTGGATGAAGAGGTTCATATGCAGATGCTTAGTTGTGATGGGCATAGTGCTAGAATGGAGCTACACACAGCAGCATGGAGGAAGGAGATCTGACCAGACTGTGTATGTGTGCTGGAGGAGGGGCATTGTAGCTACAGTTGTGCTCCCAGCTTCGATGGTATTTAGCAATGGTACAGCATCTACCCAGTGGTACAGAACAGATGGAAGGGGAAGTTGTGTTACCAACTTCAGATCAGAAGCTCATCCCTCAGGAAAACCAATATCTGAGAGATGAGTGCTAGGAGAAAGAAAGGCTTTACTGATTGGCCAAAGAAAGGAGATGAAAGAGCTTTGCTCACCAGTCAGCTTCTGAACTCCAGGGGGGTTGGTGAGTTACAGATACAGGGCAGGAATGATGAGAGAGGTGGACAGGCTCATGAAGGGAATGGGAAGAATAGTCAAGTCTTCCCTGGGAATTGGCAGAGAGCTTACATGTCTTTTCACACTTTCATGGTTTACTTTTTCTGTTCATTGTGGCTGGTAGTTGAGGGAGGAGTGAGAGAGAGACAGACAGACACAGAACCCTGCATGGTCTGGGTCATGTTAACCCTATGTTATAATTTTAGACAAAACATTTCCAAAGAGATCCATGTGTCTAAATGTAGAACTGAGTAGAGTCCAACACAAAAGGTTAAGATAAGAAAGAAGACAGACACAGTATGAAGGCTGAGATTCCCAGACTTGTCATCCTGTTCCAGTCACTGATTAGACATCTGTAGGCCAAGGTGAAGATTGTTTGTTTTCAGCAAAAGTGGCCTTTGGGTCTCTGAAAAGTAGCCCAGGTAACCACTATCATCATAACCTACTCATCAAGGTGTGAGCTAGGCAAAGCTAGTGGAGACCAATAATATGTGCAAGCAGCCATATGACCTCCCAAATTAGTGATTTTTAAGTCAACTAAGAGGAAGTGAAGCTAGAGGGTTTATTTAGGATTGTAAGTTTGGAAAAAAGTTTTATGCTTTGGAAACAATTTTGGGGAGAGTATTTGAGTCAGAACTGACAATATTTGTTATCTAAGAGTACAGATTTATCCAACTTGTGATCTATTTTCATTCATAGATGTTCATCCAAAAAAAGAATATTAATAAAAGTAGTTTAGTTTCACTGCTACTGTAGCTGAAAAAAAAATTTTATTTGGTAGTAAGCCACTCTATATCTTAATTACAACACCATATTAAAACAAATCAATTTATAAATTGCAATCAGTGCTAACAGAAATTATTTATGAACTGTTATTATATGCATTGGGATCCTATAATATATTTTATTCCAGGCTGGGACTGTAAGTGTTTCATTATATTCTAAGGTGCCAGGCCATTAACCTATAATTTCACTTGTCATCTTGTCATTACATGGAATTCTTTTCTATTTGGAACAGAATTTTTAAGCTCTTTTAGGTTATTTCTCTGTTGCTATTTAATTTCTCTGTGGATCTCAATAGGCCATGATTACAGCTTGTTAAACAGCTGTGACCCGTGCTACAGGCAACTGGCTTTTCTTAAACATCTGGAATGGGTCCTGAATGGGGTTAGGCCTCCTTATCTGTCTCTCCTTCCTGGGTGTTAGTGATTCTAGAACCCAATATGTATTTCCTAGTTCTGAACACTTGCAGGTCATGGTACCTTTACAGAGAGTACTTAGAACATAGTAAAACCAGTTATTGGAAGGCTCAGCAAGATGACCTCCCATTTTCAAAGACAGCCCATGGCTTGGTGTTGTGAGGTCTTGTTCATGGAAACTGAGTGGAAGACAGTTGTCACTGGAGAAACATGGGATAAAATACCTGCATGGATCAACACCAATCTGCCTCCACTGCTTGGAGAGTGACAGAATCTTCATATGAAGAAGAGGAAACTATTTATAGTTTCTGCTATCAATGTGCCAGAAACTGCTGAGTTAGGCATGTTTAATTATGTCTCGCAATATAGTTTCCCAACTCTGCCAATCGAGGTATTATTATAAAGCTCATTTTATATCCAAAGACACTGAGGATCAGAGTTGCTTTTTTTCAAAATTAGGCACTTAATACAATGCTGAGCTCATTTTCAAACTCACCTCTCCTGGACTCTAAAATCTCTCTCTCTTACATCATATTCTAGTTGTCTTTTTCACACTATTACACTACATTTTCTAAGGGTGAGTTGTTCTTTCTGAGGACTAGTTCTATGAATTTTCTTTTCTGCTTCTTAGGCCTGTACTCACTGTATTAATAAAGTCTTTTTACACAGGAGACAGGAGGAGGAGGGGGGATGTTCCAGGCAGTTGCAGTGAAAGTCCAGCTATTGGTTACTTCTGGGGAATGGATATTTCTAGAAGACATAGTTTCCCTCTTTTCAGCGCAGCATTCCTGCATGCTCCCTGCAGTGTGGACTCAGGTGTGCTTTAGGTAATCTCCCTCAGGAAAACAGCACTGACTCAGATCATAAAGTGAAGGGATCTGAGTGCTGTCCAAACTTTAGAATCCCGCCAGCACAATGGAGTCCAGAAATGAGAGTATGTTGGTTTCTGTGGAATCAAGGCCACATTGCCTGAATAAATCATTCCCTAGCTCCTTTTGTCAATGATGCAGAATTCTTACTCTTTTTCTGCCTTCAATTTGATCAGGATCATCAGTTTAAAGGGACAGTACTAAAAACTAATGGGAGAAATTAAAATTAAAGTGAAGAAAGGAATGAAAGGAATTTATTAAAAAATAAGTTTCACCCACTTCACATTTATTTGTCTTCCAAACACCAACCTGAAAGGTGGGAAAGGTGAAGACATTTGCTTAGAGTTTCTTTCCCTTTCTGAAAGGAGATTATAAAGCCATGTGTGGACCTCAATGGGGGAAAGAATAGGTTTTTCAACAAATGGATGGATTGAGACAACTGGATACCTATACCAAACAATTATGTTGGACCTTGACTTTGTACAACACACAAAATACAGCTCAAAATGAACCATAAATGTATGCGATTGCTAAAATTATACGATTGTAAAGGAAAACCTAGAAGTAAAGCTTTGTGACTATGGAGGAGGTGTTGATTTCTTAGATGTGAAACAAAAGGAAAAGTGAGAAAAAGCAGTTTGCATTTCATCAAAATGGAAAACTTTTCTGTTTCAAAGGAAACCATCAAGAGTGTGAACACATGAGCATAGAATGAAACATTCACAAATCCTATGTTAGATAAGGTGCCTGAATCCAGAATACATAAAGAACGTTCATAATTCAATAATGAAATGACATACAGCTCAATTAAAAATGGGTAAGGATTATAATAAAGCAATTATACAAGTGGTCAATAAGCACATCAAAAGAATCTCAAAGGCACTTGAGAAATGCAAATCAAAATGACAAATAGCTGCCACTTCATACCCACTGGTGTGACCAATCACAAACCAGATGTTAATAAATGTGGGTTAGGATGAGGAGATCCTATTGGTGGGAGTATAAAATGGTACAGTCAGTATGGAGAACCGTTTGGTATTTCCTCAATGTCAAACTCAGTCTTACCATTTTACCTAGTAAATCCTCCCCCCTGCATATACCAATAAGAAATGAAAATTTATCTTCACACAGAAACTTCTACATGAATTTCCATAGCAGTCTCACTCATAATAGCCCAAGAGTAGAAAAAGCCCAGATGTCTATCCAATCAGTGGATTATAATTTGTTTATAAAAAGTATAGAAGTATTGCAATAATATGGATGAACCTTGAAGATGGTATGATTTTGTTTATATGAAAAAGTCAAAATAGGCTGTCCATAAGACAGAAGGTAGATTCACAGTTGCCGAGATCTTGGGAAGGAGGGATGTGGAAAGAAACTGGCAAGTAACTGCTAATATGAGTTGTTTAGGAGGCTGAGGAAAAAAAATTTAATATTAATTGTAAAGATAGCTGTAGAACTCTGTGAGGATATTAAAATTCATTGGCTTTTATACTTTAAATGAGGAAATTGCATTATATGTGAGTTATAGCTCAATGAAGCTATCAGAATGCTCACCAAATATTTAAATATAAATGCTAACAATGTATTCTATAGTTTATAAGCCTTATATAAGTAAAATACATGAAAATAATAGCATCAAGTGTAGGAGTGGGCAAATTAATGAGTTTCCTAACTAGGAATCACGATACTCAATTCACCACTATTACCATTTTGTACCGGGTGGTTCTGGTTTGTTTTTATTGGCTGTGCTGTGCATTGTTTAGCATCATCTCTGGCTTCTACCTTCTGGATAATAGGTACCAGCTACATCTTATGTACCCCAACTACTTCCATTTATGCCACTAATAAATTGTCTCCAGGCTCTGTCATTTATTCCCCCAGGTGTCAAAATTATCCTGGGTTAGAAAACACTGCCATACATGAAGTGGTGCAATATGAATTTTACGTAACGTATTGGCTTTCTGTTTTACTGTAACCAATGACCACAGACAGTGATTTTAAGCAATACAATTATTTCATAATTCTGGAGCTCAAAATCCAAAATATTCTTAGTGGGCTAAAATCGAGGTATCAGCAGGGCTGCATTGCTAGGGAGGCTCCCTTTCCTCCTCTTCTCCAGTTCATGAAGGCGTTTCTACGTAGTCCACCTCCCTCTCTCTTCCAGGCCCTCAGTGTAGCATCTTCAGTTCTCAGTCAACCCCCTCCTCTCCCTCTCTTTTCTCTGTCCCACCCTCTGTTTTGTCCCACTCAATTCCTTTCCTCCCACCTCTGACCCTCTGCTTCCATCTTAAAGACAGTAGTGATTACTTTGGGCTTACCTGGATAATTCAGGAAGGTCATAATTTCACAAATTCTGAGGATTAAGTCATGGGTATCTTTGGAGTGCATTATTCAGCCTACCACAGCTGACCTTGTAAATTAGAGATGTATTCTAGGATCCTAAAAAAAAATCACTAAAACAACAAGGATTATGCATTTATTGGTATTCCACAGTTTCCTGAGACTCTATTTAGTTTGCTTTTTTCTCCTTTCTTTAAATTGGATCTCTATTACTATCTTCAAGTTAAGACATTTCTACTATAAGCACAATTCTATGACTGGGATTATCTAGGATTTTCTCACTACATTTATTTCTGCATTTTATTCATATTTTTAAACCAGGATTTCCATTCATCTTTAAAAAAATATAACTTGTGGCTATTGATATTCTATGTTAGATATGCCATGATCATAGTACTTTTATTTACTTGTTTGTACATGGGTTTCTTCAATTACTTTAAGCATTTTTATGATAGCTTCTTTAAAATCTTTGTCTTCCAATTCCAACAACTGGGTCCATTTCAAAATAGCTCCTACTGCCTGCTTGAGTTATACTTTTTTATTTCTTTGCATGCTTTATATATATATATATATATATATATATATATATATATATATATATATATATATATTTTGCTGAAAACAACTTTTTTTGGTAATATATTGTAATAGCTGTGGATTCTCATTCCACACAGAGGTTCTTATTTATGCTTTGTTGGTTGGTTTCTTTAGTTATTTGTCTGTACTAATTCTATGATCATAGTATGTCTTCCATATAGTGTAACCTCTGATCTAACTTCTCAGATTTTCCCTTGTTATTATTCTTAAATCTTTTTTTGTTTAAGGGTATCCTCAATATTGTACAGTGGTCAGCAAATTGTTATTTAGAAATGTGTGCTTAAAACCCGGGGATAGTAAAGCTTCTATTTTTCTCAGTTGGATCTATCTGTGATTTGGTGAATGCTTTAAAATTTGAGGGGAATGGTTGATAACCTGCCTTACCTTCAACCATGTATATCATCTGGTCTCTCTTGAGAGAGCACAGCTTTGCATGTTCACAGTGTTTGAGGCCACACAGGATTAGTGTGACTCTGAGAGGATCTCTTTGTATGTATTAGTATTCTATTGATGCATAACAAATTACCACAAGTGTAGCAGCTTAACACAACACTCATTCATTCAGTCACAATTGCATAGGTCCCAAGTCTGGGCACAGTATGGTGCCTTCCTCTGACTGGAGTCCAGAAGAGCTGAAGTGTGTTGGCTCTCCTGGGCTCATATCTGGAGGTTCTAGGGTAAGGATCTACTTCCAGTCTCATTCTGGGTGTTGGCAGAATTCAATTCTTCATGGTTGTAAGACTGATGTCTCTTTATTTCTGCCTGACTGAGAACCACTGTTAACTCCTTGAAGCAACTCTGTTTCTTGTCTTATGGCCCATTTCATCTTGGTAACAGGAACCCCCATCATTTTAAGTTGTGGATTTCCTTGACTTCCTCTTCTGTAACAAGAAGATAATTCTTTGCTTTTAAAAAAAAGGTATGTGTGATTAGGTTTGGTCCACACCAGTCTGTCTGTCTTTGGTCAACTGATTTGTCATCTATTAATTGCATCTACAAAGTCTCTTTTGTCAAGCCAGTGATGTGATATGCCAAAACTATTCCTGGTTAAAGGTATATTATAAGCATTGTGGAAAAAGGGACACATTTTGATTAATGATGAATTTTTTCTAGTTGATTTTGGCTATTCAAAATGGAAAACAAACACCTATTGCACTTCAGGCAATGGTGAGGTGTAGGGGTGTTACCCAGTGTCTGCTACAGTTCTGCAATCTCAGTAGCCAAATGAATCTAGTTCTACTTTTGCACCCACCTAGGGAACAGAGGAGGCTTATTTGTAATTTGCTTTTGCCCTGATGTGATTCCTCTAGGAACTTTTTGTCCTTTTAAATATGTCATCAGGAACATTTGAGTATCATCCCATGATGAAAGATCAGGGAAGAAAGTTGGGTTAGGAATGTGTGGGATACACAGATGGAAGTAGACTAGTCACTTTAAAGGAAATATCTGACTACTTTGGTTAGTGTGAGGAAATCAAAAGGAAATAGGTTTTGGAGATGGTTATGGTTTAGATATGAGGTGTTCCACAAATGCTTATGTGTACGTACGACAATGCAAGGAAAGTTAGAGTTAAAATGATTGAGTTATAAGAGCTTTTACCAGATCAGTGCATTAATCCACTCATATGGATTAGCTGGGTAGTAACCATAGGCAGGTGAGGAGTGGCTGGAGGAGTGGGTCACTGGGGGTTTATATGTTGTTTTTGGTGAAAGGAGTTTTCTCTGATTCCCATCTGCTGTGTCTGGGGCTGGTTTTCCTCTACCATGTTCTTCTGCTATGATGTTCTGTGTCACCTGGGGCTCAAAGCAATTGAGCTGGCTCACTGTAGACTGAACTTCTGAAACCATGAGCCAAAATAAACTTTACTCATCTAAGTTATTCTTGTCAGGTGTTTTGGTCACAGTGATGAAAAATGTTGACTGAAGCAGAGATCTCATGAAAATATATTATTTGAAATGCTTGTCTCATTTATGTGCTAAGTTACATAACCTTGTTGAGTCTGAGTTTTCTTATTTATGAACAGTGGATGACAATACCAGCCCAGAAGTGAAGCCTCTTCAACTTTTGTTAATCTGCCAATTTTTTGTGTGTCTGTTTGCTTTTCTGGCATAAGTTCTTTTAATTTCATACTGCATTATTAGAAACTATTCTCATTTATAAGACGTATCAGGGGAATGAAAGGTGTACTTATCAATTTTTTAGCAAAATTCAGGTGAGGTTTGGTTCTCAAATAGTCTTTTCATAGACATGTACTTTCTCTGGTATATTTCTAATATATAAAGTAAAATTTTCTTGTAGAAATTAAAATATTTTCAGAAAAAAAATGTAGAATTTCAACTTTATTTTATAATTTATACCATATGATTTATACTTTTTAAAGCACATCACATCAGAATTATTATTTCTACTTTTCAAAACAGGAGAGATTAAAGAAGCAGAAATGAAATTGGGACATGAGTCTGTTATTTTCTAATCCAGTATTCCATTTAATTACCATAATTTCTTCTATAAATAATGTTAATTTTTATAATGTGGTAGCAATATTGGCAAAAATATTAAAGAGATTCTTCCTACTATTTTATGCCCCTCGTATGTCTGATTCTTACAGTAAAAGGTCTCAGTTTATTCCAAAACTACGTAAAAGAGGCCCACAAAATATTTTTCAGTACTTGGATTCCATAGCTTCACACATTATCACAAGAGAGTATTCAACCATGACTTTTATAATTGGCTACAAACATAATCCAATATCGTCATCTTACCACATTGTCAGAGCAGTTAATTGGACTTGCATAGCTACCAGCAAAATATATTGGTTTATGCAAAGAGTGAATCTCATTTCCTCTGTAAGCTTTTCTGAACAAGAGTGGTGTAGAGAGAAGGGCAAGGAGGGAGGATGCTCAGTGTAACTTCAAAAGATCTTTTTGGATCCAAATTTCCACTCCTGGTAGATAGATATAATAGAAGATGGCACTAATTTATTTTAATAAATATGATGAAGTGGGATAGGCCAACATATAAATAATAAATTTTATAGTGAAATTCACCTGAGCCAAAATCGGGGGACAGTGACTCATCCATTCTACTTCGAAAAACTTTTTATACCACGTCCCTAAAAACTAAGTATTAACAAAGGAAGAGGAATTTTATCCTTTGAAATTAATGCAAATCTCTCTTAAAAATAGAACAACAACCACCTTATCTGATCAGATTTCACTGACTTAAGTGTGAAGGATTTGGGTCCATGGTAATGACTAAGTTATTAGAAAGAACTTGGTTCTGTTGATTTCCAGACCCATCCTCTTTACTGTCCTGTCCTTGGACAAGTCACACCCTACTTTTTAGCCTCACTATTTTGCCCAGGAAAACAGTTTTACTTACCTTGTGAAGGCATGTAGTGATTAAATGAGAATGTCATCTTCAACTTTATTCTACTGTACCTAATCAGGAATAAAAGATGAAACTCGACTCACAACAATATATTTATGCCTTTGCAAGAGAAAATTTAATTTGTTTCAAACAAACAAGCTATAGCCTCTAGACATTTGCTTGAATCACAGCAAAGCACAGCACTGAATTTGAAATCTGATTTTTAAAGACACCTTTGATATCCTAAAATAAATAAAAGGAAAGGAAAGCCCACGGAGAACTTTTGCAGAAAATCTAGAAGTAAGATTTTTATAAATCAACTTAGTAAACAGTCAGTCAACAAGTACATGAAAAAATGCTCTCCATCTCTAGCAGTCAGAGAAATGCAAATCAAAACCACCCTAAGATACCATCTCACTCCAGTAAGATTGGCAGCCACTATGAAGTCAAACAACAACAAGTGCTGGCGAGGATGTGGAGAAAAGGGTACACTTGTACATTGTTGGTGGGACTGCAAATTGGTGTGGCCAATTTGGAAAGCAGTATGGAGATTCCTGTGAAAGCTGGGAATGGAACCAACATTTGACCCTGCTATTGCCCTTCTCGGACTATTCCCTGAGGATCTTAAAAGAGCATGCTATAGGGATACTGCCACATCGATGTTCATAGCAGCACAATTCACAATAGCTAGATTGTGGAACCAACCCAGATGCCCTTCAATAGATGAATGGATAAAAAAATGTGGCATTTATACACCATGGAATATTACGCAGCACTAAAAAATGACAAAATCATGGAATTTGCAGGGAAATGGATGGCATTAGAGCAGATTATGCTTAGTGAAGCTATCCAATCCCTAAAAAACAAATACCAAATGTCTTCTTTGATATAATGAGAGCAACTATGAACAGAGCAGGGAGGAAGAGCAGAAAGAAAAGATTAACATTAAACAGAGACATGAGATGGGAGGGAAAGGGAGAGAAAAGGGAAATTGCATGGAAATGAAGGGAGACCCTCATTGCTATACAAAATTACATATAAGAGGTTGTGAGGGGAATGGGAAAATAAACAAGGAGAGAAATGAATTACAGTAGATGGGGTAGAGAGAGAAGATGTGAGGGAAGGGGAGGGGGGATAGTAGGGGATAGGAAAAGTAGCAGAATACAACAATTACTAATAGGGCATTATGTAAAATTGTGGATGTGTAACCAACGTGATTCTGCAATCTGCATTTGGGGCAAAATTGGGAGTTCATAACCCACTTCAATCTAATGTATGAAATATGATATGTCAAGAGCTTTGTAATGTTGTGAACAACCAATAAAAAAAATAAAGCAAAAAAAAATCAACTTAGTAAAATTCTTCTAACTCCAGGGCAACCATTAACAAAGTGACTAAAAATATAGAAAAAAAATGTATATCAAGGAATAAAAATGGTAGATCAGAAAAGATCTGTTTAAGACAAAAGAAGGTAATAAAGGAGGAGTAGGGGACAAAAATTAACATCAGATATAAAGAAAACAAATAGAAGAGGTCAGATGGAACTTCAGTATTAATTGCAAATTCATTAAACACTCAAAAGGCAGAGATTGGAAGAATGAAAACAAAAAATGCCATGACCCAACCAAAGGTGTACAATATACACGCTTTAGATTTAGAGACACAAGTGGACTGATATTAAATGGATGGTAAAGCTTATACAGTTTAAAAGCTGAATATTGAGTAATATATAGAGTGGCTAAACTAAGGTGATGACAAAATCTACTTTAAAGTAGATGTTATTAGTGAGAAAAATTAGTAATGATAAGTGGACTAAACCTTTAAGAAGATAGAATAATTATACATAGATACCTATCTAAGAACAGGGGCCCAGAATATATAAACGACAACAGAAAAATACTTGGACCTTAGGCACTTTAGGGACTCTATTATTTGCCTCAGTTGTCATTTTCTCCAGTGTCTGCAGGGTGTTTGTTTCCCTCTTCCCTTCAGAGTTCTGAGTGAGGTCAAACGAAGTCAAGTCCTTAGTTATTGGACATGTTAGAACACACATACACAATTTGTGAAATTTTTCTGCTCTGCTTCTTTCAAAAGTCAGGTCCAGTTTTCCATACTGAGAACATGGATGTCTGTCTTTAAGACCATGCTGAGCCTGAACAAGGATGGGGCAAGCACAGAGAAAAAGCTTTTTTAATATTTTTAAGTTTTCTTTTTTTTTTTCTCTCTCTCTCTCATTTCAGCATCTGATTGATTCTGTAAGCATTCAGCTGTTTTCCAGGGTTTAAAAAGTTGATTCTGATACTTTTTGCTTAAATTCTGTGTATAGTTTCTCAGCAGAGGCTTCTGTGGAGAGATGGGCCCTTGGAGATGTGTACTCCAACATATTTGCTGGTATTCTCAAAACCCAACCTTTAGTAATGGATGGGATAAATAGGCAGAAGGTCAATAAGGAATTATAGTCCATGCATAACATTATAAACCAACTAGACAACATAAATTTATAGACTTCTAGACCACCATCAACAGCAAAGTCCACATTTTTCTCTGAATCACAGGGGACATTCGCTAGTATAGCTAGGGTAAACTCTATGTTAGGCCTCAAAACAGACCTCAATAAATTTAAAATGACTAAACTTGTACAAAGTGTGTTCTCCAGAAATCTGTGAGCTGATCCTAAAAGTTCATGAAAATGCAGGGGACCCAGAATAATAACCAAAATAAATCTTTACAGAAAAAAGTTGGAGAACCTACACGTCTCAGCTTCAAACTTATTTCTCACCTCAGTAATAAAAAACAGTGTGCTTCTGATATAGGTGTTGAAATGAAATTAATGAAATAGAATTGAGAATCCAGAAATAAATCCTTAACATTGATCGTCAATTGATATTTGATAAGGGAGCCAAGGCAATTAAGTGGGGAAAAAGAAAAGTCTTGCCAACAATTTGTGCTAGGACAACAGGATATTCATTAGCAAAGCAAACGAATTTGTAACCTACTTCGGACCATATACACTGTTTATGGCATCCATAGAGGTTGGTTCCGGGTCCCCTGTGGATACCAAAATCAAAAGATGCTCAAGACCCTTATATAAAACAGCATAGTATTTGCATATAATTTACACATATTTTCCCATACTCCTCTAGGTTACTTAAAATAACTAATATAATGTAAATGTGCATTAGTTATCTTTGTACCATAATAATGAAATATCCGATACAGGGTACAAATGAAGTAAGTTGAAGTTTGTTTGGGCTCGTGTTCCTAGAGTTGGAAGTTCAGGACTAGGAAGCCCCATACATTAGTTAGGACCTCTGGTGATGGTGGCACATTTTGGTGGGAGTGTGTGTCTGAGCAGACCAGCCATGTCTAGAGCCAGAAAGCTAAGAGAGATGTGGGGTGGGGACTGGTGTCACACACAGTGTGTTTGGAGAACGTGTCCTTAAATGACTAAGGATCTGCTGTGTGACCACATGTCCTAAAAGATCCACAGCACCTCTCAGTACTGCCACCACGGGGATCTAGTCTTTAACATTTGGATGTTTGGAAGACATTACCCCTATTCAAAGCATAAAACAATGCCATATAAATAGTTGTAACAATGTGTTGTTGAGGCAGTAATGACATGGACAAAATGATTGTACCTGTTGAGATGCATTTTTTTTCCTGAATATTTTGGATCTATGGCTGGTTGAATCCCTGGATGCAGAACCCATATATTTGGAAAACTCACTGCACAAAATTCATCTAAAACTAAATCACATACCTAAATATAAGTGTTAGAATTATGTAATACTTGAAAGAAACCATAGAGAAAATCTTCCATACTTTGGGATTATAAAATGGGTTTCTTTTTTAAAAATATTTTTTAGTTATTGATGGACTTTCATTTTATTCATTTATTTATATGCAGTGCTGAGAATTGAACCCAGTGCCTCACACAAAGCTAGGCAAGTAGCGCTACCTCTGAGACACAACTTCAGCCCTATAAAATGGTTTCTTAGAGAAGACACAAAAAGAAAATAGAGAAATGGAACTTCGTCAAAATCAAACAACCTTTGTTTTCAATGAATGCCATCAAGAAAATGAAGAGACAACACCCAATATAGGAGGAGGTATTTATAAATCATATACCGGTTGAGATATTTGTATCCAGAATACATAACTAATAATTCAGTAATACAAAGATGAAGAGTGTAATTTAAAAATGGCTAAATTATTTCATAGGCATTTCTCCAAAGAAGATATGCAAATTTCCACATATTTAAGTTGTACTAAATATTATTTTAAATCAATCCTATAATTATCTTGTGAAAACCTTTTTGTGTTTGAATTAAAGGGTTAACATCTAAAATCTAAACATGTATAATATTCCACAATTTATGTCCTGGTTTCAAAAATACTTTTCATGTATGTGTTTGTTCTTCCATTTGACACTGTTATCCAGAAATATGGAGAGAGACTGAATATTTCTCAATCTATAGCATGGTTTCTAGATAAATAGGGTCTAGGTCTTTGGAAGCTTTTGTAAATAACTATCAGAAGTAGTTTGGTGAATTATGTAGGTGTTATTTGGCTACCCTAAAAACAAGGCTGCTCTCTGACTCTCCATGAGCTGTGATTTACCTGTTAGCTTGGGCACTGCACCCACTGTGTTCCTAGAGGACATGGGTTCTGGGAGCAGGTGACTCTGCTCAGCATCATTAAGGGAAGGGATAGGAGCATAAGGAGGAACAGAAAAAAGCTCTAGTGAGTATTTGAGATTCATGTTTATCTACACTAATTATAAGCCTGGTTTGATAATGTCCCCTGTGTATAACCTGAAGATTAACTATTTTTTAAAAGCTGTGCAAACCTTCATCTCTTTTGTCCTTTGTACTGCCATTTTTTTCTCAAATTTCATTTTAGGTGGAGTCTCAGGGGACCAGAAGCACTATTTGAAGTTACAAGTGACTAATTTTATGCAAAGGCTATCACCATCTGCAATCCACAAAAATGTGCTAAAGAAATGTAGTAGGTATTTCTCTGAGTGGTTTACCCCTATTGACCTTCCCAAATATTTAACTAATGCTATAATTAACAGGTGGCAGATCCAATTATGCTGTAGTAGAAAAATAAAGTCACTATATATCACTATCAATAGTCTGATTAATTATCCGTAGCAATGGTAGAAGTAAGCTCCCTAATTAAAAACCAAGTTGACGAGATTCCACGGAAGAAAAGGCTTTCTCCAAGCTTGATGTCTTGATATTTCTTGAAATTTCATGATAGCATTATCATCTTCACCTTCACCATAATAGTCATGGAATAAATTGAGGGTTTACCCAATGTATTAAAGCACTCTTTTTGGATGCATTTTAAAATTTAACTTATATAAAAATCCTATAAAGTAAGAGATACTCCTGTTACTCCCATTTTGAGTTTTGATGAATTTAAGTTTTGATGAATTTAAGTAACATCTTACCCAAGATGTCACATGTAGCAAGTTGCCACAGTCACATTATCTTCCTGGAGCGAGAGTCTGATGCCATGAATATTTTGCACTGGCCTATCATCTGCAAGCATCCTTAATGCAAAGGTCTCAGTGCCTGCCTCAGGCACATTAGTTTCTTATTTTGTCCTTGAGAGATAGTAACACCACCTAAAATGCAACTAATGAATTGAGAGATGTTCTTGATCAAGAGTAATGAATTTCAGAATTGGGAGGGAAATCCAAGGTATTTATGTCAGTATTTCTGTTATCATCTGAATTTATTGCTACCTTCCAGTGACTATCTTCTATTGGTTTTTCTTCAGCAAGAGTATCTTATTATAGGAAAATGAATAACTATTATTTTATACCTATTATTATTCTGGGTGCTTTTTAGATCTTATATTGCCATCATCATAGAGCTTTTAAATTTCCCAAGGTCAATCATTTGATGGAGTTAGGATTCCCATGACATTTGTGGATTCTCAAGCCCACGTACTGACTTTTCTAAACAATATGGTCTCTCTGATGCAGGTGGTGTTGTTCATAGGAGGCTCGGTGTGAAGACTAAGAAATCAAGATGTGGCACTGAGAAAGAAAGGGAATGGAAAAGTATCTGGAGGAAGTTTGGAGTCAAGCGTGGGAGGGTGGACAACTGGAGACTGAGGGAGGATCCTATAGGAATACGCTGAGCATGACTCCAGTGAAGGAAAGGAGCATAGTGCTACTTGTTCCAGAAATTTCTCTCCATTCCTGTTCTCCCCATCCAACGATTTCAGTTTCAATTAATATTCATTGGAGGTGTCTTCATCCACCACAGCTAAGTTCTTGGAGGGGGAGGGATTTCACAGAGAAATTTCATTTTAAATAGGGATGTGAGTAAGCAAGTAAAAAAGATAAATTATTTTGTGAGACCTGAATTTGGGAAAGTGGGAGTATTGGCACAGCAAGCCATCCTTCTTTTATTGATAAATTGGTACAATTTGTTGCTTGGAACTGTGATTTTCACTCCATAGAGGAAATACTATTATGGAATTTCTAAAAAAAAAAAAAAAGAGTCTCACAAACATTAAACATGCTCAAAGGGAAATCTATACCTGCTTTTCTGAGACCAAGATGGGAAAGTAACTTAGGGATGGTGATGTGACTGATCATGAGTGAATTTCTAGTAAGTTCTGACCGCACTGAGATCCATCACCAGGGAGGGACAATTGTTGGCACAGAGCAGGTGCTCAGTGCAGGACTCTTGCACTGATCTTAACTCTCTGCAGCAAAAGGAACTAACAAGCCAGGCTAGATCCTCTAGCCTGCAGGTCCCTCTTGCTTCTTTTTAGTAAAACAGGGTGCCTTGAGAATCAGAAGTGGATTTATATTAGAGGGACTAAAATTTAGATAAGAAAGGAAATATGTTGTAAATAAGAAGTTCTAAAACAAAGTGAGATGATGTGGTTCATCAATATGTCTGCATTCTTTCTAATTTCCATTGTATAAATAGGAGACCGAGGCCTTTCTCTTATAGGAATTATGGCCAATCAGTCAGAGTCCTCTCTGCCTTTGGGGGAGAAAACATAGCCAGTATTGTAAAAAAAAAATTAAAATGGCTTAACTGAACTTACTTTGTCTTTTTTTAATCAAAAATACATTTTTCATTTTAATACAAAGTAAAACAAAAGGAAAAAAGGCAAAAAAAACAAACAAAACCCAACAACAACAAAAATATCAAGCAAACGACCACTTTGGGGATTAATAAAATAGAAGTTGCAGTGATTACAGAATCTTATTTCAGAGACGTGGGGAGTGGGTGTGGGGTTAGCAGGAAGCATCTTATGACATTTATATAGTGAAAGCAGATCTCCCTTTAAACAGTGTAGACAGAACACCTGCACCTTATTCTGTCTCATGACAAACAACTACCATGACACAGGTTCAGGCTTCCTTTCAACACATCTTCTGACTCACATCACAATATTGTTATGCAGACAACACACTCCAAAGACATTGCTAAGAAGCCAGAGAAGGAAAAAAAAAAATGAACAGATTCTAGAAATGGAGACAGACTATGTGAGAAAATAACATCCATGAGTAGGAAATCACGGGGCAGCCTCTTGCTGCACCACCAGAATGGATTCCTGGAGAGCGCATTTTGATTACATGCCCTGGGTTTCCTATTATTTATTTCTTAAAATAAGAGGTGGGAGGGAGTTGTGGAGGCAGCAACTTAATGAAATACCACTACTCTATGAACTTTATACTTATCTCTCCAGCAAACCTCTGAAATAGTTATTACTCTAACCTTTTCTATAAATATCGGGGGAGGGAGCTCACATAAATTAAATAATGGATGTGCAGATAAGAAGTGACGTAGCAGGAATTCAAACACACTTCTGTCCTTTACTGATTTTTTTAAATCCTTCCATATATGAAATCAAAAACAGGGAAAGGTGAGCATCTAACTGTATCCATATAAACTTATACTGATGCCCAACCCTTTTTATATCATCCCTCACCTTCTATATTTTTTTACCATCATATCCTAACTTGGAAATCTGTTCCCTTACTCATTTTCCCACCAACAGAGATTGGCCAAGGCCTCGTGCAGAGAGTATGTTGAATTATTCAAAATTATTTCTACAATCAACCTGGTCTTGGAAAAAAAATCTGTTCTTAAGGGAGCAGTTTTAATTTCTTTCTAAAGGAATGTAAAATAGTTGCACATTCTTTTACACTGCCCTGTAATATAGAGGCGTATAATATGAGTGATGAGCACAAAATAAGGGCACCCAACCCTGAGTCTTCCCAAAGAGATCATGCTTTAGACCATCTGGAAGCAGAGAGGAGTGCCTACCCATCTAGTGTTATGATTTAAAGGGGACATGAGACAAAATGAGGCTATTTCCAAAATTCCCATGAGAAGGTGTCACACTGGAGACAGAGCGCTATCTCCCAATGAGCCTAAATTAGATTCCCTTCAGGGTTTGATCCAATGTTGAGCATCTGGTGAGGTAGAGCCATGCCATTTGAAAAATCCTTGTGTTCCACATGCTGGGAAAAAAAAACAAAAAAACAAAAACAAAAACAAAAAACCCAAACATCTCATACAATACCACTGTGAGAGTCACCAAGGCACTGAGTCTGGGGAAGGGAAGGGCTGAATCTGGTCTCTTATTTTTCCAGGGAGCACAGACAGTAGTGTACAGGATGGCAGTTGGCAGTGCCTCTCACTGATTGGCTGGTTAGGTACCCCCCACCCCTAGCTTTCATCTCTACTTAACTAGGTTTAGTAAGTTACAAATTCCTGTCAATGCAAAATGACTTCTGAGTGCATAATAGTGCTTACATTTGAACTCAGGCTCTTGGACTTAGTTTTCAACCTTAGGTCCACAATTTAAACTCCATGAGCCTCAAATTCCTCATCTCTAAAGGGAATAGTAACAGTAATATAGAAGGTTGGTGCATGTCAATTGCTTAGCACAGCATGTACCTCCTGGGACTTTCCCAGTAGAAGGTCACTGCTATTGTCTCACTGTATTTCTCCATCACTGATTATTCACTAATGAACCCTGATACTCACAGAGATCATCTCTCTAGGAGCTTCCCACTTCTGCCAAGGCTCAGAATTTAACAGCTTATACACAGAATTATTTTCTTTGGTGTCATAATTCAGATGTGAGGTGTCCTCACAAGTTCCCGTGTTAATGTAGGAGTGTTCAGAGGTAAAATGTTTGAATTATGAAAGCTGCAGGCTAGGAGTCCATCCTAATGTGAAGGGTCGAGATGGTAAGCATGGGCAGGTGGGGCCTGGCTGGAGGAGGTGGGGTCACTAGGGCCATTCCATGGAACATCTTCACTGAGACCCGTCTCCAACCCCTCTGCTTCCTGACCCTACCATGAGCTGAGCAGCTTTCCTCAACTGGGCCCTTCCCTCGCCATGTGCTGCTCACCTTAGCCTGTCCAGAGCAACAGAGTCAGCCGTCTATGGACTGAGACCTCTGGAACTTTTTCTCCTTTAAGTTGTTCTTACCAGTATTTTGATCACAGCCACACAAACGCTGACTAAAACATTTGGTTTGACTTGGGCCTTTCTGCTCCAGTAGCATTTCACGGATGTCTACTTTGTTGCTCACACAGTTGAATTTTAGGTAAATGTTTTGTGATCTGTGCTCTGGGTTTTATATTTTAGGTGACCCTCTTCTCCCTTTAAACTGGTCAGATTTGATAATAACGAAGTGATAATTTGGAGAAATAAGTGTTTTTAGGGTAACCAGGACTTGCATCTTGCCTATTAATCTCTATTTTTATTTTTATTTTGTTTATACAAATACATTTAGTGACTGCTCCTCATGTCAGTGGCCCTTCTTAGCTAATGTGAGTGGGCACAGGGGCTCTTAAATGGGGAACAAAACCTGAGAAATGCAGCTGATTGAGCTGCCGCACTTGTGACATGACATTGTGCTCTAAAAGAAAAAAAAAATCGTCTGGGTAATTAGTGAACTATTTTTATGTTTAAAATATGATAGTGGAAGATAGAGATGGTGATGTATATCACATGGTGATATACTTTGCTTTACATTCTAGGATTGGGAAGTTTAATTTACTTGCAAAAACTTAGATTTAAGGATAGATAATTCATGTATTTATTAAGCTGGGCCTCACACAACATTGATAAAAATGTGGCTATATGTAAGAAGAATACTTAGCGTTTTAAGGGAGAAGGACACATTATGCAAATTAATGAACTGAAGTTTATTGATATTCTGATGTGAAAGAATATGTATTTTTTTATGTTTGGGGTTAACCTAAGTAAATTTCTCTTGTGAAATGGAACAATATAAAATAAAACAGAAGTATCAAAATACAAACATATTTTAATTTCCTAATGGACACTAATGACTTTGGTAAGGATAACCCTACCACTGGTAACAAATAATTGACCTCAGCCAATAGAAGTATGAGTAATGTATTTGATCGTTCTTCTTTTCTCTTCTGTACTTTAGGTAAACATTGGTTCCTGGCTGTGATACATATATTTTAAGCATTTGTCACTGTCTTCTGTCATTTTGGAATGATGCTATCAATGATGGTAACATTTATAAGTGTAATTATAGCTATTAAATATGGCAGATCTTCAGCTGCTCTCTCCATATTAATTTTGGATAATTTTTTTGGGGGGGGGACTAGCTTTGATACTTGGATTCTTAAGTGGCCCAACTCAACTGTCCTAAATCTCTTAATTTCATAGTTTAGGCTATAATTGTACTTTACAGAATTCTCCAGCTATGGTTCACTGTTGGTATAAAGGCATCAGAATACGCTTATGCTTTTCTTTCTTATCTTTTGCCTACACTTTGCGATGTATGCATATTCAAGGGAAGTAGAGAACATGTTCTTCTGTACATTGTGTGACTCACTATTTCCCCTCTTCATATGGACTGCAGAAAAACTGAGAAATAAAATCCAGGTTCATGTCTCACAAGCACCACTTCATAATAGTTCTTCCTGGAATAAACCGGTACTAACTACCCAATTAGGTAAGATTTGTGGTGCCATGAGCTGGGTGTTTGTGTTCTTCATGGTTTGAGGCTATTGCTGAACTCTCTAATAATATCGCTTACCCTATCTTGATCTACCAGTGAAGCAAATGTGGGTGAATGTAGTTGCTGTGATTTGTCTGTTTTGGAAAGGCACTCTGTTTCAAGTTTGCAATTTGGACATAGTCCATATTGGAAGTTACATGCCTCCCTAGGTGCTATTTTGCTTTGCTAGTACATTTGGGAAAATGAAAATGTTTGAAGGCTCTTATTTCTACTTGACAGTAGAAATGCATTAATAGACACTAATTCATTTCCCATTTTCTCTTCTCTCCATTGTTTTGAATCATGACAACTTTCCTCATGACCTTATGAGTAGCTGGTTTCCTATGAGAATATGTTTGTTTTCCTGCAAAAGATCTGTGTTCTGGCATTTTTGGTAATTTCCTCTCATCAGCTCTTATCAGTTAAAGATTTATGGAGGGAGGGAGTTGAATGCTACCATTTGCTAAAGCAGCTGATCTTCTTAAGAGCTATAATACTGATCATAGGTATATATCATATTTGGGAGCACATCCTATGTCTGACTTGGAAATTGAAAATTCAGTTGTCTTGAGATTAAATGCCTATACTGTTGCAGACTAGTTTCACAGACTAGATTTTTTTTTTCTGTTTAATTGTTTAAACGAAATATACCCAAGGACTTCTTGAAATAAACTTTGTGATCTGATAGCTTAAGGAGAGATTCAAAGACAGTTTAATTTCTCCTCTCACTGTGTCCTCACAAATCTCTGAATTTGCTCTGCGCTGACCTACATCTATTTAACTTAACAGGGCACAGCTATTTTTCTCATTCTTGTTCTGAATTATGCAAAACATTGCTGCTTTGGCTAAAATAACATTTCAAAGAGGAACCTCTATTTGGCATTTCTAATAATGCCTATTGCTTACCTACAGCTGACTTCCTTACAGGTTAATCCGACACAACTTGTTCCCTCCTGAGCTCCACGCCTCCCCTTCACATAATAAATGACATCTAGGGGTTTATGCCCATCCAGTCCAGAGGCTCTCTGTCTTTATGAGCCTCCATTTTTAACTGATCATTAAATTCAAGTTGATTTCACATGTTACAAAAATCAGTTTTCTTTTTCCCACCATAGTTCACTATGGGGTTTCTACCCTTTTTGCTTTTAGCCTGAATTACCAAAATGGCCTCCTAGCTTCATTCTATCTCCATTCCTTAGTCTCCTCCTCCTCCTCCTCCTCCTCCTCCTCCTCCTCCTCCTCCTCCTCCTCCTCCTCCTAATGATTAAATGTAAACTCTGAACCTTTACATAAGTAAGTGTCCCGAATTTCTGGGAGAAAGTTTTTCCATTAAAAAGCTCTCCTCCTCCTCCTCCTCCTCCTCCTCCTCCTCCTCCTCCTCCTCCTCCTCCTTTTCTTTTTTCTTTTTAGTACTGGAGATTGAACCCAGGGGTACTTTATCACTGAGCTACCTCCCCAGTCCTTCCCTACTTTTGAAGAAAAACTTAGGGTCTTGCTACATTGCCCAGGCTGGCCTTAAACTTAAGATCCTCTGCTTCAGCCTCCTGAGGAGCTGGGTTTAGAGGCCTGCTCCACCATGCCCAACTTTATCTCCGTCCTTTACTCTATATCCTGGGTGATTGTTGCTAAAAGTCAAATTTGTTTATGTATCTTCTTACTCTAAACTCCTTCAGTGACTCTTTCAATTTCAGGGTAAAAATGCAAGTTTTTACCACATTATACAATATTCCCAACAGTCCTGCCATTCCACACACACAAATTTTTTTTCCCCTTTAGTTTGCAGATCCCCTTTCAGTCCCTTGACACATTAGACTTCCCTTCTGGGTCTTTTCACACTGTTCCCTTTACCCGAGTGCCCTTTTCTCACCTTATCTTGTCCCTCTCTCTGTCTAGACTTAAATATCTCCTTTGCTAGAAAATGCTGTGTGTGCCTGGTGATCATCCTTTCTTTCCTTTACTCATTTTATCTTTATATATGCTAATTATCTTTCCATTTTTTAAAAATTATCAACTCATATTTATTGTACAGATTAGTGGGTTTCTTCATGACATTTCCATATATGCATATATTGTGCTTTGAATCAATTGAACTTTCACTTTATATTTTACATCCTGATTTTTTAAAAAGTCTTTTATATATATATATCTTTATTGTATTTTTATGTGGTGCTGAGGATCGAACCCAGTGCCTCACACATGCTAGGCAAGAGCTCTACCACTGAGCCACAACCCCAACCCCTACATCCTGTTTTTTTTTTTTGTTATTATATGTGGTCTTACTGCAGTACCATGAATCATTAGGGACAGGAATTATGTGCTGGTTTCAACTCCTTTTGGGGACTGACTCAGTGTGCCTGGTACTTACTTAGTGTTCAATGTATATTTGTTCAGTTGGTAAAAGATATATGAATTATTCTGTTAGGAATAGGTTTATTAATTTGACAAAGTATATTTTTGGTTTTATTGGCTCTGTATAGCTTTTTAATGGAAAAAAATTTCTCCCAGAAATTAGGGATGCTTACTTATGGAAAGGTTCAGAGTTTACATTTATCCTCTGTTGTGCAGTAGACATTGAGGTAAACAAATATTCGCTGAAGGGGAGAGAAGAAGTGGGTCATGTTTTAACTCCAGGTTTAGGTTCTGTTGTTGTGCCAGTATTATGTTTTAGACTCACACTGTGAGTTACTGACCCATCAGTAAAAATCTGTCTTCACTCCACACCTGAGAGGATGGCAGCAAAGCCATGCAAATAGAAATCAAGCACATCTGAAATGCACTGTTTTCCACCGGTGCATTCTCTGGTATCTAATCAAAAATATTTCTCAGACTATGGGAGGAAACAGCATCTAAGCATGGGAGTAGCAACACTCCCATTTATCCTAAGAGGTCATTACCTCTATAAGTCTGGGTCATCACATATTAAAATATTATCTACCTCCAAAAGTAGACTATTTATGACTACCTTGCCCATAGCAGTAGGTCAGTTTTGTTACTCCAAAACCAAAGCCCTTTTGGGTTGTTGAACTGTGGGATGATGTTAAGGGAGGTGAGAAAATGAGGATAGCTACAAAGTGTATGACTTGAGCAAATGGAGGAATACACTTAGGGAAAGAAATTCAGAGTTCCATCTTGGAAGCAAGTTTGAGGAGCCTAAGAGAGATCCAGAGGGATATGAGAATTAGATATTTAAGTAAAAAAAAAAGTTTGAGTCAAGAAAAAATCTAGATGGATGGTGTGGTTGTCATGGAATTAGATGAGGTCTTCTAGGGATACTCCGTTGATAGAGAAAATAACAAGACCCATGTCAGAGAGGAAAAGTCAACCAGGAAAACTAAGAAATAGTCTTGGGAGAGGGAGAAAGTATCAGAAGTAGGTTAGTTTCTGTATTGATCCTGAAGACATTAAAAAGAAATTCTACTATATGAAGATGATATTATTTTATGTTGTTGAATATTTTGTGATTCAATCCTAAGGACTGAGACTATGAATAAGGTTTCATGTTGTGACATGTTGTGATCAAATATCTTTGGCCTCCTTACCCCCAACAAATATGTAACCTAAAGAAATATTAGGATTCCTGCAGGAACTCAGATGTCTAACCTGTTGACTTTGAAAGAGAAAATAGAATAAACTGAGTGATTTAGCAGTTATATCTATTATTCAATCAATAAAAATAAATGTGTATCTCAAGTTATTGACAGAGAGACATCAGGCAGGATGTGATAAGTCTCCACAAAATACAAGTATATTCTGAGAACCAGCACTTGGCCTAGAGTGACTGATGGTCTTTTCCGGGGATGAGTCACTGTGAAAGACACGTTTCTTGGCCTAGTCATTATTCAGTGTTTCTCTCCCTGCTAATTCTTAGCAGATGGAAATACTGGTAAACAAAGTGAGCAAGGCCTCCCTCTTCAAAAGTTCACATTAAATTAAGGTGGTGTTAAGATGGATGCCATCCAGAGCATAATTGAGTTAAAATACAAATGAAGAAAGTAAATTTCAGATTGCAAAAAAATTCTCTGAAATAAAATGGGTGATATGAAAGAGTTGTAGCTACTGCTTTAGACAGGGTGAGCCAGGAGGGCTTTCTGGGAAAATGGCACGATACCTGTGCTTTGTCTTTTAGATAATCCTGGTTTGTCCTGCATCTTGAATCCCTTCCTCAGGGTTGAATGTTACCAGTGGGTAGGTAAGGCTATTTTCAATATTCAATAAATGCTAAGTTGAAAAGCTAAAACTTGTTGCTTCCTTATTAAGCCATATTAATATGTCTCATAAAAATAGCCATATCAAAGTAATCCATCAAATAAACAAGGTAAAGCTTGGAGTTCTAAACCCTTGGAAGGAGAGGCCTTTGGGGAACTCAATGATGAAAGTCAGAGACTCAGGCCAAGGAAGCCAAAGATAAAAAAGAAAGATGGCAGCCACTACCAAGACATTTCCCTACCTTCTGAAAATATTGGAGACATATTATGTAGTTAGTGGTGCTTAGTTGGAAAGAAGGAAGTCAGGAATTATATTGTGTTCTTTGTTTCCCAAAGGCATGAGTTAAGAGACTAAAGTCAGAGTAATCTGAGAAAAAATAGAGGAAGGTTGACCTGGAGCCCTAGGTAAGAGGGCTTCCCTGGAAAACTTCAAGCTTTAGTGTTTTATCAGAGCCACAACATGTGGGTAACCTCACATGGAATAAATTGCAGGCTGGATCTTAGAAAATATCCCCCTGAAAGAAATAAGGTATCAATTGCCTTGAGTTAGGTCCATTGGTTTTTAGGATTTAGAAAGCTTCAAAATCTATATGTAGCCTCTATGCTTAAAACTCAATGTTTGACATTCATTTTACATTTTTTGATTAATATAAACCTTATCATATAATCACTTTCCTATATATTTAGGTACCATAAACAGTGTTGCATCTATATGCCTGATTTGGAGAATTCATGATAAATGACTTGAACAAACTAACCATGCTTGGCTCTACAACTACCCCATATGCTGCTGTATGGCAGAGACTGTGTCACTTAGTTCTGACATAAATCTCTGCACAATGTTTATGTTAGTATTTAAAGTGACAAATGGAGAGATATTTGGGTTGGAGGATTTCCATTTATAAAAAAAGTGGCAGCTACATAGTCAGATGTCTCCTTCTTGAAGGAAAAAGCCATGTTAGTATTTAATCTCCTGCATCTACATGACCTGGCATGTAATAACTGATAAAAAATACCCCAAAGTATTGAATAAATAGATTAGAGACATGTATGCAAAGGGTGGTTATTTTCTTGAAATCTTTGATGGATTTGTCTATGGAATATCAATTACACTTTATGTGTTGCTAGGGGTTTAATCTAGAAAAGTAAGATTAATATACAGATGGGTTCAGTTACAAATAAAAAGTGCTAAAATGTCATTTCTCTTTTCTTGTATCTTCCATTGTATTCCAAGCTCCCTGCAGAAGAAGTCTCTTTTCATTTCTCATGACCCATTCCCTGGCACAGTATATTTGGGGGTTAATGAGTAAGGAAATGATAATTGCAGCTTTGAACATGAAAGTTGTTATCTTCCCATTCTTAGGGTGTCTAGCCTTGTCCAGGTGACTACACTTCGTGAGTCTCAGAGAAGCTTCAAGAATCAGATGGAGGGTGAATTAGATAACACATAATGATCACTCTAACTTTGAGATATTAAAAGAAATATTTCTGATGTTGATAAAAATTCTTCTAAGTTGAAGCATGCATTTGCTATGTGTGACAACAGTCCATCCACATTTTTTAGAGAAATATTCTTCCTCTGACTATAAAGCATTCCACAGGGGAAAAAAAAAACTGTAATTCTTACACGGTTCACTGGTAGAAAATAAAATGAGGTGTTACCTCTCTGGGATTATGGGGAAAAAAATCTTTGTATAACATTTTTTAATGCTTTAATCTTTTAAACTTTCAACTGACACAGTAATTTCATATATGCATGATTACCTTTTTCATTGCTGTGACTTAAGGAACTGATAAGAACAATTGTAGAGGAGAAAATTTTATTTGGGGGCTCATGGTTTCAGAAGTCTTGATCCAGAGGCAGCTGGCTCCATTCCTCAGGGATTGAGGTGAGGCAGATCATCATGACAAAAGAGTGTGGTAGAGGGATGTGGCTCATATGATGATCAGGAAGCGAGAAAGAGAAACTCCACTAGCAATATACAAAATAAGTACCCCAAAGACACACTCCCATGACCCACCTCTTCCAGCCATACCCTAACTGCCTTCAGTTACCACCAGTTAGTCTCATCCTGTGATTAACTCACTGATTGGGTTAAGGCTCTGTATTTGTGAATTATAATGTGAAGTTTGGTACATGCCATCTTGAAAATGTCTGTCTCTCTCTTTTTTTCTTTTGCTAGATTATTAACTAACATCTCTCCCTTTTACCTGAATTCCAGAAGCTTTTTTTTTTTTTTTAACCAGGCCAGTGTTGGGAGCAGCCTAGTTGTCTACAAGAGACTGACACAATACAACTGTTTCCTCTATGTTGGTTTATTATGGAGCTTCTGCAGGAATTCAGGCAAGACCAGAATCACTAGAACTTATGCTTTCACATGTTCCTCCAGTGTTGTTCGTGAGAGCTGAAAGCTTCCTGTTGCTTTGATATATCTTTCTATAGTAAGTGTGTGTGTGTGTGTGTGTGTGTGTGTGTGTGTGTGTGTAAGCATGCATATGTGTTGCTTCTCATGGATAGAGCAGCATGAGAACAATTATGGTAGTGTGTTTGGTACTTGCTGCATCCTTCTTTTGGGGGTCCAAATTATATTAACTGATATTTTTTGTTCTGGTAGAAATACTCTGTTATTAGAGTACTGTGTTCTGGGCAGCTTTATAGCATTTACCCATTCTTCAGAAAAGCTGGACTGCTATTAAAATAACACCTGCTAAAGTTTTCAAATTAACCTTGAATGATGGCATATGATTTCAGTATTTACTTATTCATTTCCTCTTCTGTTCCTGTTGATAGAAATGCATATTTACTATTTTCATTTCTCCTTAATTTAAAAATGTTTTGGCTGTTGAGACAAATTGGAGTAACAATTTGCAGACAATGGTCAGTACAGAATACTAAGATATCTTCAAAATGAAAAAAATGTTAACTCTACAGAAGTGAAATTTTTGGAACTTTCCCAAAAGAAATTTGTAACTAAATCTCACAAGGTTTTTCAAGAAGGGAGAAGAAGCATGGTAAAGACATAAATAATGGCTAATGTATTTGTAGCAGTTTCAATCATTCAGCCTTTACCATTTTGAATCTTGCCAGGGAATGTCATTATTATGATTTGACAGGAGGGGAAACTGGAGTACGGTGTGGTCAGATGGCTTATATAAGGTTAGAAGTCTCCAGGTCCCAGATCAGTGGCTTTTGATGTCCTTGACTTATGGACACTTTCAGGATTCCAGAGAAGGTATGACTCTTCTCCCCAGAACATCTGGGTGGGTTTATGTCCTGAGCGAGGGGCGAGGAGGAGTTACTTGCCCTTGGTTAATTTTTCCAGAAGATGTCGGGGATTCTCGGGTCCCTCAGGTTCATCCAAGTGCTCACTGGGTGACAATGGACCTCTCACCATCTAGTGGTCATTTTTTCCAGTCTCCTGATGACAAAGTTCAAGTTCTGAGGTCTGGTAGTTTCCTAAACCCATAGACATGTTAGTAAAAGGGCTATCCAAGGAGATAGCAGGAGTCAGGTGGCGTGGATAATTTTTCAAAGCTAGAAGCCAAACAAATTGCAAACAGATCCGAAGGGTTAACACAGTGTTGCTCTTGTTCTACAATATCTGTAACTTAAGTCTGGGATGGGAGTTGCTATGGACTAAATGTGTTTTTGCAAAACTCATATGTTGAAACATAATCCCCAACATGGTGGGTCCTTAGAGGGGCTGATTAGGCCAGGATGAGTGAGATGAGTGCCCTTATAAAAGGCTGAAGAGACCAGAGTTCATTCCTTGTGAGGACATGGTAGAAGGTACCATCTATATAATCAGAAAATGGGCCCTCGCTAGACTCCAAATCTGCACCTACCAGCTCTCAGACTTTACAGGCTCCAGTAGTGCAAGGAACAAAAATTTTTCAGTGTATCCAGTTTGTGGTATTTTGTTATAGCAGCCCAAATGGAAAGAAATTCCAAATCACATTAAAAATTCTTTTTTTTTAGAGAGAGAGAGAGAGAGAGAGAGAGAGAGAGAGAGAGAGAGAGAACTTTAATATTTATTTTTTAGTTATCGGCGGACACAACATCTTTGTTTGTATGTGGTGCTGAGGATCGAATCCCAGCCATGCGCTACCGCTTGAGCCACATCCCCAGCCCATATTAAAATTCTTGATGAAGCCAATATCATGGAACCAGGGTTCCTGGATACAGCTTGGTGGGCTAGAGTAGGACTTTCACAAGTTTCAACAGTCTGTAGGGAGATTACAAAGAAAAGAGAGAAAAAAGGACATTTTCACCCAGATAATATTAGGGGTCATTTTTTACATGTTGACCAGAAGAAGATGCTCTTGTGCCAGACTCCTGAGGTCTAAAGCCTGGCTCTAGCATGGGGTAGGATAGACCAATTCTTTTAGTTTTAGTTTCTATATAATGTAAAATGGGAATAAACACATACTTACTTCATAGGGTTTTTATGCGTGATTAAATAAGTTAATAGGCATAAAACTCTTAGAAGAGGAGGTTCTCTGTGTTAGCTAATGTAAAGAACATATATTGTTCAGCTATATATGGCAAAGTATTTGCAACCTTATGTGAATTTCACAAGTTAGTATTGTTGATGATATTTTATTCAAGTTATACTGATTATGAAAACCCCAATATGTAGTACATGAGAGGGATAAAAATAGGAAGGAGTGTGTGTGGGGGAGGAGAATGAGTAAAATATTTGGAGAAAAAGATTCGATCAGTTATTTTCTGAGTGATGCCTTCTTTGTCTAGAAGAGGTGGATGGAAGAAGATTAGGGAATTCAAGTTACATTAGAATGTCTTTTATTTGAGTTTGAATTTCTCTTATTAAATTTATCTTCGTGTGTGTGTGTGTGTGTGTGTGTGTGTGTGTGTGTGTCTCCCCTTCCAGAGTGTCAGCCTAAAATCATCAGCCCCATCTGTCCTGGACCCTGTTACTTCCTAATACCCAACATATAGAAAAGCTCATGGAGCTCAAAAATTATTTATTCAACAAAAGAGGAATGATTTGATGAATCCATTAGTGGCAAAGGCTCTGACATGTAATTATTTTAATGTTGCCAGTGCTCTGTTGACCCTCTGACTAGCGGCCTCCTACTAGCTAGGGACACAGCCTCTACCCAGTGAGTGCAGGGGCCACTCAGTATGCACTATGACACAGGACACAGTGTGACAGTCTCTCACATCTGTCAAGGTGGGTACATACATTTTTTTTTAAATGTGAAATTTCAGTTTCCATCATTCCTTGCCTCAACAGTAAATTAGCTTCAGGCAATTACTTAATTGGCTTTTTAATGCCAGGGTGCTTCCACCTGTAAGATTAAAAGGTGTTTATCTCATTTAAGGGAGAGAAGGGCTTTATCTAAGATGAAAATATTTTGGTGGTGTGAGAAACACAGCTATCAGTGTGTTCTGAAGCTCTCTGCTTATGAATAAGAATAATTAATGTTTTTCTCTCTTCAAGGAACATTTTTTTTCTTTTGTCAGGCATAACAGAGAATAAATAATTGTTTTAACACATTCACTAATGACAAGAGAAAGCCACCCAAACCCAGCAAACAAACAACCTGGCAAGCACTCAGGTGTAGGATTGGAGACCCCCAACTCTGGGTGTGTCTTCAGCCTGCTAGGAGTGTGTAGAACTCCTCCACGGTGCTCTTCAAGGCCAGTATGTGGCTGGATGCCATGGCACGTGCCTGTAATCACAGCTTTTCAGGAGGCTGAGGCAGGAGGATCACAAGTTTGAGGCCAGCCTCATCGATTTAGTGAGACCCTCAAAAGCTGAGCAAGATCCTGTCTCAAAACAGAATAATTTTTAATAAAGGGCTGGAGATGCAGCAGCTTAGTGATAAAGCATTTTCTGGGTTTAATCCTCACTGCCGAAAATAAATAAATAATTGTGCCTCTCCTGGTTCAAGCTGATATTTGATAATGAATAGCAATATTAGCTCAAATAAATATAAGAAAAAATGAAAAGGAAGAGAGACAACCTAAACCTAAGCCCCACCAACAACAACATCCTGAGATTCCTAGCATGGCGTAGTTATGAATCTTAGAAAACAGTAAATTAACTGGTGTCCCCCCTACTTATATTGAAGTTTAGGAAAAAGGAAGACTGTTTATTTAATGAAGCTTACTGAAAAGGATGTATTTTTGGAATGCCAATTTCATTTTTCTATAGAATGAATGAAACCTCATGTTATCACTGATATTCTCAAATCATCTGATTATTAAGGACTCCTCTTCCTTCAGTTAAGAATAATAAGTGGGTTAAGTGAGCAAAATAATTTCCTCTTTTACTTCAAGAATGATTTCTCCAGCACCAAGTACTCCTTCTATTAACTCATTTAGCATAACCTAGGACAGGCACTTTCTATTTTATCTGAAACTTTTAATATGCATCTTCCTACAGATTTCAATTCCTAAGAAGTTTTTGGCATAAGTTAGTTTTTAGAACACAAAGAGATGAATTGACAGGAAAAAAAAAAGAAAACTTTTGTAGTTATAAATAAAGGACATTATCCAGATTCTCCCAAAAGTGAACTAGGGAAAGTTCCTAGAAGAACAGCATAGGTTTTGTGGACCCTCTGGAGGGACTGGTTCATGCCAGGTGTTCAAAGTTATCAAAGTTATCAGAACATAAAAGCCACCCCTTCTGTTTAGCAGACTGCATTTCATGGAGGTGACGAGACCCCACACGGATATAAAATGTTTGGGAAAATGCTGGCATTGATTTTTGGCTCTTTTCATCGAAGCTTAAAATCTTGCTGGCAGAGTCAACAGCCGGTGATATCTAAATTCCAAATCCTCCCTGAGAAAATGTGCTCTCTCCTGCGTGGGGGGTGGGTGGCAGTCGAGGGGTGTATTTGTTAATGGTGGGTACTCATTTCATCTTAACTCCCTTCCTTGGGGTTTAATGGGTTGTTACAAATCAAACTTTGCAGTGATAGGAAAGCTTTCTCTAATCACCTCACCTAATTACAGGGGAGAGTGAATCAATCGCTAAGCCTCACTAGCACTGCTAATAAATCACAAAATCCTTTAAATGGTGTTTTAAATCCCAGAAAAAAAGAAGGTGAGGGATGAACATTCAAATGAGTGTCCCTGCAGGGGAAAGCGGAGCAGGATGGGATGTACAGGGTATCTTTCCATCCTCTGATCCAGGCTAATGTTTCCTGAACCTTTCCCCAGGGCGGGTGAGGCATGAATCACCTTTGGGCCTCACCTGTTCAGTCTTCCCAAGGGTCCTCTGAGTCCGATCTTGCTATTCTGTCTTTCTGAGGCTTCTGAAGCTCAGAGAAGCTCATGATGGCCCCCAAGTCCTGGAGTTTATAAATATAGGGAGCTGGGATGGGAATGAAGTCTTGTGGCTACAAACCACCCCCCTTGGGGTCCCAGTCACACCCCAGCCAAACCCTCTGGCTCTTCTCAGTGCCTATGGAGACACAGCAGAGTGAGCCACAGAATGATGGTAACTTTTAAAAAGTAAAATGTGTGGCTCGAAGTGCTATGAAACATCATGCAGGGAAAAAGCAGGACTTAGTAATAATAATCTAATATCCAATTGCTTCACTAGAATGTGAACACTCACGCGTTGTCATTGAATTTTCATGTGAAGAAACTTCTATCATTATCACCCCCATTTTGCACCTGCATACTAATAAAAATTTAAATAAATGTGTCTAAGTTCACAGAATTTGGGATCTGAGCCCAAGCAGCTGGATTCCAAGGCCATCCATTGGTCCCTCCTTCATGTCACCCTCTGTAGGAGTCAAGAGGTCCAATCTCTGCGAGGGTCATAAGGGACTCAGGTTTGGGCACTTAGACATAAATAAAACCCCACTTGATTTTTAAAATCTGTGAATTCAAAAAGTCTGATTGGGATAGATGGTATCAAGATAAACTCTGCCCCAGTAAATGCGTATTCATCTTGTAATTTATCCCCTGAAAATATCATCTAGGGCTTTAAATGATCAAGTGTGTAAATGATGGCCCCATAATCACAGGTGCCATTCGAAAGTTTCACTAATGGTTACTCCATGAATGTGTAAAGGAGAAAGGTGGAATTAAACAAATATTAATTGTTATAAGGAATGGAGACAACTTTGTAGTTTTTACTTTACTTTTTTCCTGTATTGTTTGCATTTTCTACAATAGATTTGGATTACTTTTATCATTAAAAAATAGATGCGGGCTGGGGATGTGGCTCAAGCCGTAGCGCGCTCGCCTGGCATGCATGCGGCCGGGGTTCGATCCTCAGCACCACATACAAACAACGATGTCGTGTCTGCCGAAAACTAAAAAAATAAAACATTAAAATTCTCTCTATATATCTTTTTTTAAAAAAAATAGATGCAAAAGAGGAAGATTTATGATTATCTGTTACTTAACTTTGTGTCTCTGAGGCTTCCAAAACTTCCTTTTCATATTCTTCTTCTCAAATTGTTTTCCAGTATTTATCTCATTCCCTTTACTTAGATTTCAGGCTCCTTGAGGTCAAGGGAAAGAGCGAATTTCTTGTACCACTTTATGTTTTCTCCTTATGTTTATGGTTTTTCTATGATAGCATCATTCTGCTTAAAAAATTAAAAAAATGAGTAAAAAGAACATATTTTTGCATAAAGCTTATTCTGTACTTTGGACTATGTTCATAGAGTAGACTCTCATAACTAACATTAGGAAGTCAGTCTTCGGAGGTTTTTATAGCTTGGATACACAGTTTCTAATGGCTCCCTTATATATAGCACAATGCTCTCACAGTACAATTTATGGATGAAACTGGTTTTATCCATTATTAGTTATCTTTACTAAAAAAAATCTTGGCCACTGTGATACATGAGAACAGTACCTCATGGTTGTTTTAATTACATTTTTGAAGTCTGGACACTATTCTATATACTTGCTAATATATTTCTTCTCATGTTATTTTTCCATATTTGAAGTTCATTTATTTTGTTTGGAGTATTGTTTGTCTGTTTCTGCTGGTTCTTACAGAACAACATTTGGCCCTTTGATTTACTTCTGAGAAACATTTCCCTCCATTTGTGTTCAATGTGATAAAATGGAATTAAATTTTTTTTTTTTTCTAGCTAAAATCTTTGCAGTTTCCCTCTTGCTTTCAGGCCTATTTTATGTTTTCATAACACTTAAACTTTTCAAGGACAACTCTGTATTTACTCTGAAATGTTAAAGTGGAAAGCACAATTTTAGATAAGAAATAAAATAAAACATTAATTTCCTGGAGAATACTTGGGTTATGGAAGTGATTCATAAGTGGCTGGTTTTTAGCCAGGCCTAAAGAAAACAACTTTTTTCCCCCTCTTATTCTATCCACTTCCTGCCCTAGTGAGACCAGCTATTTCCAGGAAGAAGATACTTTCAGAGTATCAGTTGCTTCCCAATCTCCAGAGGTAAAGACACAGAAGGCAGGACCTGCAGGAAGATTAAAGAACTTTTACCATAATTCCTTTTTCCTCCATTTATGCCTTAGGGTTGCTTGTTTCTTTTGGCTTTTTCCTCTCTCTTTTAGGAAGCCTTCCCGGAAAATCACCCACTAACTTTGGTTAGGTGCACTAGCTGTGTACCTCCACCAAGTCCTTTACTTATTAATTTTAGCAGAGAGTTCCTGCCACACTGCTGGTGCTTATTGCCAGAAGCTAGCTCTGTTGGCAAGCTCTTTCTTCAACAGCAGAGCCTGATGACATGAATTGAGTATATGGAAATGGATGTGAAAATTTAGTGTGCACATTCTACAGAGAAGTGAAACATGAGAACCCCATCCTGCAGCCCACACTTTTTGGCACCATGAAACATCTTAATGCTATCTTCTATCTTATGTTACCAAATGCCCAGAATTAACCTTAAACATTTTCATTTTGCTTCCTCCAGGACTCCATGATTTAGGATAGTTCTGCTAAACTCTTTGTTCTTTTTGCCAGTTGTGCTTTGGGGCCCATCATGAGTGTTCCAGAGTCATACATTTATTTGCTAAACCAGTTTATAGACTTTATTTTAGAGTCAACCACTCACCTGATTCAAATTACTTGGGCAGAAGAATTTCGTTGGCCCAAGGAACTAGAAAGTCCAGAGGTGGGTAGTTCCTTGTGGGCTTGCTATTGAGGCTCAGATGATCTCATCAGGACAGATTTTCTCCTTCTGTTAAGTTTTAGTTCTGCGTTGGCCTTAGGATCCATGGAGAGGGAAGATAGATATCGGCAAACTCAGGCTTGGATGTTCAACATCATTGCTTTTCTAGTCACTAAAACAAAAGCCCTGCATGAACTCTGAACACCCAAGCTTGTCAGATTCCTGCACAATGCAGCGGAACAGCAGCCTGGGTCACCTGCCACTGGTAATCTCACATCCATTCAAAGAGAGTACACTTGAGAGTGGTGCTTCCTCGGAGGAAAATTTCATATTCCCAGAAAGAGGGTGATTGTCTGACTGCCAGAAAAAATTAAGATAAAACACATGCTCTTTATTTTCTATGGAAATCCTTACTTCAGGATCTCCATATTTTGAGCTACATCTTCTTTCCAGTCCTCTCTGAAGCATCACTTCCTATATCTTGACTTATATCTCCATTTTCCAGGGTGAATTAGCTCTCTGCTCAGTTTATCCAGATGCCACTCATGTTTCTCACGTGTGCTTTTATTATGAGCTCAGATGTGTTAGTGTACTTGTCTTAACTTTCTATATGCTCCTGAAGATCAGAAACTCTGTCTCATCCTCATCAAATCCCTTGAGGAAACCAGTTCCGACTCTCAGATGCAGGAGATGTTTTATAAATATTTGCTTAATTACATTCCCATGTTTCTAAAATAATAATCGCACTTCAATTGGAGAATTACATTAAATGAAACCAGAACAATGGGCTCTTGCTTTATTCCTTTGGTGGAAACATCATCCTAGATTTTGCTTTGAAATATGGTAATGCCTGGTCTCAGAAATTGGCAGTGACTTGCAGTGAGAGATCTGGGCTCCTATGATAGATGCAGAAGAAACTTCTGTTCAATTATAGAGCAGAGTTGTTCCATGGAAATGCCCTCCAGATCACCATCATAACATAGCAGATATTTGTTTATGTGAATTGGACAGATTCTTAAGGCAGAAAGCAGATGGAGGACTTGGGGAGGGGGGACATATACTTGAATGAAATTATGTTTTTCTGAGAGTGTTTGGCCTTATTAGAGTTTACTTGTGATTCATAAACATAAGGGATAATAAGAAATGATATTTTGGCCTGGGGGTTTAATAAATAAAATGGACAACAACAACTGTAACAACAAAAACTAGGTCTCGTCTCCCCATTTGTTATGTTATTTTTCATGTAACATAAATGAATCTCTACTGTGAAATCCACCCTGATAACTAGTCGAGATGACCAGATGAAGCTGAACTATTACTTAAATACCACTTTTAACTTAGGATTTAATTCCTAGGGCTATAATGCCTCTCTAAATGGGGAATTCTCTATTGCTCTTTTGAGTTAAATTGGTTAGGATCTTATAAATTGGCAAGCACTAATTGTGCTATATCTTCTTATTTTTATTTTGTGATAGAAATGAAATTATTCATTAAATATTCTTTGAATATGTATCATGTGCTGAGAATGAGATTTAGATAAAAATAAAAGGATTTACATTTCCTAAGGAACTTACCATTATTAAGAAATATTAAATGTATTTACTTATAATGTTTGCTAGAAAACAAATGCAAAGAGACAGATAAAGATGAAGAGAGACTTCAAGAGAAACAATACTTATATATAGCTATTGTTTCACAAAAGACACATGGGATTGAGAAAAAGGGTTGAGTGGGCTTTGAAGTATGGTAATATTTATATAGTTGTAGCTGATATTCATTGAATATGTACTAAATAATGGGGAACTGTTCTAACTAAGAGTTTATGAATTGTCACAGTTACTTCATGGGTGGTACTCTTATCCCCGTAAAATAGATAAGCAAATGGAGACAGAGTGACTGAGCAACTTGATCAAGAACACAGAGCTAGTAAGTGGTAAGATTAGGATGTGAATGTGAAAAGTTTAACCTCAGAGCTTGTGAGCTACTATGGGAAATTCCATGTCTGAGTAATTTCCAGAGTGGAGGAAACAGGACAGGAGAATGTGAGGTGGGTATGGGGAAGAACACAAGGTTGAGCCTGGATGTCATGAATTGTCCCTGGAGAATGTATTGATAAAGTCTATTAAAGATTAAAGTTAGGGTGAATTACCAGAGGCTGTATGAGCCAAGAAGCTTGCGTGCTCCACTGCAGATAACTGAGCCAGAACATTTTCTTGGATTTGGCTCCCCAGAAATGAACCTTAACACAAGGTAGTTAATTTGGTAAATGATCCTAGGAAGGATTCACACTGGTAGGGAAGTGATGAAAAGAAGAAAAGGAAGTCAAATAGAATATGCCACAATGCAGATATGTGATGTATACCAAG
The DNA here is from genome assembly GCF_964194105.1 of Spermophilus citellus. Lineage (NCBI taxonomy): Eukaryota > Metazoa > Chordata > Mammalia > Rodentia > Sciuridae > Spermophilus > Spermophilus citellus. The sequence goes on along the minus strand of NC_138195.1, from coordinate 77,578,790 downwards.
ATGTTTTGAATTCTTCTTTAGAGAGTTTCAGATAATGAATGCATTTCCAGATGTTTATCCCAGTGTATAGCAAAGAGCAAGTCATGAGCACACCGTCAGGAAGACCTCAGGCTGAAAATATAGATCTGAAAATTGTCTCTCACAGAGGTGATAGTTACTCCTATGTCCTTAAGAGTTCAACTGAGAGAGTTTACTCTCAGAAAATGTAGACATGACTTTGCAAGTCTTGACTTTAACTCTTGACAGAGGTCCATAAACATTTGTGCAGAACTAAACTGTGAAGTTATATTCTACCCCCAGTATGAGTGGGTAAAACTACAGGAAAGAAGTTCCATTGAGGCAGATAGGATAGCCTGTTTTTATATTTTTCTTTTTTATTCTTTTTAGGAATACATGACAATGAGTATTTTAACATAAATTTAACATATAATATGTGTATTTAAACATGTTATACCTACATGGAGTATAACTTACTCTAATTAGGATCCCCGTTCTTGCAGTTGTACATGATGTGGAGTTTCATGGGTCATTGATTCATATATGAACAAAGGAAAGCTATGTCTGATTCATCCTACTGTCTTTCCTATTTTCACCCTCTTGCCCTCCCTTCATTCACTTTTGTCTAATCCAATAAACTTCTATTCCACCCTCTGGGTTGTGTGTCAGCATCTGTGTACCAGAGAGAACATTTGGCCTTTGGTTTGGGGGATTGGCTTATTTCACTTAGCATGATAGTCTCCAATTCCATCCATTTACCAGAAAATATCATAATTTCATTCTTCTTCATGGCTGAGTAATACTCCATTGTGTATTTATACCATTATTTTGTTATCCATTCATCTGTTGAAAGGCATCTAGGTTGGTTCCATAGCTTACCTATTGTGAATTGAGCTACTGTAAACATCCGTGTGGCTGCATCCCTGTAATATGCTGATTTTAAGTCCTTTAGGTATATGCTGAAGAGCAACATTTCTTATTATTTGTATTTTTGATGATTGCCATTCTGACCAGAGTGAGATGGAATCTCAGTATAGTGGGCATTTTTATTTCTCTAATTGCCAGAGATGTTGAACATTTTTTCAAGTACTTGTTAGCCATTTGTATTTCTTCTTCTGTGAGGTGCCTGTTTAGTTCTTTTGCCCATTTATTGATTAGGTTATTTGTTATTATGCTGTTAAGTTTTTGGGAAAAGTTTTTTCTCCTGAATGTTTGGGAAAGACATGAAGGAACTCTTCATCTAAAACCAGCAAGATGGGCTGGGGATGTGGCTCAAACGGTAGTGCGCTCGCCTGGCATGCTTGCGGCCCAGGTTCGATCCTCAGCACCACATACAGACAGAGATGTAGTGTCCGCCGAAAAATAAAAAATAAACATTAAAAAAAAATTCTCTCTCTCTCTCTCTCTCTCTGTCTCTCTCTCTCTCTCTCTTAAAAAAAATTAAAAAAAATAAACCCAGCAAGATTAGCAAGAGATAAAAGGGATTTGCAGCTCCCTGTGAACATTAAAAAAAGGGAGAGTTAGTGTAACAGGAGTTTGGCTATAAAATTGGTTCTGTGCCTCATGAATTCAAAGAATGAGATCCATGGACAAACAGAGGGTAGAGCAGTAAGTTTTATTTAAAGCAGAGAAAGACTCCTGCAGCATGGGAGGGGTCTCAAGGGAGAGTGAGACTGGTGGCTGTTGACTGGGGATTTTTCAAGGCACATGTAATGGCCTAGCATGGGTGATTATGGTAATGAGAGACATACACCAATCAAGCTCTTTGGGTTCTGAGCTTTGTAAGCCAATCAGAAGTGTATAATTTCAATCCCTTATTTACATAATCAGGAGGATGAGTCCAACCTTGTGGTTTGGCACATCTGTGGGGGAGAAGAAGAGCTTCAGGCAAGGGTAGATTGGTGGTCAGTCATTGCTAGGCGTAGGGATAGGAGAAGCTGAATAAGAGCCGTTGTGGTGGAAGCTGTTGAGGAGATGGCAGCTGACAGGGGCAGCAAGGAACAGAGTGTTTTCGGGACATCATGTCTCCCTTCAGTTTGGAATCTTGTTTTCCTCCCCTTGTTCCCTTCTCTGAGGCCCTTATTCTGTGTGTCTAAGGGAGGTCACCCTCCAACCTCATTAGCAAGGCATGGTCATTTTTGTCTTGGGGAGGATATTGGAGGAGACTACAAAAAGATTCCAATTCAAGGTTGATTTCCAAGAACAGTAGAGGACCTACGTCCTGGAGACTTTGGGTAGCTACCATATTTAAAGCACGTTATTGGAAGGAGCTACCAAATTGGTACCTATTCACAAAGAAGGCAATGTCGATAGCTCTCTATAAGCTGTTGAATATATATAGGGGGATGCATATATATACCTATATAAATATATAGAGAGAAAGTCATTCTTAAAATTATACTGAAAAGCCATTGAGAGAATTTACATCTGAAAATAATATAAATAGGTCATTAAAATTTTTGACAGCTTTATTAGTCATTAACCTATAATTCTCCCATTAAAAGTTTGAAATTCATTGACTTTTAGTACATTCATAGAGATGTGCAACCATTACCACAATCAGTTTTAGGACAAAACCCCCACAGTGAGCGAAGAGTTTGCGTGTACTTAGTAAATCCTGTTACAATCACTGTTGGTCAGGCTGGTGAGAGTATGGCTGGGTTTCAAGTTCTGATGGGCAGTCAAGAGGACTCTTATCCTCAGGGCTACAAGTCCTCTACATCTGAGGTGTGGCTGTTCTGCTGAATTCAGTTGAGAGTCTCAGAAGTTCTTTAGATTCTTCCACTCTGGCCACTTAAAGCCACCGTATTTTTCCCCTACTCATTTCCCTATTTTTTCTTTGTATGTCCAGTGAATGAGAACTCCCCAGTCTTCATTCTTACAGCTCCCAAGAGCTGTTCTCTGCTGATTTCAGAGCCTTGCCCTCCATTTGAACAGCTTAGAATATGGCCCAAGACCTAATGGGACATTTCTAAATATCTGGAGCTCCATTTTTTTTTTTTTTTGGTGTAACTTTCTTCTCTTTAGTACCTTGTCTCCCAAGTTTCAATCACTCCATTACTCCAGTATTCCAGTTGCTTCCAGTGGCTGACAGATTTTTATACCTTTACTTTTGAATTATACCATCAAAAAATTTCGTCTTAGGTGTCTAGTTGCAGCTCCTGTTTTTCCTCTCCTCCTTATCATCAGGAAAATAGAAATTAGATTAGTGGTCCACCTGTTGTATATTATTTTCTGCATTGTCTGTAAGACAAAAAGAGAAAGGTCAGTATTGCTGGTGTGTAAAGAGAAAACTATTAATAAAGAAAGAGTTGATCATACTCATGTTTGAGTAGACTGGAAAAAACAATCAATGTGGAAGAGGAATTTATTAAAAGACTAATCAATTTCTATTTGCAGTTTTGTCATAAGAAATTAGTTTTAAATTTTGAGGACTGCTTTTACATACTGCAGATACTGAAGAAAACAGAAAGCAGAGGATGGGAAACAAAAAGATTATTTTTTGGCTACAGAAGAAATGTTGAGAAGGGAAGTACACAAATCATATCATCTATTTATGATTGGTTTTAGAGTTATGTTTACTATGAAAATAAATACATTATCTCATTGGGCCAGTGATGAAAGACTCTTAACACCAAAAAGCCCTCATGTCTTCACGGGATACTTAGATTCTTGATAAAACCAGGAAAAGGGGAGAATTTTTATTTAGGCAGCAAGGATAGAAGACAAGGCTACAGGAAATGGTTGTATTGTCATTTTGTAGGGGTTTTATTATTAGTTGGTAAATATCCTTACCAGGTTAACATTTTCACAATAGAATCACTTTTAGAAATATGATGGTGTCTTCCAGAAACAAATATGTGTTTTAAACTATATCCACAATGTAAGTAAATAATAAAAAACTGTGTAGAAATGACAAAGCAGATATATGTCTTAATATTTTAGAGAAAGAGGATTTATGATCCTTATTAGATTCTCCCAGTTGGTAAAATGAACAATTTCAAATTCAGAGGGCCTATCTGAGATTTAAAACTACCATATAAAACATATCTTGCAAATTACCTTGCACAGAATCATAATTCAGTAAGTGTTGGATAAATAAACATTCACATATGGCTACTATCATTACCATTTATAGGTGTGAAAATGTGGCTCACAGAGGATGACTAATGACCTCACAGAGAGTGTTATTCTTGTTTTGCAATTTTTTTGGGGGGGGGTGATACCTAGGTTTGAATCCAGGATCTTGCATGTGCTAGGCAGGCACTGAGATACATATTCAGCCCTTTTTATTTTTATTTTGAGATAGGGTCTTGCTAAGTTGCCCAGGCTGGCCTCAAACTTGTGAACTTCTTGCACAAGCCTCCTGAGAAGCTGGATTACAGATGTGCATCATCATGCCTGGCAGTGCTGAGATATTAACACGGTTGTCCTATTATAAAAGTCAATGTGGCCTTGAATTAGAAAAATATAAAGTGATATATAACTTGGAATCTTGTATGCTTGTATGTGAAGACGATAAAGTCATCAAGTGAGTTGCCTTTGGCCTTTCCCTTCCTCCTTTGTGTATTTAAGAGTACTGACAAAAATCGTGTAATATGTGACTTCAGTCATCAACAACTGAACGTCTTCTATGTAGAAGGGCCCTCGTGCTGCTGTGTAGGAGACAAAATCCTAATAAGGCCTAATCTTCAAAGGAAAGGACATTGAAAGACCTTTACCCATCTCTGGGAAAGGGATTGATCCCAACAGTCTCTTGCAGGCTTCTTCACCTAGGAGAGGAAATAAACAGTCAAGGGGGTCAGATCTTCCAGGAAACTGTTGGAACATGGGAGGGATTAGAAAGGGAGCAGCAGGAAAAGAGGGAAAGTGTCAGTACTGGAGAAATTTTTGTGGATGTGACAACCCTGAGACAACAGTCTATAAGAGACTGAGATTTACTCAGATTAGAGAACACTACACACCCCCACACCAAACCTCCACAACACAGCCCTAGTAAGATAACAATGGATTACTGGGGAAAGACTGACAGGGCAGAAACTCCCTCCCAGGAGGAATATGAGCAAAGCCCTAGGTCAAGAGGGATATCAATAGGAACATTGCTATTTGAAGCCATAGCAAACATCAAGAACATCTCACTTCAAGCCAGATTCACCCAAGTCTTCACACTGAGGGTTTATTTACTTGAGCCCCTATTAACTGCTACAATCCATGTCAAAAAAAAAACAAAACAAAAAAAAAACCACTGACTGAAGAATATGAGCAAGACTAAGATGTGACACACACACACACACACACACACACACACACACAGATGTTGGGATTATCAGGGAGGGGATGTCAAATCACTATGACGGATATGTTGAAACTAATGTAAAAAACATAAGAGGAGATGTCAAAGCTCTACAAAAGATTCAGAAGGAAATGTTAGAAATCAAAAACTGTTACAAGAGGGAGGAATGCCTTTGGTAGGATCATCAGAAGACTGGATGTGACTGAAGAACCAGTGAACTTGAAGATAAGTCAGTAGAATGTTCACGAACTGAAATATAAGGAGAAATAAAATTAGAACAGGACATATAATAGGAACATTGGAACACTGTCAAAAAGTACTTTATTATAACTATGTATGTATACACAATTAGAATATCAAAAGGAGAAAAGAGAACTGAGCAGAAGAAATATTTGAAATAATAATGACCAAGAACCTTTCCAAAATTAAGGAGGGTGGACACCAAACTACAGATCCCGAAAGCTCAGAGAATACCAAGATAGACATATGAAAACTTTAATATGTACATGTCACACAAACTACAGAAAAAATAATAAGGAAAAGAATCTTGAAAGAAACCCGAAATAGAGGGATAAACACTTTATTGCTCAAGGAACAAAGCGTATGCATGCTCAAAGAATTCTATATATGTGAATATATATGAATTCATGAGAATTACAACATAATTGTCATCAGAAACTATACAAGAAAGAAGAGCATAAAGTGAAATATTCAGAGGATTTGGAAGGGCACAACAATCTAGAATTCTTTATTCAGCAAAATCACTTGAAATTGAAGGAGATATAAAGAGTTTCTTAAACAAATAAAACTAGAGGAAATTCATAACCAGCAGATACGCACTGTAAGAAATGCTAAAGGAAAATTTTCAATCAGAAAGAAAATGATGTAAATCAGAAACGTACATGTACATAGAGAATGGAAGAGCATAAAAGAAGGGATAAATTTAAGTAATATAAAATGTTTTATTTTTCTTGTTAATTGATTTATAATAGAGTCCTCTGTTGAAAGCAGTGTTAGTAATAATGTGCTGGGTAATTATATTGAATGGATATGTTAAATAAATGACTGTGATAGATGTTTGGGAAAGACACAAAGGAACTCTTCATCTAAAAACAGCAGGATTAGCAAGAGAGAAAAGGGATTTGCAGCTCCCTGTGAACATTAAAAAAAGGGAGAGTTAGTGTAACGGGGAGTTTGGCTGTAAAATTGGTTCTGTGCCTCATGAATTCAAAGAATGAGATCCATGGACAAACAGAGGGTAGGTAGAGCAGTAAGTTTTATTTAAAGCAGAGAAAGACTCCTGCAGCATGGGAGGGGTCTCAAGGGAGAGGGACACTGGTGGCTCTTTACTGGGGACTTTTAAAGGCACATGTAGTATAATGGCCTAGCATGGTGCTTATGGTAATGAGAGACATACACCAATCAAGCTCTTTGGGTTCTGAGCTTTGTAAGCCAATCAGAAGTATATAATTTCAATCCCTTATTTACATAATCAGGAGGATGAGTCCAACCTTGTGGTTTGGCACATCTGTGGGGGAGAAGAAGAGCTTCAGGCAAGGGTAGATTGGTGGTCAGTCATTGCTAGGCGTAGGGATAGGAGAAGCTGAATAAGAGCCGTTGTGGTGGAAGCTGTTGAGGAGATGGCAGCTGACAGGGGCAGCAAGGAACAGAGTGTTTTCGGGACATCATGTCTCCCTTCAGTTTGGAATCTTGTTTTCCTCCCCTTGTTCCCTTCTCTGAGGCTCTTATCCTGTGTGTCTATGGGAGGTCACTGTCCAACCTCATTAGCAAGGCATGGTCATTATATAAGGTAATTATATTGAAAGGATATGTTAGATGAATGACTGGATTGTCACATGGGATGGAGGAATTGGCTACTTACATTGTATAATAAGTGGGTATTATCTGAAGGTCAACTTGGATTAGTTAAAAATGTATATTTTAAATGAAAAGGCAACCACGATTTTCAAAAAGTGTGTTATGCTTATGAGAGATTATGTCTCTTGAACTGAACAATTATGTTAGTGGATTGATAGGAGGTTAGAGCAGAGGATATAGAGGAGCAAGAGGAGTAGAGTAAGATGATGCACATGGTTCTGAACTAGAATTAGAGACATCAGCATGAAGTCATGTGTGGCTCAACACAAAGATGAGTACATAGAGACTCAATTATTTACACGTGTATGTGTGGATTCATAACAATGGATTCCCTCTCCATGAGCTGAAAGGGCCTCAGAGTAACTGCACAGTAACTATAAGCACAACTATCACTCAGATCTTGGTTTCTAATACTATTCTCTATTAAAGGGAATCAACTCCTTGGAGAATTTTCCAATTCTAGGACTGGAGAGGAAACGTAGGAGTCTGGAGCATGCCATAGCACCAGAAAGTAAGAACAATGGTTTGAGTGTGTCTTCAGAATTTAGTTTTGGGAAGTGAATCCCCAGTGTGACAGTATTGGGAGGTGGAGACTAATGGGAGGTATTTAGGTCCCAAGGGCTCTGCCTTCATTGATAATTTAATGCCATTAAAAAAAGGCCTTGCAGGAGTGGGTTTGCCTTGGTGCACTGTTGCCCTTTTGGCCTTATTGTGATGTTGCAAGAGGCCTTTGCTAGAGGCCAAAACCTTGGTCTTGGATTTTCCAGCCCGCAGAACTGTGAGCCAATAAGTTTTTTGTTCATTACAAATTACCCATTCTGTGCCAATCTGTTATAGTAGCACAAAACAGAATAGGACAGGAAGAAAGTACTTTAAAAAAGAAAAAGAAGCTATAATAAAAAATGTCAAAGGGATATAGGAGCTAAATAAAAGAGCTCCCAAATGGCCAAATGAGAACAATTTGAGCAACAAAACACAGTCCTACTAAACTATAACCCAAAGTTTGTGCATGTGTATGTTTATCTGAATAAATAGAGAAAAAAATAACACATCTGAAGAATTATAAATAATTAATGCAGATACTCTGCCCTCAAGGAGGAAAAGCAAAGCTCTGGCTAATTCAGTGTGGAACGAGCATAGTTACTTCCTTCCAAGGAATAAGGGGGAAAAGGAACATCTTCAGAGCAGAGAAACCTGACAGCACTACATGAGCCAAGTCATCAACCTTAATTTCTATGATCTTCCCTCCCCATTCACATAATCACTGTGTAAGCAAGGGAGTCACATCAGATCGCTTCAATAGAGGGACATTCTACAGGAAACTTGGCCAGCACTCCTCAAAGTGTCAAGGTTGTCAAAATGCAAGAGAAGGCTGAGAAACCACCCCAAGGAGCAGGAACATATGGAGTCCCGAGTACTGAACATAACATCCCATCCTGGATCAAATCCTGGAACAGAAAATGAATGAAGGTAGAAACTAGAGAAACCACAATAAACTAGGGACTTTAATTTATCCATATCAGTTTCATTGCTAGATATGTCATAATTATGTAAAATGGTAAATGATAGGGGAAACTGGGTCTGGAGTACATGAAGACTGCTTGTATTAGCTTTATAACTTTTCTGTGAATCCAAAACTACTATAAAATAATTTTTTTGACAGGAGCCCCACAGAGTGAGAAAATGCATTTGTGAGAAGCATACTGATTATTTCTGCATTATATAAAAATATACTTACAAATCAATTAAAAATAAATAAGCTGGGCAACCCAATTGAAAAGTTAATGCAAGATTTGAACAGATCCTTCATAAAAGATGACAAATGGTCAATGAATATCTAGAAATTGTTAACTCCATTGGTCATCAGGGACATAAGACTTAAAATGATAATAAAGTTCCGCTACATGATATAAAGCAATTAGTACTTTCATCACCGTTGGCTTAGTAAATGATATTGTCTGGTGTGTATGCAGGTATATATCTACCTATCAGAAAAGGCCTGTACTAGAGTATCCATAGCAACATTATCTAAAATCACACAGAATTTGAAACTGTTCTAATTATTTTCAACAGTAAAATGGTCTGAGATATCAGAAATTCAAATATCAATAAGGAGACTGGAGCATCTGTGATTCCATATAACAATATGGATAGTGATTATTAACATAATGTTAAACCAGAAAAATCCAGAAAAAAATTTGCTTTTATAGCAGAGATGCTGTAAAATTTCAAATACATAAAATACAAAAACAGGCAAAACAAATACCTAGTGTTAAATGGCTAGGTGGTGCCTTTCTGGAAACAAATGGAGAGTAGAGGGGCCTCCTAAGGTTCTGCTGTTTGTTTGGCCATGGGTTAAACTGGTACCTTCAGTTTCTGAGAATTCATCAAGGTGCATACTTGGTTAGGTATTGTTAGATGTATTTTGCTATGCATACATAGTTCAAAAAACTGTTAAAATATGTTAATACCAAAAGTTTTCAAAATCCATGGTAATCAAAGAGCAGTATAACACAGCAAAGCACAAAAAAACAGAGTAAAGAAAAGCAAGAATGAAGTGATGACGAGAAGAGAAAAATCAAAGAAGAATAATTTTATCCAGACATTTAGGGGTAAGGAATGTACTATATTCAGTATAAAACTAAGGAACACGCCTGTGATCCCAGCAACTCAGGAGGCTGAGGCGGGAGGATCTCAAGTTTAAGGGCAGTCTGGGCCACTTAGCAAGTATAGACCCTGTCTTAAAGTTAAAAAAAAAAAAAAGAATGAAGAAAAAAAAAGAAGGAAGGAAGGAAAGAAGGGCTGGGGATGTAAATCATTAGTAAAGTGTCCCTAGGTTCAGTCCCTAGTACAAACAAGACACAACAAAACAAACCAGAGATCTAACTACCATGACCCAAAATGAAGAAATGTATGCAGAGCAAATAATGTTAAGAGAAGTTTTAAAGTCAGAAATATGACATCTCAGTCTTTATCAGGGACATACATGAGCCTAATGGGTAAAGATGGTTAGGTCACAAAAATTTTAAAAACACTTTTGCCTTACTTACATTTCATTCTTTCAAATAATCTACTGAAAATAGCATTTCCTTAGAAATGCATGTCCAAGATCCAGAGCTAGGAAAATAGAAACTTTGAGAGAGAAAAAACAAAACAAAAAAATGTGTCAGTGGCAGGAAACTCTCCTAAACGTTAGCAACAGCTTAAGGGTGGGCAAGGAGAGGCTGAAGACAAATGCGATCCCTTCCCTCCTGGAAATCTGTGATCTTGCCAAGAAGACAGACTTTGTCAGAGCTGATGACAGCTATGACAGAAGGTCTAAAGGGAGGGTGCACCCCTGTGGACATGCAAAGATAGGGGCCAAGTTTTCTAAGGTTTCTAGGCAAACAAAGGATGAGCAGGAATTTGGCAGACAAAGTGAGGTTGTGGAGTGGGGAGGTCTAGACATAGGGGAAAGAATATTCAAGGCAACAAACAAGGTGTGTGACTTAAAGGAATCTAATGTGTTTAGAGTTTAAGGTGTGAGTTGGGAAAGGACCTGGGGAACAGGCAGGGCTGTGGTGCCTGTGTATTGATAGGGGATGGTAAGGTATCAAGTTAGCCATGCGTGATAAACTGTGTTAGCTATTATTTTTATTTTTCTTCTTACCTTGAGTTTAAAGTGTAGTCTCATTCTTCTCTGACAGAGCAAACAGGGTTCTTTTTCTCCTCCTAAAAAGGAACCTACTTCAAAGCAAGGTGGGTTGACACTAAGAGGGATGGGTCAGGGCTCCTTCATAGTGGACATGGTGCTGTGGAGCCTGTGGCCATCCTGGGATGGAAAGAGTATTCATTTTTTACATTACAAGATGCAAGCTCTAGTTGTGACTTTCTAACCAAATCTTTGCTGGGAAGAGACAAATTGGAAAAGAGACTATTTTTCTGTAAGTGACAAAATGATTTTTCTAAGCATTATCATACAACTTTACGGATTTATTGAAAACAAAGCTCATCTTATCCTGTTTTAATTGAACCAAGGCAAAAAGATAAATACCAAAACCAGAGGTATATTATTAGAACTGTATCCAAATAGTGTTTTCTTTCTCATTGTTGCTTTTTGTACGAAAAGAATTATTGAGGATGCTTGTTTTGATAATCATATTTCTTCTATAATGATTTGCTTTCTTATATCCACTGTCTATTTTCCATGTGAAGGAGTTGGTATATTAACTTTCTTTTGAGTAATGCCATCTATGTATCAACAGGCTATGATATTTGAGGGCTTATATATGTAGGCTACATTTTTAAGCTGTTTACAAATATAAACTCATTTAATCTTCATGAAATTCAGCACAGTAGAAATATCATTATCATTATGTCTCAAAGATCAAAACCAAGTGGCTTTTTCTGTATGATTGCTGATTTTTCTTGTATTAGTTCATCAATTGTTGAGAGAGGGATGTTGAATTCTACCTGTAATTGTGGGTTTGTCTGTTTCTGTTTTTTTTTTCTTTTCCTTTCACTATCAGTGTTTGCTTTGCATATTTTGCAGCTGTTTTGGGGTGCATACACTTTTAGATTTTCTTGTTGGAGTGGCCCTTTTATCAGGATGTGATCTTCCTCGCTGTCTCAGGTAGTTTCATTCTTTGAAATCTTACTGACCTGATAATTCACAGGTAATTTATCGCTTTCCCTCCTTTAATTGCATTCTGTTATCATCAGTGCACTTGAGGTGAATTTCTTGTAGGCAGCACATAGCTGAATCATGCATTTTTACCTACTTGGCTCATCTTTGTTTTCTAAATGGCATATTTTGACAATATATAAATATAATTATTAATATGTTAGAACTTTACCATATTTTTTCTCTCCATGATTTATTTCTCTGTTTTCTATCTTAATGTAGAGTTAATTGAACTTTTTTTTTAATTCCAATTTGATTGTCTACAATCTTTGGATATTTTAGTCTTTCCTTTCATTATTACATATTGAATGTAGAAAAATTATTTCTCTTTTTTAAATGGATGGTTTCTACAGGTCAGTAGATTTTCATATTTGATATCTTATTGTATGTTGATTATTTACTTTTAGTTCCTTTTACTTTCTCCTGTATATCATTATCTTAAATATTTGCTTTATGTGCATTGAGAACAATATCAGAAAATGTTATAAATTTGGCTTCTCAACATAATTTAGAAAACCCAAGAGGATGGTATTTTCCCACATTTCCCAATTTCTATTTTTGTTTCTTCCTTCCTAATATTCTCAGATTCTTAATTTCCTTTCTGTTTCAAAAGTTTCCTTTGGACACTTTTCTTGAATAGGTATGCTGGCAACAGTTTCTCTTATTTTCCATTCCAAACACTGTTTTGCTTTGAAGTTTTTATTCTGGTCATTTTTTTTTCCCATTAAAATCCGTATTTATTCACTCTACTCTGGTCTCCAGGTGGGTAATTAACAAGTGTAATGATCACAGGAAAGCCCCTTGCTGTAAGCAGAAGACACCCCAGTAGGACTTGAAGCTTTTTTTTTTTTTTATGTGTACAGATATCCCTGAAGGACTAGAATGCTACTCCAGTCACCTGAAACAGAATGGGAAATTCCATATGTGTAATTGAAGAGTAGGGAACTTGAGGGTTTGGAACTCAGGGGCACTTGATCTCTGAACCAAATCCCCAGCCCTATTTTTCATTTTATTTAGAGACAGGGTCTCACTGAGTGCTTAGCGCCTTGCTTTTGCTGAGGCTGGCTTTGAACTCTGGATCTTCCTGTCTCAGCCTCCCATGCTGCTGGGATTAGAGGCACACACTGGGCCCTCGAAGTTATTTTGGTCATGGGTTGGATGTGAAGAGGATTTAGAAAAAAATCCATGTGTTTATTGAAACTACTAACAAATTCTCTCTAGGCTCCTGATGATTGGGCCAGACTGGGATCCCCATGATACTTTTGACCCTTTAGGAGGGTCATGGGTCAATCAGGACTCTTTCACATTCTAGTCCTTTGGCTTGCCAGGTGCATACAAATGATGAGCTAAGTAGTGTAGGAAATCCATTTAATTCAGAGTAAATGGGATCACCTCTGAGGGAGGCAGGGAGAGCAGAATCTCTGTAGTGCACCCTGCCAAGTCAGCAGATTGTGCTGCAGTCCCAGGAGCCTACAAGCAAGCACAGGCAGACTCTTCTCTGTTTGAATCCAGATCTGCAAGTCACAGCTCCTCCACGTGACATCCTTGACTGTCTCTAATCCCAGGAGTTGTTCCTCTCTTGTTTGTAAGAGAGTTAACTAACTGCATCATCAAGTATACCTTGAATGGTTTTGAATTGTTGTCATTGCATGGTCATTAATATTTTTGCATAAATATTTTTTATGTGTACTGAATTCTAGTATCGTATTTCTATTGCACTGTATTCTAATTCTATGTGTATTTTGAAGTCTATTTATTCTGTATATGTTTTTCTATTTGACTTTTTTCTATGTGTTATACCACCACAAGAAAATTATGCTCTCTGTAAAGACACAGGGTCATGTGTCAAAAATACTAATATCTGTATAGAGTCTTAGAGTTCCACGTCCACAATCTCATTTCACTAGCGTCCCTCACAAGTTTATAATAATTCCTATGAGACAGAAATGATCAATACCTTCATTTTAACAATAAAGCAATTGAGTGTCCGGAGAGGAAATATCCTGATATTATAATGCCAATGATAACTCAGAATTTCTGAATATAGTTCTATTTCATTTACAACTAGTGTCTTTTATATGTTTAATTTCCAACTTCGGGTCAAGCACTGAGACTCGCTCATTCATATAGGTACTCAAAACATTTGGGATTATATACATAAGAATAAATGCACATTTAGTTTAATGGAGCCATACTAGTGAGTGGGAATACCTATACAGGGATGGGAGGGTCCACCTTTTTTACTTTCAAATGTCTGCTGTTTAATGGAATCATGTAAGAAGATAAAATGTACCATAACTTTTTAAAGATTATCATGCCTCATTTACAGTTCTGTGAAGTTCAATACAAGGGAGTGACATTCTCTCTGAGAGATCTGCAAGGTCTTCCATAAAATGTAAATGTTTCTAGGTCCTGAGAGATGAGTCAGAGTTTTTGAAGTGAGTGAACAGGGATAGATGGGACAGGAGAAGAATGTTAGGTGCAAAGACCTAGGGTTAATAATGGGAATATCAGTGAACTAGAGCACAGAGAGGATGGAAGAAGAGTTCTTAGCAGAGGAGGCTTAGAGGTTGTATGGCCTCTTGGAAATAATTTCAGTCTCAGTCAAGGGGTTAGTCCTCTATAATCCTGTTCATCTGAGGATCTGTAGAACCTATTTTTCTTTATTAAAGAATTTCAAAATAAACATTTCCTGTTTCTTATGTTCTAAGCCCTGTAGTTGGTACCTTATGGAAGTCTTAAGTTTAATGGACCGGAGTAATCCTACAGAATAGATAATGTTAATCTCATTTTACTGGTGGTGGATCTGAGAGCAGAGGAAGATAAAGAGCTCACCTGTGCCCACCAAGCTGGTAGATAGCACATCTAAGATTTTGTTCTAGATCAACTCCAAAACTTCCCATGAGTTTGCTGATACTCAGAGAGAGGGGACACACGTGCATATCACATGGTGGGATCTGGGAAACCAGTTGTATAACAGAAAATCATAGACCATTATGCCCTAGTAAAGATGCTATGAGGGACTGAACCAAGGCAGGACCCTGGGCTTGGTGCTAAAGATGGAGCTGTAAAAAGTGCTTCTAAGTTTGGCTGGCTGCATTAACTTTTTTTTTTTCCCCACTTACACTCTTTCCCTTTTCCAATCCAGCCAACTCCAAGTTATAGAGCCTTCTTTAAAAACATCCCCATCACACGGGGCTTGGCGGTGACTGTCTGTAGTCCCAGCTACTCAGGAGACATGAGGTGGGAGGGTCACTTGAGCTCACAGGTTGAGGAACAGCGTGTGCACTGAAAGGAAAGTGAGAAAGTGAGAGATGGGCGAGTGAGAGATGAAGGATGGAGACCGGGCAGAGATCCCCAGGAGAGAATTTATTTGTCAGAGCTGACAAATAAAGGCCATCTCTCTATAGGAGAGAGAGAGGCCCGAGATGTTTGGGTGTTCAGCTTTTGTGGGGTAGGGGTTTGGAGTCGTAGTTGTGGCTCAGGGGTGCTTGCCTCAGAGCTAGGGAATAGCACGGGACTGGCTTAGGTCAGCGGCACCACAGGGCTTTCCTGAGTCAAAGGATCATGTCCTTCTGGGATTGGCTTAGGGTTATGATACCATGGGTAGGTCACTAATAGGGCTGGGGGGTTTTGGTAAGAGGAAGTACAGGAAAGTGAAACTTATAAGACGGCTGCTCAAATGTTAATACCCTATGGGCACCATAATTATTGTTTCTACATCAGATCATGTCATTTTCCTTCTGTCTCTTTTACATAGAATTAAATTTCTTTAAAAAAAATGGGAATTAAATATATGCCAACTTATCTAGTCTCGTTTCTTTCATCTCAGGAATATCAGTCTTCTGCAAATTTTTCCATGACCCGCTTTAAATTAGTCAATTCATCCTTTTACTCAGCAAATAAATAAACAAATAAATAAACAAATAAGTAAATGCCACTTCTTGAGAGAGGTCATTTTAAAAACAAAAAAATCAAGAATCTCTTTCTAATAATAAAATCTGGTAAAAATGAAATAGGCCCACCTGTGTAGTAGAGTGCTACCTGGTGCTAGAATTTTTTGTACATCTATCAAAGATGTATTGGAAATTCTACAGATGACAATAAAAAAGATGAAAAAAAGGGCTTAATACATACATTGAGATGTGAAAACATCTCACTGAAGAGCCAGTGTTAGAGGAGGGCTTGGAAGCAGAGGGAGGCCAGGGAGAGAAAGAACATACAGTCAAGGACCAGAAAGAGCTGCCTGTTCACAGGGCAGCAAGACTGGGTGGAGCTGCAGGCAGGATTATCCTGGGGAACTGGGCTTTGAGCTTTGGCGACTACGCTAACAGGCCCTCTTGGTGCCACGGGTTACAGAAGTTGAACGAACCCTCACCTGTGAGGTACAGTATACAGTTGCTTTCTCTCAGGGTAACTTAGAGTTCAGCAGTGACCTGTGGTCCCAGTGAATTTCTTCAACAAATGAGTTCTGGTTCACCCATCCAGATGGAAAATTCAAAGCATTCTCTTGCAAAGTCGGAATATGAAACAGATTATATCAAAATGTGTCTAAGGAAAAGGTCAGGATGCACTGATGAATCTTCCCACACTTCCCACATGAAAGAACACTTCAAACCCTAGCCTGTCAAATGCTCTTGTTCACTTCAATATTGCTCTTGGCTGAAGGGAAGGCCTGCGGGGTTTGTGGAAGTTGGCTCTTTCAATATAGAATTTTTCATGCCTCTTGTAAAAATGTCAGTGGGTTGATTCAAAAATATTTTTATTGGCAAGACTCTATACAAGCTCATTCTTTAGAGCATACTAAGCCCCCTCCAGGGAAGACAAAATAAAATCCTTAGAACCAAACTTGAATCCAACAACTTTCCTCCCAGAGCTCTTTGCAAACACATTATTTTACTGGAAACCTGAGAAAGCTATAGTTGCTCTAGTTTGCCAGGAAATGGCCCATTTTCGTTCTTTTATTTTCTCTCCTCCTCCTCCTCCTCCTCTTCCTTCTCCTTTTCATGGTTTATTTTTTCTTTTACTTTTACAATAGCAGTTACAAAGAGTTCATGAGTTATACCTGGGAACCATTTTTTTGCTTCGGGGTAACAAAAGGCATCACCAAAGTGCACCCCTGAAATAGTCTACTTTTAAAAAATTCCCTGAGCTGAGACACTAAAGGGGCTTTTTAAAAGAAATAACAAGAACTCAGATTTATTCCTCTGAACATTGTAAAGTGTGCTCCTTCTGTGACAAAAGTTAAAGAAGCCTCAGGCTCTTATCTTAGTTTGTAACCTGGGGACAATGCCATTAAGGAAGTGCCTGCAGTTAATTTACTGGAACTCCTCCTGCAAGGTGCAAGCTCTCTCTGGTTGCTCCAGTCAGTCATTTGAAGCCCAGTGCAATTTGTGTTGTAGAGGAAAAGGTGAGGGCATGCTGAGCTACGGTAGTAAAATGCAGAGAGAAGCCATGGTTCACTGTAATCCCAGAATGTTCTTCTGTGGACTGAGCACACGTAGAGATAAATCAGACAAGTCCTTTTGGAAAGCCAGTGTTCTCTGAGCATCTCCCTTGCCCACCATCCATGTCTTTCCCTTCCTAGGTAAACTCACTCACTCACCTGGTGAACTCTGAGGATCAGCAATGTGCTGTTTGCTTTGGGGTTTTCAAATAAACTTTTATTGTGTTCCATGAGGAAAAACAATAGCAACTGCTCATTATTGAGCATCTACTATGCATTGGGTCCCATGCTAAGTACCTTAAAGTAATTATTTTGTGTAATATTTTAAAAAAACCTGTTAAATATGGATTTTACCACTGCTCCTATTTTGAAGATGAGGAAATTAAGTCTTAAAGATGGTATGTTGTAAAACCCACCCTGGAAGTCCATTCCAAATGCCATGTAGAGCCTAAGCTTTCAATGTACCATGGATGGGCTGGTGATGGGGGCAGACATCAGTGACTGGTGCTTACTCATGTGCCCAAGGGGAGCTTACTCATGTGCCCAAGGGGAGCTCCTTGGGATGTGACATCCTCATCCATTGAAAGAGAATTGTAAGATCTTGGTGAAAATGAAATAAACCAAAATCTGTCTGGCACATTTCCTACTATCAGGTAGATACCTTTGGTTAAATCTGAACTTCATAATTATCTTAAAATCAGACAACGAGTCACATTTGTAGCTCATTCAAAGGCATTTTGCTTCATTAGAAAACATTTTCCAAGTGGTTGGCCATTTATGCTCTTGAATTGTTTGAACAATCTTATCCATGAAGATACTGGAAAAGTACAGCTCTTTAGGCAAGCTGTCAAATGCATGCATCTCTAAAACTTACAGGACTTGAGAAGGAATTAAAAAAAGACTTCAGTGGACCAATGCAATTTTGTTTCTTAAACTGCAGAGTATAAGGATAGATGTTGATTGTTTGTCTTAATATAAATCCCGGCATATCTGAACTATTGCATAATAACATGATCTAACACCAACAAGGAAAACCCACTCATTGCCTCTAGTTTTCAGACTGAACATGGTTATACATAAATATTTCATTTTACTTTTAAAGAGACTACCCAGAGGCACAGATCCTCTCAACCTTGGGCTGAAATCCATTTATGGGCCAAAGAGTGGACATGATGTAGTTTATCATTAAATCACTCTCTGTGTCATGTGTGAGGCTTGATTCTCTCTGCATGCCAGAGAGCAGGAGCCATATCTCAGTATTTTTCCAGTTACTCATGGCATGAAATACACTAAAAAGCCAAGACTGTGTTCAATGAAAGCAAAGGATCTCTTAGTCTTTTCCTATTGGATTTTGAATGCCGAGGATAGCATCTGACACTTAGAAGGTGCCGTTGGTAGACATGCACATTAGTTGGCCTTATTGAGACTAAGCATTATGACTTTGTAATCTGTTATAATTAAGGATTAGTTATTCTTGTCAATGATTGTCATTCCTCATGTTTCAAGTTTTTGCACTGACGTTAATTAAGCTTAGAAAAAAAGCAGCAGATGTAAAGGCATGGCTCGAGGCTAGAAGTAGCAAGATCATCATCAACAGCAATAATCTAAATAAAAATAATGACACTAATTGAGTGTTTACCATATGCCAGGCATGCTCTTAGTGCTTTATGTATTATTTCATTTAGTCCTAAGGAAACAGGCATGTCTTAAAGTGCCCATTTATGGATGAGAAAAAATGAGGCACGGGGAAGTGAAGTAACTTATTCAAGGTCTTAAGTAAGTTGCCAAGCTGGGCTTTGCACCTGGTGTTGGGTTCTTAGATGTCAGGGCTATATTCTAACCACTGTTCTTCTCTGATTCCAGCTTCTCATATTACAATCCAAGTATGTCTACAATTTCTCTTAAAAAAAAAAAAAGATAGGAGCATCCCAGAAGTTTCACAGAGGGCTTGTTTAATTTCGGCTGGCATTTTTTTCTGATGGCATAAAATAAGTATCGATAAGTTCCATATCTCCTTTTGATATCATGGGAGGCAGTGTTCCATGGTGGTTAGATCAGGATGCTGATGCCAGTCAAAAGACAGAGGGGTCCTTGCTCTGTTGTTTAAAATCTGTGCTATTTTTTAAGCACTACATAACATTTTAAAAGTTACATGCTATAGAAGTGGCACATTTTCTTTGTGTTTTTATAATGAAGTGAATATAGCAGATATTTAGGAGAAACTTTGGATCATTGTATTTTCCCCATATTTGTGTAATTCTTTCACAATGTCAATTGTCAAATAAAAATTATGTGGTTACAATGACCATATTTCCAAACAAACACACAAAAAAGAATAGGATCACATGGTCCAAAGATAAGATTTTGTTCTAGTGAATATTAATGAATACACTCACCTCCACCCACACACAGGTTTACAAATCCTTAAAAATGGATGAAGTTTTGCTTTCACTGAACCAGTCTAAATGAGAAGAATAAAATCATCTACAATTGCAATTGTCTTGGAAAAATCTAAGCTGTGTAGCCACGTGTCTATAATGCACAGAGCCTCTGAGGGAAGGAACCTTCTGTGTGTTCCACCCAATCAAAGATTTATTTGTATAAAAATATTTTCTTTCTCTCAAATCTAGACACTCCATTCACGGGTCAACCCTTCATTTTGCCAATGACACTGTTTGTTCCTTATCTTTCTAGAATGATTGTTCCAAATTGTTCTCCTTTGTAGTCCTTAGAGAATTTCTGCATGATTAACGTATTTATTGCCCAGTTGTTTGAGCTACTCTACAGGACATTAAAGCTTTGTGTTTTGAGTTCTCTTTGCATTCCTTTTCTTTATCTTTCCTTCTCTACACTTGCTTCCCTTCTTGAATAATTAATTCCCAAAGCTCTTAGATTGGGCCAAATAAGATCAGTAGCTGAAGTGGAAGGAAAGAGAAGACACAGTGCTCAGATCAGAGGGTGAAGGCTAAGTGGGCTGAGGAAGATGTCCATGAGCCGCTGGAATAGACCACCAGGGACCAAGCAGAGAGTGTTGGTGCACACACCTGTGGCAGGTGTTGGAAGAGTGTTGGAAGTCAAACAGTGTGAGTGCTGAGGATGTTCCTGCTGGGGTTGGTGCTCATAGTGAGCTGTACGTAGTGGGGTAAGGTGAGATTGGCAGACATGAGAGACGTGACATTGGTTTATAAATTCTTGATGTACTTGAGATTTTTTTTCAAATTTTTTTTGCTGTTGTGTGCAGTTTCAAATGAATGTCTCTGAGTCTATACCATTCTTTGTTCACTTATTCCCTTAGGATATGTCCCTAGAACTGGAACTTTTAGATGAAAGTTATGCTTCCCTATTTAAAACAAAGGTTACGAAACTTCCTGGAAGGGGATGGATATTCTAGGCTTTTTCAAGGCTTTTATTGTTTGTTACTATTACTGTTCTTTATTGTTGTAAAAGCAATCATAAGCAATGAGTATAAACTATATTCTAATAAAATTTTATGTAAAAAGACAGAGCGGGCCATATTTGCCCATTAGTAAAATCAACTCTCATTTGACCTAATCTAAATGCGGAAATTCCATAGCATGACAGCATAATGTTAGCCGCCCCATGGCGTTTGTCATCTGAGATTTACCATCAATATCATTCTTGACTGTATTAACCTTCAGGCAGAGAAAAACTTGGAAAAAAATTTGTAGTGGTGCTTTACTCCATAAAGTAGAAGAGTAATCAGCTTATCATGGATTTTATTTATCATCTTAAAGTGGAAAAAATAAGACTACTGTGGGACACGAAGTACTGCTGGTGTGGATTTTTAAGAAGGCATGCACGTGGGAGGGGAGTTTAGCATCTTCTAATGTGACAGGGATTAAAGTTTCTAATTTCTTCAAGGTTAAATCTCACTGTAAAGCTTTCTCTAGTATTTTCTTGTGTGTTTTAAATGCACCATCTGTTGATTACCTGCTTTTTTTTCCTTTTTTTTAATCTCAGAATGGTTTGCATTTCCCATCTGATAATTTAGGCTTTAGGGCACAAGGACACTTGTCTAAGGTAGGGCTGCTGGATATGGAGGAGGCACCAAGCAGCACTGTGCCTGACCCAGCCTGATGGATGGCTCTTGTGGACGGAGGGCTGTGGGTTGCTGAGGAGACTTCCAGGGACAGTCCAGGTGTCAACATCCTTTATCACACTATCACCTAGTGGGTGTTATTGTGGGGACTGGAGGCTCCTAGGAGAGGGAGGAGCTGCTGTCTGGTAAAGATTTTCTTCTTTTGATTTTCTATGGAAGTCTCATTCTGAAGGTCCACCAGGCTGAGAAAGTCAATTAGATGGTTTTACTGGTAACTATAATATTCACTGCAAAAGGAACAGAAACGATGCTCATATAGAACTTTCTGTTTGTTGACCATATCCTAAACTTTTTAAATGTATGAACTACTTCAATCGCCACAATAGTCCTGGAGGACAGAGGCTTTTATAACTTCATTTGAGAGTTGCAGAACATGAGAGCTGTAAGGGCCACACAGATATGAAAGTCGGGTCCAGGCAGAGCAAAGGACTGACATTCAAAGCACCATGCATGTGGGGGACATCCAGTGCCATGCTATGGGGTCTGCACGTGATGTTCACAAATTCTCTACAAGATAGTTCCTATTTATATTTGCATTTGACAGATGATAGACCTAGGACCCAGAGATATTAAGTGGATTTCTAGATGGAACAATCACTAACTGGCAAAGTGAGTGTTTAAGCTCAAGTCTATCTCTACAACCCAAAATCTTAACAAATATCCTATACAGTTTCTAAGGTTAAAACAAGGAGAACAATGCTGGATCAGAATTAAAATACGCAGCTCCAAGACTCAGCTTTTCTACTAAGTCATCCGGGGACACTGGATAAATCATTGTCTTTCTCTAGTCCTAAGTTTTCTCTTATATCAAATAAGAGAATTGGTCTTAGTGACAACAGTTTCTATTCAGAAAGATACTGTATGATTGTATGACGATTTTTATGTCAAAATGTGCATAAGCACATTTTCAAATTCTGAATTATCCAAGGTATATCAGTCCCCCAGAGCTTAATGTAAGTAAGGAGAAAAAATTTAGCTAAATGTGAAATACACTAAATGTAGCTAAATACACTGACAGCTTAAATATAGAACTTCTACTGTAGAAGAATAAGCTAAGGACGATCTCTGACAGAAAGTCCTTGGGCCTCAATTTTCACATCTCTACTGTGGTCACATGAATGGTGGTGCTTGTTGTCCCCTTATGGGGGCCCCCCACTTGACATACACAAGAGCTCTGACTCTTTAGTGCCCAGCCACTTGCAAGTGGTGGACTGTGCTCCAGGTACTGTTCCAGGCTGAGCTCCCTGTTTATTCATCAGGACACAGTGAGGAGTCATGGAGAGTGAGTGGACCACACTGTTCACACAGACTTTTGCAGAATCCCACCAAGTCACAGCTATTGAATCCCCAGGTTCATTTCCCATTCCTGGCCAAATGCAATTCTGTGTCATAGAAAAGCTTTTCCTGGGTCTTCCTAGGTCTCTCATCTCACAGCAGTCTCTCTTCCTCACTCCCTCTCCACCATCCCCCACACCTCAGTAATATGTCTAAAGATCTTTCAATGGATTGTACTTTACTGAAAAGCAGAGCTCTTTCCTTAGATTATTTGAAATAGCACCTTAAACTTTTTTTTCTCTCACTCTTTTATCATTATTCTGTTTCTAATGTGGTTGATTGACACTCGTGTCTTCTTTCCTAATAACATGATATAAAAGTAGAAAGTTCTAGACAATGCCCTTGCTTTTTTCCTTTGTATTTAGGATATAAACATGTGATCTCATCCACACAATGGGACCCAAGAGAAAGTATACAGTGGTGAGGGTTGGGGAGATACAGGCAAAGTGATACCTAAGGAGATTTTCTACTTTCTTTCTTCAGGCATGTTTAGGCAAACATATGACACAGAGAGCACTGGAAGAAATTTTGTGATCATGATACCATAGCTTAAAGGTTAAGGCCACCAGGCTGAAGATGCTAAGTGGAAAGACGGAAACACTAGGTTGTGAATGACATGACTATGCTTCCGAAATAACCAGATTTGGAACTGTATGTTTTCATTGACATGATGAAAGTACTAATCTTAAAAAAAAAAAACAAAAAAAAAAAACAACTTTTTAACTGATCAGAGAATTTCAGCTAAAAGCCTTTTGATACTTTATGGAAATTCAAAAATACCTACTTGCAAAAGTTTTATATCCCTTTTGTCTGATGTAAGATGTTTCTAACCTGTTTTGGCAGAAGTGTCATTTCAGAATAGCAGATGACAATATATGCTTCATAATTAATGATGAGGGAAGGGAATTGGGTTTGAGATTGAACTGTCAAAAGTACACAGATGCTCAATGAAAATGTGAAAATGTGTCAGAGTTTTATTTTTTCCTCTGACTCCGTAACAATTACTATTTTAATTAAGATAGAAATAAAAACTCTCAAGGTAATAAGAAAAAAATTTTGAGCACTTAGAGAAATTGGGGAGGGAACTCTACTGTCATACCTGAATTCAGGGAATAAAGAATGCCCTATCCCAGAATAATGTGTCTAGGCCGACTTTAGGGACATGAAGCCTCAGCCTCTGCCATTTAGTCAGGCTGGATGATGTGTCTGGCACAGGTGATTATTCAGATGGGCCATGGGAAAGGTACATGTATCTTAATTTGGGAAGAATTAGATTTTATTTTGAGTCTAGAGAAAACTAATTTACGAAATATTAGCCATACACTCGAATTTATATCCTTAAAGCTTTACCCAAATACCCAGTAGATAATTTATTTTGAGGGATATTTCTAAGAAATGTCAACAAAGATTGTCGTTTTCTTTCTTGACGGGAATTTTTATGGAAGTTTACCTCTGGGCCTTAATATGTCAATCAAATGGTGTCATATGAATTATATATCTCCCTCCAAATGAGCTTATGCATATTTTGGTTTCTGTTGGGGGCATCTGGTATTCATAAAAGGTACACAAATATCATTTGTTATCAGGAGAATTTTTTACATGTGTTCATGGGATACTATCTATGTACTAATTTGCAGAATCTGCCTCATGTACACATTGGCTTCCGGGACCTTCTGTAAGTTCCCTAGTACTTGCAGTCACTCATTTCAAATATACTGAAATATCACATCACGACATCCTCTGAACCCAATGGTGATAAATTTTAGTAAAATAAATATCAAAGAATGTGTGTGAGACTGTGTGTGTGTGTGTGTGTGTGTGTGTGTGTGTGTGCGCGCGCGCACGCGCACGCGCGTGCAGGCTCATGCGACTATAGGTGAGTTGCTGCTGTATCCCTCTGTCTGGGCTGCTGATTTGGGTGGCAGTTTTTGCTGCTTAATTGCCTTTCTTGGTGTGTGCCACTGCAGTGCAGACATAAACAATGTGTTTCAAAATGTCTTCCTCCATAATTAATGAGGAATTAATTTGCTTTAAATGTTAAGACAAGTGAAAACCGGAGAACCTTTGTCTTAAACACTTATATGATAACAATATTTAAAGTCAGAGGATCAGCGTGTGCACTTGTAAATATTTTAGAGAAAGACTTGAAACTAGTTTTCAAGTTATGATTTTTGTTTTCTGATGTAAAAAATATTCCCCCCCAAATGACATATTCTGTCATTAAGAGATTGTGGTGCATCAAGACCAGATGTGAAATACTTGGCAGTTTGGATGTCCTTGTCTGGAAGATAAGTAAAAGACATTTTATTTGAGTATATTCCTAAAAGTATCAGTCTTGGATAGAAGCACATTTATATTTTTGATCATGAATTGAGGAGTTGGACTCGTTCCTGAATTAAAGACTTTTGAAAGATTCTTTACATAGGAACTTGATCCAAGACATTCCATGAATATGCAGTATGTTTGAAACTTCCCACACACAACTCCATAGGTTACTAGCAGTTAAAATATTCTGCAGTTTGTATAAACATTGCCCAATGGTCCATGTGTTAATGGGTTGGTTGCCTGCTTGTGGCACTATGAAGAGCTGGTAGAATCTTCAACAGGTGAGACTGAGTAGGAGAAAGTTCATTTATTAGAGGCATATCCTTGAAATATTGGGATCTTAGCCTCTTTCTTCATTTCTTTTCCATCCTGGTCGTGAGATGAATCATTTCTCCATATATTCCCACCATGATACCCTGCCTCACCACAGGCTCTAAAAGACAGGACTAATTGATCATGAACTGAAACCTCTGAAATCATGTGTCAAAATAAACCTTTCATCTGTTTAAGTTGACTGTATCATGTATTTTATTATAATAAAGGGACACCGACTAACAAAAAAGTCAGATGTTTTTTACTCAGTGATAGAGTAGCTAAACTTTTATGTCACTAGGTGGCAGGAATTCATGAGTTATCTCTAACCATTGCAGTACTCTTTAAGATTTTTCCTATATTTTATAGGAGTAAAAAATGGAGTACTTTGGAATACCCCCAAAGAGGTGGAGTAACTTATTTAATAACACCTTCTACAAATAATGGTTTTATTTTATTTTACACAGACATGTCAAGTATGTCAAGTTTAATACACACACAATATAAGATTACAGTGGATTGTTTTTAAGTTATTGCTTCTCCAACTATTATGCTGAAGAAGTATGTTTCTATGATGAGCAATCCATATTTGGAGAAATAAGCATTGTGTGAAACAATGCCCAGAATATCACTGATGCTTCATAAACTTTAGATGAAGGATTGAGTGAATACAATGGCATTGACCTTCTGCTTGTGGCAGTATAAACCACTTATTAACATTGTTCAGAAACCAAAGACTAATAATACTGGAAAAATTATTTAAAATGTGGTTTGTGGAAATGCTTCATTCTAACAAGCAGAGACATGGAGAGAGAGAAAAATCAATCTTCATTCTCTAATTTTTAGCGGAGGCTAAAATTATCCCTAGAAACATGGTTCAACTTTAGATTCATTTTTTTTTTAGACAAAATCACCACAAAATTCTTTAAGAAAAGTCATTTGTTTTGAGGACACTGTAATGCTTCTTTGCCTTCCATCCCTCTTTGTGGAATATTTATTTTACAAAAGTAAAGTATCAAATAGAAACTTCCCAATGGAATAATGCTTATGTTTTCTAAAATTAGTACATTTTTTAACATTTTTAAAGATTTCCAGGTAGAAAATAATAGGAAACCAAATTATTTAAGGAACTGTATGTAGCTTTGTTAATATGGAGAAAATAAAGGAAGAAGTTCCTTGAAAGAAATTAAGAATCAACCTCATTTCAGTGGAGACTACCTAGTAGCTACTTATAATAAAAAAAAATTAATTGCATTTTGGAAAAATGAGAAACACCTGAGGAAGCATCCTCTTCAGAATTATTTTAACTCAACATTTTTTGCCTAACTGAAAAAAAAAAATAGCCAGGAAAATATTCAGCTCATATTTGATAAAATATTAATCTATGGCCTCAATAAAATTGTTAATATTTGTTACATAAAGTTAATATTTGCAATTTCTCTATTCAGCACTGTGGTTGAAGAATACATTTATCTTGCTTTGGAATGCAATTATTTGCATTAGACGGCTGGTCATGCACATGAAACATTTATTTCTTCATTTTAAGACTGAGAATTATTTTTATATGAGATATGTGTAAGAATAATTTTACAAAACCCCAATGTTCTATTTTCTTTTAAAACTACCAAGATATGAGGTTTTTCTTGCTAGGTGAATCAAAATAAATTAGATAGGCCAATTTTTTTTTTTCCTTTTTACCTCGTCTATAGTAACAATGTTTCTTGAATATTAACCATATTTAAGGGACTGTAAGAACCGGAGCGAGGTGCAGGCCCTGTTCTCTTAGGGTTTCTGCCACCTGATGGCAGAGCCTTATGGTGGGATGTTTTCATGTCTGATTTGAGAAGAATCCCCTGCTCTCTGCTCTGGAAAGGGGGAGATTTTGTGCCAGATGCTGGGTTCTTCTCAGTCCTCGGTGAGAGGGATCTTACTGAACTTCTTTGTCCCTTATTCTTGAATGTTTTATTTTAGAATCCTACTTAGAAGTTTGTATAAATTTCTTGGGCTCTACTCAGGGAGGATGTTGGCTTTTACTTCTGAGATTTTCGTAGACTGCTACAATGGAAGTCCATCTGCATTCTTTATCAGATTAGCCCTGGATCCACAGGGCCTCTTCCTGGTGGAGGATTTCTGGTCAGCAGGGCCCATGGCTAAGACCTTTGAAGCTGATCTGTGCACCCCCAACACAAGAGGGTCTTACTCTGTGAGGAATCCTCCCTGCCCCCTGCCTCCCCGCCCGCCCAGACTTTGAGGTAAGAGTTTGATTCTGTTCTAGGAAATGTCACTTTAGTTTCACTTTCAAGTTCCCATGAGAGAGAGCGCATCAATAGGACAGCACTAAGTCATCATTGGAAATTAAAGGGCAAAAAGGGGACAGGTATTTTAATTTAGAGTAAACAGAAAATTGCTTGTGAATTAAAACCAATTAACAGCTCTCCTTTGGGAAAGAGAAAAATTATCTTAGAGAATAAATGGATCATATCTTAAAAGTCATATTGGTTAGAAATCTTTTTTCCCTGCAAGGAAGAAAAATCCTCATTCTTCCTAAAGTGACATGTACAAAATGTATGAAGTACTCTTCTTCTCAAATGAAAGGAATTCCAAGGTCAGTGTTCCAAACTGGAACAGCAGCTCAATGATGTGTCAGGGATCATCCTCTCATTCCAAAGTATCCATCCACCTTAGTGTTTTGTTTTTTTTTGTCCTCATGATTGTCATCTCCTAGTTTTTGAAGGCTGTTGAGCCTCCAGGCCTCACACATGTATTCTAAGAGGAAGGAGCAGAAAGCAGAAGAGGCAGAAACTACAACTTGGCCAGAACTGTGTCACATCAATATCTTCCTCCCATCTAGGAGTCATTGTGACTTTTTGCTTTTCATAGTTTCTATTTTAGAGGTAATGAACAGAGAGGGTGGTTGAGAGGTGTCGAGATGAAAGTGTATTAATATTTTCAGCTCATGTTTGACAAGTCACTGATACAGTACAGTGTGATTTGGTGACTTCCATGTGACTTGGCACTTTTTTCCCCTTTAATATCTAGTAAGTTTCCTTACAAAACTTATCCTTGATTTCCATGTGGTTTTTACAGTTCTTCATCTTAGTTGATTTTCTGTTGCTCTAACACAATACCCGATGCTTAGTAGTGTTTAAAGAAAAGAGAGGTTTATTTGGCTTCAAAGTCCAAACAACATGACAGTGGCATCTGGCAAGGTACCCCTGGCTGAGTTCCAAGGTGGAAAGGGAGGTAAATGTGTGCAAAAGAGACCAAGTACATGGGGCACCTGGCTTTCAACACCCTGCTTTGTGGTTACTGGTTCAGTCCTGGGAGATCTAACCCACTAATCGCCTGTTAAGGTGGTGCCCCATGACCAAAAGTATTCCTGAGAGACATCCTCATGTCTTACCACTGTTATGTTGGAGACCAAGCCATCATCAGACTACAACATCAATCCAGAAGCCCATTCAGTCTGTTTGGTAAAAATCATCAGAACAAGCCATTTGCAGTTTTGTGCTCTTTATTTCTCTGTAGTCTTCATTTGGGCATTTCTGTTCCCAGTGCTACCGTATATGCTCACCTTGGTAGCAAAGCTTCTATTGAGATTGACTCAGAAGTCTGCATTATTAGACAAGGACCTCTTCCTGCTCACTAACTCCTTCCTGTTTGGCCCTCCCTGAAAGCGACAGTGTGAGGTAGTATAACTGCCAGTCAGACCACCCCCGAGGTGCAGTGTCATGAATGAATCCCTACCTTACCTTAGTGCAATGAAAATGTTCCCCACTCTCCTTCCTATGGAGGTGCTGATTCCAAGCCCCCTTCTTAATCCATGTTATCCTTCCAGCCTCCCTCTGTGCTCTGCGTGGGTGGATAGAATTTAATTAAGTGTATTCCACCACTGGCTTCCTTCTTTCTTGTATTTGAATAACAGTGGATATCAGAGGACACTGGGAAACAGCATCAGGAAAGGATTCTCTGAGAGGTTTGATTCAAAACTGTGTGCATGATCAAGAATGCATGCATGATCCCAAAATGATTGCCATTATTATAAAATGCCCAAATTATAAAACAAGCTCATGATGGCATATGTTGAATATATTACAGAGTTTGACAGGCACAATTTCTATGTTTACTTGCTCTACATAAAGATTCCTGTGCGTGGAGGTGGAAATCAGTAACTCGGGGCATGCATGCTGGAGACACCCTTCTTCCTGCTGTGGGAAGTAACACTGTGCAGACTTTCTATAAACACCGTCTTTCTGAAGTGTTTGATTAATTATTCATTAAGCAATATTTTCATTGATGAAGTATGCATCTTATTTCCTTTATCTCATTTTTGGTCCATAAATTTAATTGTTGGGTTTAATTATAATCACTTTATAATTACTGTATTTTGGCATTAATTATATCACATTAAGCCATTAACCATTATTCAGCAGAGAACTAATCAAGTCAAGAACACACAGAGCCCACAGCTTTACCTGTAAACCCTGTTCTTCCCTCCCTCCCTTCCTCTTTTCTTCCTTCTCTCTCTCTCTCTACTGGGGATTGAGCCCAGGTTTGCTCTACCACTGAGCCACATCCCCAGTCCTTTTCTTTTATTTATTTATTTTTTTTTAAATTTTGAAACAGGGTTTTCCAACATTTCTCAGGGCCTTGCTAAGTTGCTGAGGCTGGCCTCAAACTCATGATCCTCCTGCCTCAACCTCCCAAGCTGCTGGGATTATAGGTGTGTGCCACCATGCCTGGCTCTTCCCTCCTTCTTTCAACACATTTGAAATGACTTCTTGATGACTTAGTTGTTCTTGATGACTTAGTTGTCACAGAAGCACACGACACCCATGACTATCTTGTGGAGCCTGATTTCCCAGATAGAACAATAGCAGGAGAGAGCAAAGGTTCTAGACTTCTTATTCATTAGTCTTTCC
This sequence comes from Spermophilus citellus, assembly GCF_964194105.1. NCBI lineage: Eukaryota > Metazoa > Chordata > Mammalia > Rodentia > Sciuridae > Spermophilus > Spermophilus citellus. Next base: position 77,548,499 of record NC_138195.1, on the reverse strand, counting down.
AGCAAAAGTGGCACTGAGATTTTTCGGTGATGTTCCTTGACTTCTTGCCACACAAAGTTAATTTCTGTGTGTGTCATCTCAGATACAAATTTTGCTAAGTTTAAAAGGTGATTTTTTTATTATCTGCATCTGACACTTGTCAGATGAGCATTATGTAGCAGAAAGACTATAAGATTTTATTCAAAAAGATTTTTTTTTTTGTTCTGGGTTCAATTCACTATTCCATTCTAGGTAAAACCCCTTACCAACCTGGGGCCTTAGTTTCTGTATCTGTAAATACAGGGCATTGGACTGAGTACTATTGAGAATCAGTTTCTGTATCTGTAAATATAGGGAATTGGACTGAGTTCTATTGAGAATCAGTTTCTGTATCTGTAAATACAGGGCATGGGACTGATTACTATCTCTAATCATGCAGAAGCACTTCCAGAAAATGCTATCCTGTCTTAATTGCATAAAATCGAACTAATTTACTGCTAAACTTTGTGTAAATGAAGGAAAAAAATTCCCTCCATATTTCAACTGCTGAAAAAATGTAATAAATACATATCTATGCTTATTACAAATTTAGATGTCTCTCTCCTCTGTATTTTTTTTTTTTTTTGGTATACCAGTTGTACAACTATAGATAATGAGCATAGGAGATCACATTTATCAGTTAACAGCTGAGCAAGGATTGACAGCTTTACAGAATAGGCATCAATGTGTGTAAGAGAAAAAATGAAATGTGAATTGGATGAATGGGAGTGTTGATGAGAGGTGGAGCAAGGGACCAAGTTTGACAAACACGTGATAAGCAGGATTCATTGGTGTGCCAACCACGATCCATAGTGGCTGAATGTTGTGTTGAGCAGGAGTTGGAGGTTCCACCTAGACTGTGGGTCAATGTCCCATGGGTGTATATGCTGATGTCTGACATGGTGGGAGGAGAAAGTGATTGAGAGCCAGCTGACTGTCCATATAGTACCCTTCATAAATGAAACCTAACCTTTTTCTGAGCAAAAGAGAAGACTCAGTCTGACTTAGTGTAACATCATGCATATTTCGAGTAGAGGGAATGTAATGAGCACTAAGGTAAATCAAGAATCCTGGTTCTCATTTTCCTTTCTAATTTATGACTGGGTTATATTTGGGCAGCTCCATAAAGTCACAGAAGATCAGAGCTCTCTGGCTTCACTTGAACAACTCCAGGGACAGAGAGTTCTCATTACAGGTAAATTATAGGACTATAATTTCCATTCACTTGTCCTGGCTCTGTCTCTTCAGGACATGTAGAATTAGGTCAGGTCCTGGACCACAGGGCAGCCTGCTGATACTCCAGTCCACCTGACTCCCTATTGGAATGCAGCCCATGTCATTCATCTCTCCTATGTCAGGGCAGAGACCTCCTGCTTGTTCTGCAGGGGCTCCTATAAATCTCAGTTGCTCTTAAAGCGTGACCCTGAAATCACTGTTCCAGGTGTGACATGAATGGTACCAAGGTAGGGCGTATATCACTAATAATTTTTAAGTTAGCATCAACATTATAAAGTTTTTACTACATTAAAAATGTATATTTTAACTAATAGACTCAAATTTCCATGTCATTTCAAAATAGTCACTGATTTTAAGACCAGTAGCTGTTTTTGCAAACTGATTTAAAATGCATCAAATATCACCTCAAAGCCACCTCACTTTTACTGAAGACTTTCTTGTACCAGTTTTGCTTAAGAAGATTCTTTTCCAACATGATTCTTTGGATAGGCAACACATTAAGTCATTTATGAGGCAATTTTTTATTATCACATTCTCTTCTTTACTTTTCAAATATGCCCCTAAAATTTCAAAGCCTAGAATAGATCATAAAGCTTATGTGTCCCTCATTTTCCCATTTGTGTATAGTGTAGGTGTTAAAATCAAAATGCTTATCACAGAATACAAGAAAACTCTTTTCTACTTCCCAGTTCCTCTCCCAAGAGGTAACCCCTTAGTTAGCTATGTAACTGTATGTTTATAAAGAATGCATTACAATGGTGTTTTAAAAGTTTTTATTTTGTTAAGTTTATACACTATCCTTTGATATACCATAATAATACATAAAGATGTATTGTTGTTTTAAAACACTTCATTCCTATTTCCCCAATACATTTTCCCAAATATTTTTAGTTGTATTTAGTGTGTATATGTTGTTCATCACAGAATCACAATTATATTCTTACAGAAAATTTTTTATTGAATTAATATCTGTTATTGGGTTTAATTGACAATCTTCCTATAACTACTTCTATTGTCTTTATCAAATTCCTGTTGATCAATTTCTCCCCTTTACCCACACATATTTAATATTTGATTGTTTTTTTTAAACTTCCACAGAATCCTGACCTCAGGAGCCTCTACTCACTCTAATGTGGATTAGTGGGGTTTTAGGTTTGTTTCATGGCTGATGTTTTCTAGTTTCTGTATCTTCCTCTTTATTACTAGATGTCTTTTATCTTTTAGGTAATAACTCTTCAGTAGATTCCTGAGAAACAATATATTGGAGCAAGTTTCAAGTCATTGTACACATGAAATGTTTGTTTTCATACTTCATTGAAAAAGAAATTGAATATACACATTTATGCTTAGACTATTTTTGTTTCTAATTCTTTGTTGCTTCCATTGAGAGGTAGTGTCTATGGATCCTCATTGAATCTAGGCTTGCCTTCGAGACTCACCTGCCCAGTAGAATGTGGCAAAAATGTTCTGTGAATTCTGACACAAAAGTCACTAAAAAAGCATTGTGGTATCCATCTGGTCCTCTTAAAAGTCTTTCTCTAGGGAAGCAGTACCCTGACACCATCATGTCACCAAAACCCCACAGTAGCCATGTGAAAATTCTGCGGGAAAAGGGATGTGGGTGGCACTCTCCAGCTGTTCCAGCCACCAAGACCAAATGCCAGTCATCTCAGTGAAGAGATCATCTTGATGGGATGATCCTTCTAGCTTTGTAGATGGGATGGAAGAAGAAAAAAGAAACTCATTCAACAGGAAACACTAAAATCCTAGACTGATGACACTAAGCAACCTTCCCCAGCTAGTTTTAGCGGTTTGATCTCCTTGGCAAATGTCACAATCATGCTGGGGAGAGAGGAGCCATTACTATTGTGCCTTCACCTAAACTTGTAGGCATAAATCCACGGTTATGGGACTTAAACCCACTGAGTTTGAGGGTGGTTTGTTACTCAGCAATTGATTGAAAGCATGCCAGTGTAGACTTCTACCATGTAAGACTGTGACTGAGAAGGTTGGTATCCTTAATTCCTGCTGTTTAGATTTTGAAACAGGCTTTAGGTTTTCTCATTTTTCTGGAATAATTTAATATTCTGAGATTCACCTGAATTTTTCTCATCCTGTTCATTGTACTGTGGACTGTTTCAAACTGGGAACAGCCTGAAATGCTAGTTTAAAAAAAAATACTCTCTGATTAGTTTTTGTTGTTCATTACCATTTCAAATTAGAAAAACACATTAACTTTTTTATTCCATCATGTCAGTTTGTAAAAGAAAATTATTCAAGTCCATTTTTCCTTGTTTGATCTTTTGCGGATATTGTTCTGATGATCATAATTGTAGCCAAAGAGCAGACCTCCTGTATCAAACTCATTGCCATTTCATGTCTTTATTTCAATTCTTTCCAATTTTTCCCTTCCTTTGATCCAAATCCTGTTAATCAGCAAGGCCTAGCTCAAGTCTTGGGTACTTAGGATGACTTCCTAATTGTCTGTCCATATTCTTATCTCTTCTTTCCTGAATTCCCAGGGTTACTATTTCATATTTATCTGTCATATGCATGGAAGTAGGCAGCTCTAGATCAGTGCTGCTCAGAAGAAATAGAACATAAACCAAGCATTGAATTAAAATTTCAAGTAGTCACAATAGCTAAGAAATACATTATTTGGATTGGATCTGGAATATTCCCCCAAAACTCATCTGTTGAAGATTTGGTACCTAATACAGTGATGTCCAGAGTTGGGACTTTGAGGAAATGATTGGATTATGAGGGCTTTAACCTCACCAGTGGATTAATCCAACTGATGGATTAATAATCTGAATGGAATATGGGGAGGGAGATGGTATAAATTGAAAGCAGGTGGGGCATGGTCAGAAGAAGTAGGCCAGTGGGGTGTGCCTTATCTCTGGCCCCTTTCTCCCCTGCCTATCTCTTGCCTTCCTTGTTGCTATGAGCTGAGCAGCCTTCCTGTGCCATGCTATTCTTCTGCCACGATGTTCTGCATCCTCTCAGGCCCAAAGCAGTGGACTGGTGACCATGGACTGAAACCTCTGAAGCCATGAGCCCAAATAAATCTTTCCTCCTCTAATGAGTTATTTCAGTTATTTCAGTCTCAGTGATGAAAAGTTGACTGATACATGAGCAAAATTAATTTTAATTATATATTTAAGGAATCATTTCAATTTTTTATTTGTATAAAATATTAATGGGGGGATTTTAATTTCTTTTTTAATATGAAGTCTTCAAATTGTACTATATATTTTAGACTTACAGATTGTCTCATAATATGCTCTGGATTGTGCCTTTTACATTGTTTATAATTTAGCACAAGCTAAATACCTTTACTTGGTTACTATAGGAAATTGTGTGACTACTTTGTCATGTTCTGACATTTAAATTTTTTTCTTTCCTAATTAATACTAGCACAGAAACTGCAAACTCTTTAGCAGCAATGGCATGTATTTCTTCAGGCTTGTTTTAATTTGTCCAATCATATTCTGTATTCCTTGGTTTTCTTGAATCACTCAGTTTATAGAATGCTGTAAACAATATTTTGGGCATTTGAAAATTTTTTCTCTCTTTCTCATTTATGTCTCTTACTTTCTTATTTCTTTTATCTTGTTCCAAAAAAGTATTGCGAATTACTTAAACAGCATAACATAAAAATATGTGGATTATCTTGATATTTATGGTAATCAGAATGTTTTAGAACTTTAACTTATAACTTTAATTTCATAAATAATGGAACATTCATCTAGGTACTTTCTACAAAAATGACCAGTGGCATTTTTCTTCTCCAGAATAAATTGCACCAACTGCTTCAAAATATTCTTAGAAAATATTTGTAAAGACTCCAAACTAAAGAAGTCTCCTTTATGAATTACTTAAAAATATGTGAAATTATTGCTCATGGTGATTGTAATACATTTGGCCTTAGTGAAAAACTCTTCAATTGACATTAATGCTCTCACTGAGCTGCAGTCTTTGTTATTGTACCTTCTGTATAATATGGACACTATCAAACATACCAGAGTGTGCAAAAGGGATTTATTTCTACTGGGATTTTTGAGCAAGGTGAGACTTTATAAGTGATTCCATTCTAACTTTTAACTACATTTTAAATTAAATGTACTTTTAACCGTTGCTTTAAAATATCTCCACACTAAGTAACTAAAATGTTTTAATTTTTAAAGTAATGTGTATTATAAAAATGCACCCAAAATGCTTTTGGACAGGATCATTAAATGTTCTACTTATATAATTTTAAACTCATTTAATTGCACTTTAATTTTATGGAGTTTTAGAGTCCTAGGGAACATGATATGATTGCAAATTGTCCAGGTCTCATTTTCAAGCCCTTTATCAGAAGATTTGTTTAAGTAAAAGGAATTTACAAAAAGTAGAGAACTTCAATAAGCTACCTAATTAAGAGCCATGAGATACAAACTGCTGAAGGCTAAAAAAAAAAAAGGAAGAGGTTAATTTAATCAAATATCAGTAATTGGTGATGTGGGGTGGATAAAGAGGAAATACTAATTTGCGCTCACCACATTGGAGGATTTCTGCTAAGATAAAATATCAATTTCCTCATGCATGAATTCTTGGCAGATTGCCCCTTCCAATAACTGTATTTTGGAGGATGTATTTTGTGGTACTGAAAGGGAAGGGAGATTTTTTTTTTCTGGTTATGAGAGATAAAATGAATCTTCAGATCTCTAGATATATATATTCTCAAGCAAAATTGATTTTCTCTCATCTTAGTCCATTTGGACCATGTGCCATAACAAAGGATGATACTTTAAGAAAGTACCATGGGTTGAGTGGCTTACAAACAGAACTTTATCTCTTGGGGCTTTGGAGCCTGGGAAGTCTAAGATCAAGGCACCAGCTGATTTGGAGTCTGGTGAGGGTCTGCTTTCAGGCCTATAGATGGTCTTCTTGCTGTTCCCTCAAATGGAGGAATGACCAAAGGAGCTCTCTGGGGCATCTTTTATACTGGGGGCTTCCATTTATGAGGGCCGCACCCTCATGATCTAATCACCTCCAAAGGCCCTACAGAACTTGCAAAGGTTTGAAGACAGGCAGTTTGAAGAGAAGGTTTGAACTATTTACCTTCTGGGTAGTTATCGATCATGTAAAGAGTTGAATATAAGTTGTTAATAATTATCATTCTAAAAGTTAACCAGTAATTTATATTTAATTCAAATTTATGTATACATATCACATTCACTTATTTGTATTCTGATACAGATTTCTAGTTATTAAAAATATAACAAATTGAATTAACTCCTACTTGTCCTAAAGGTCTCAGCATAGATGCCAACTATCTAGAATAGTGTTTCTCAAATTTCTTTAATGTAAGATTACCTAGAATTCTTGTTAAAAATTAACATTTTGGTACCCAGACATCAGAAGTTCTTATTTAGAAAATCTAGAAATTAGAACCCTGAAATCTGTCATTTTTTGTGTGTGATACCAGGAATCAAAGTCAGGGGTGCTTTACCACTGAGCTGCATCCCACCAGTTCTTTTATATTTTATTTTGAGAGAAGGTCTTACTATGTTGCCAATGCTGCCTTCAAAATTACAATCCTCTTGCCTCAACCTCCAGAGTAGTGGGGATAACAGGTCTATACCACTGCACCCAGGAAGGGATGCAATTTATATTTTTAATGAGCCATCCATGGGGTTAAGATACAGTTTGGGAAAAAAATCCATTATGGGTTCTTTCCCTGATACTAAGACTCCTTGGCTGGCCCACAAAATGCTCTCAAAGAATCTCACATTTAATCCATTAGAATGCCTTCACATGCTGTGCTCATTTTCAATCTTTTTGCCCTTCTTAACTTTGAGGTCTTCAAGAGTGCTTGCATCCCTCCACTGAGGTATCTCTGATATCTTCCACTGACCTTTGACACAGCAGATCCTCAACAGCTATGTGCTGAAGAAATGACCTTTAGAATATGCAGAGTGATAGAATAAATGAATGATCAGGAGATGGTCATAGGACTGCAAAGTAATAAATCATTTTTAGATAACTGGATTTAGCATGCCTGATTGTGTCACTTAATTGCATGTGTAGAGATAAAAACATTATGTGTTTTTTCCTATGGTCTATTCTTCATAACTATCTCAACATAGTGGCTTAGCTTTCTCTTTGCTTCTCTCTCTCTGCTGATGTTACCCAATTTAACTTTTCCTTTTAAATTCATTTTCCCAACTTTTATTTATTTTAATAGAGTTTCTCAGCATGCTCATATACTACACTACAGTTATATAATATTTTTGTATTATACTTACTGAAAATACATACGTTCTCTTTAGGAGTTTCATTGTAAGAGTCAAGAGTCTAACATACAATATTTGGTTATTGTCCTTCTTGAACAGGAGACTGAGCTTTAGACATTTGCATTACTGTCTTCTGCCCTAGTGTAGAACTTGATCAATGACACATCCACATCCCTCAATTTAGCAAGTATTTGATAGTATGCTAGCATTATGCTAAATACTAGAGAAGAACAAATTAGCAGGTACAGCCCTTTACTATTTTGTACAGCATTCTCCCATATGTGATCCAATTTTTTTTCTTGCAACAACCATTTGAACTAGGTAGAACACTTAACTTAATCTTTAGTCCTTTAAAAAAACCCATCAAACTTCAGAAATAGAGTGCTTGCCTAAGATTAAACACCCGACTAGTGACTCAGTTGGGACTGGAACCCATTTCATAAAATTTGAGAGGTAATGCAATCTAGGCTGTCTCTTAAAGAACGCATTCAGTTAATTCAACAAACATTTACTGAGCAAATCCCCAGCCATGGGTAGTGAGCTAGGAACTTGGGATTTAAAATGAATAAGAAATTCTACTTGCCCTCAAGTAACTCAGATTATTATAGGAAATAGATTTGTAAACAAGTACATTAAAGTTAACATGGTAAGTGATAATATTAAGGTATGAACTGAGTGCAGATTATAGAGGAAAGAGCAAAACTTGCTCAGGGCTATCAGAAAAAGTTTTTTTTTTCAATTCTGTTATGGGCATGAAAAAAGATAATGCTGTTATGGATGCCTATATGGTAGAGGGTGGAGCGTGTAGAAATTAAAATACTTCCAGGAGCAAGGAACAGCCTGGCATAGGCACAGCATTATAAAAGACCCAACGTGCTTAGGGCAAATGAAAAATTCAGTGTTACTGGACTGGGGGCCAGGCAGGGCAGGTAAGTATGTGGGTGATTCTTCCAAACAACATGAGTCATTTTTATTTAAAGGGATTCATTGATAACTTTACTGAGGAAGAGGACTGCTTAGTCTGTATTATTCTTAGCAGTTTTTCAACCCTTCATGTGTATCTCTGTCTCTGCACAAAGAAACCTTTAAAAAGAAGTTTTGTCACCATGTTTTATAACTTAGCTTGTCTTTTGGAAGTCTTACCCCAACTCCAGACAGCTTAGCAATATACCCCATAACCTGCATAGCCATTAATTCAGAATCCTGCGAGAGGTGATGGGGGATTAAGACAAGACAAACATACACAGAGAGTAAAAGGTGGGGCCAGGTGGGTACTGTCCTCTGATGGAGGAACAGTGACCTAAAGCTGGCTCCACATGTTTATTATATAGGTTTTATCATCAAAAGGTTATTTGGGAGGATGTTTCTGGATAGCAGGCAGGCTTGAAGGCCACAACACACGTGAGACTTTATGGTTTTCTTGCTATGATCAGAATCTTCTACCCTTAGGAGTCAGTGTCTGTGATTCAAGGTTAAAACTGAAATCTGTGGACATTTGCTCAGAGAGACTAAAGGCTGACATTGCCAAACAACTGGGAATATTAACCCTGTACTTTTGCACAGGGAAATGTTAACTCCATACTTTTGTACAGGGGAATCTCAGTGTAAGTGCGCCACAACCACAAGATGATCAGATACCTTGATTCACAACATCTGGCATTTCTTTCTGTTATTTAGAAATATATTTTAGTGCTTCTAATATCTTGGTATCCTGGAAGCTGCTCAACTGGTCCATCAAGGTGTCCTCAAGAGGGTTACTGGAGAGGTGAGAACAGGAAAGGTACACATGACTTTGAATGATCAGTTAAAATGTCTGGATTTACTTATTCAGAACTGGAGAAACTGCTATTCAGGGGCCTGTGAGGACTGCTTTTTAATTCTGAAGAAGCTGTCTCTGGACCTCACATCTATTGGTTAGAATGATTAGGACCAGAGCTGGTAGAAATGGAAGCACCCAGAGGGAAGACCAGGGAATGGAGGAGGCCAGGGAATGCGTGGGTACCATCGCTGTATCTTAGCAAGGAACACCTGAACGTAAAGACATCTTGAGATAAGACCAGCTGCATTTAATTGATGTATTGTGGGGAATGAAGGAGGAGCGAGGTATTGAGAGCCACACCAAGGTTTGTAACTATGGAGACTGATCAGCTATTACATGATAAACACAGGGACAAAAAGTAAATTATGGACATGTGAACTTGGGTGCTAGTGATACCTTCTCTAATGGGTGTATTAGGTTTGCAGTTCATGCATATTGAGGTTCATGCATCTAGTATGTCAAATGTGATTCCAGATTTAGCCTCTCTTTGGTAGATGAGTTGACATTTTGAAATGAAGTCAGTTCTGAAATTGCCTACTAGAGGTCACCAATGTGGTTCAAAATAGGAAAAATGCTGTGGCTAGTATTAAAAATAGCTGTTTATACTTCTGTGTACATAGTGAAGTGAAGCGTAAGTAAATGAAACAGCCCCGCTTCTGTGATGAGTCTTGAGGAAGAAATTCATTTACAAATGATCCAAAGCAAAATGTATAAAATTGGCTACAAAAGAGAAAGTTAATGACTCTTCAATTAATTAAAGGATACATAGTTCAGGCTGAGATTATGGCGAGCTGTCCTTGTGTGTATGGTTCAAGATTAACATTGGCTGGGCAGGAATTGACCAACTACGGTCCATGAGCTAAGAATCAAACTTTAGGTTGTTCCAAAACCTCAGTACCTCCACCATAGAATTGTATGTAGTTCATTTCTTTATTTTTACTTACTGTCTATAGCTTCAAAATTCTCCTTGCTTGTTTTTAAGATTTGATCTTAGCTCACCTTCTGATCTGTTGGTTGTAGGAGTAAGGTGCAACTCACTAATTTTGACCCTAGGTTCTTTCTGAGAACCTGGCATTGTGATTACCAGTGGTGTGGCTCGTTTTATGGATAAAGGACCATAGGATGTGACTAAGTGGATTGCTACTTTTTAGTAAAGCTTAGGAACTTCCTGGTTCCTAATAATATCTAGTTTTAGTCAGCTTTTTCATTGCTAAGTTCAAAACAAGAAAACCTAGAGGAGGAAAAGTTTATTTGAGGTGCATGTTTTCAGAAGTTTAGTCCACAGACGGCCAACTCTTTAGCACTTGGCCTGAGTGGAACAGAACATCTTAGTGGAATGGTGGGAAAAGGAAAGCAACTTAGGACATGATAATCAGGAAGCAGAGAGAGAGAGCTCCACTCACCAGGGACAAAATATAAACCCCAAAGTCACGCCCCCAGTGACCTACCTCATTTAGCTATACCATACCTGCCTACAGTTACCACCCAATTGATCCATATCAGTGGATTAAGCCATTGAATAGGTTTTACCTCTCATAACCTAATCATTTCACTCTGAACATTCTTGCATTATCTCACACATGAGCTTTTGGAGGATACCATATATCCAAACATAACATGTCTGTAGCCACTCCCTCTAAGACAGCTAAAGAAGTATTCAAATGTTCTTATTTCAGTAACAAATGCCCAGAATACTAGAAAATAATTCCCTTTCTAATGGTATATTAGTGTATAATTTCATAATTACATTGCCTTTAGAATTTTGAGATATTGTTAACACTTGAGCAGAATTTCTGGATTTGATGAGTTGTCTCTTGATTCTAAATAGGTCATAACTAAGACCATGGGAAAAATGAGCTTTAGCCATAGGATACTTAAGACTTGGAAAGGCCTTAAATAACATTTATTCTTCCAATTTTCAACCTAATTAGTGAATTAAAAAATACTTTAGGGGAGTTCTCCAACATATAAAATATACAAAAGCCAACGTCATTGGGTAAAGATTTGTAGTGTTATTTTAGGCCTTCCATTTACTAAATGTGTAATTCAAATATCACTAAATATTGTAGTTTTCATATTTTTTAATCTTAAAATGGAAATAATTCCTGCTTTGATTGTTCATAGAGCAGAGGGGATAATTTATATGAAAAGTACTTTATGATTAATAAATATACATCATATAAACATATTAATTATTCAATATTAAGAGATAAATACTATGGGATACATGATAACAGGTGGTTTAAATAACAGACATTCTAGAAAAGACTCTAGATAGTTTACATAAACACCATTTCTATTCATCCCTAATTTACCAAATGATTGCAATATATCACATTAGGACTTATCATTTTATTGGATTATATGGGACATATTATATAATTTTCGTACTAATAATTAAGTACTTTAACACTTGATGTTGTTATGCATCATGGACAACCAAATTGACTTTTGTTGAGAAATTAGGAGTGACTTCTTGGAGGAATAAGCTCAAAATAGCTTCCTAGTCAGGTACAGTGGCACACAAATATAATCTCAGTGCTTGGGACGCAGTCAAATTGCAAGTTCAAAGCCAGTCTCAGAAACTTAGTGAGGCTCTGAGTAATTTAACAAGGGCTGGGGATGTGGCTCAGTGGTTAAGTGCCCCTTGGTTCAATCCCCAGGACCAAAAAACAAAGCAAACAAACAAACAAACAAAACAACATCAACAAACAAAAACCCAGCTTCTTTATTCCCTAACAGAGAGAAGGGTTTTGTGCTAGATTGGCGCGGGGGTGTGTGTCTGTATCAGTGACTATATTTTGTATCTTCTCACATCCAGATGTGGTGTTCTCCTGTTTAAACATGTGCCACCTTGATTTGGGCTTGATTCAGATGACATTCAAAGCAATTTTGTTTTTAATTCTGAACCTGGATATTAAGAAACTTGTAGATGTATCTCTTGTTCCAGAACTGTCACCACCATCATCATTTGAATAAGCCCTCACTGTCCTTGTGGAGTATGAGAAGCCAGACGGGGCAAGGACCAGTTGTTCCATATGACCCATCTTATTTCCCTCAGCCAGAGGCAGCTCTGGTGCTGCCTGAAAATGGCCTAGAATAGAGCACAGCCCAGACTAGCAGAATAGCCCAGCCCACCTGCAGACCTGAAAACTAGTGAATACCTTAAGCACTGAGTTTGGGGCGTTTTGCTACATAGTAACAGATAATTGTTATAATAGATGATGTCTGATATGAGTAGAAAATAAGATTGATGTGCATTCCTTTCACTATCATAGCTACTTTCACGCATTGGATTTCCTCCCCACCCACTTCTTCTCAAGTTCACAGTTTCAGGCATAATTCTGAGACCCACACCATTTCTTAGAACAGCTGGGGACTGTCATTCCAAAAATTCAGGATGGGAATGGAACTAATTGCTCACACATTTTGCTACTGCAGTGTGTGTTGCCATTTTCTGAACCTAACAGTTTGGGATTCTGACAGTTTGTCAGCTTATTGGTGCCTTTTTAATATACTATACTCTAGACTGTATCACTGTCAAAAACTTACCCATGATGAGGGTCTGCGAGACATACACAACACATGGATGGACATATTTAATGATCTATGATTGCAAATTGACTTAACCTCACTGGGGTATATCTTGAATGTCAATCCAAATGTCTTTGGAGAATAAATGATCTTCATAAGTTGTTCCTTAACCTAGGAAAAATAGAAAATAGGAGGAGCTCATCAGAAGGCAGTAGATACAAAAACTGCCTCTACTGTTTCTCATAAGAATATAATATTTTCAGATGCTTACATATTTTCAATAATTAACATTTTCAAATATTCCGATAGTTGGCTTGGCAGATCGTTGAAGGTGCCAGTGAGGAAAGGCCAAAAGGGAAATGAGCGTGTACGTTGAGTTCATGAGAGACGGCATCACACATCCTGCTGCAGTATCAGTGTCTCTGATTTCTTTATGTGCAGTCTCTGCTTGCAGCAAATAGCCTTATTCAAGTCAAGGAAGGTCTACTGACAGCTGCATCTCTATCTCTGAACCTTGTGAGTATAATTGTGACAGCTTATGAAGACACTTGCCTTACGTCGAGACTTGGAATCCTCAGAAAATAGCTATTTTTTTTTTCTTTTTGAGACTGGCTTAGGGATTGGAGTAGATAAAAAACGACTTTCTGCACAATGGTTTTTAGAATAATGAATGAATTGAACCATGCTAATGATAGATAGGAAAATTATTTCCACTGTAACTGGAAGGTCCAAAACTGCTCTATTTTAAATTAAAGAGGTCTAAAATTTGTCAAGGTTATCAAAAGTGCAGGAGCAATGAAAAAGTACAAGTTTATAACCCATTATGGGGCACATTAATTTCTTAACGTGAATAATTTTTCTGCTTCATTACTTTGGTGTGATCCTTATGGGAAACAAGGAAAAGGAATAAATATGGGCCAGGATAATAGGTTTTAAGGGAATGCTAGAATTTCCCTACTTGATTAGCATGATGCAAATTAATTTTATTTTACTGGCATTTCCCTCTTTGTAGCCTCTGTGTCCTCATTTAGGGACATGATCTGCTTTATTTAGAAATTAAATCCAGATTTGAACTAAGTCCAGAAAAATCATTAGCCAAGCCTAAAAGAAAAAAAAATAGTGAAAAAATTGGTTCAACAAGTTAGAAAAGCAGTGAGGAAAGGTGATACCTAGCAAGAAAAGAAAAAAATGGCAACTCATATGAAACTGTCACTTGTGGTACCTGGATGATAAAAGTTTCCATAATGAATCTGGGGGACTTGGAAAGATGATTTCCATGCAGAATGTTGTAAGTTCCACGAGGCTTCATTTTGCTGCCTGTACAAATGTAGGAGAGAGAAATGACTAAAGGAGAAATTGTTTGGTTGGCAAGCAACACTTAGGAACTCTACAAGGGATAGGGTGTATCTAGTTAGAGAATAGCTTATTTTTAGTTTTCCCCCAAAGGAAAAGATTTTTCAAATCAAATGTGGCTTGGACCAAAGTGAAAATCAAAGGTTTAGATATAAAACCCTTCCGTACAATATTGGGAAAGTTTAAATTGTTCCTAGTGTATCTCCTGTTAGACCTAAAGCTTCTAAGTATTTAAAGGCATTATTCATAGCAGACTGGCACCAAGAATCTTGTCGTTCAGTCTTTCTAGCTCCTTCCTGCCTTCATTTGTTTATTTATCTTTAATATTTTCATGTCTAATCTCCACTTGGCCCCAGCTTGATTCAGGTTGTTTGGGCTTGGGTCATGTGACTAACCCTAAGACAATCACTGTACCCAAGAACTTTTTGCTTTCTCATTGGCCATTCCTGAGTGACACTGTACTGCCTGACAGCTGAGTGGGATCCACCCCTCCCCATATTAGCCACCTGTTAAAGAAATATGGGGATGAAATAAGGGACAATGACTAGATGGGGAAATGAATGCAGTCCACTCCATCTTCTGCTTCCCTCCTAAGGCTTTTTACAGACTCTCGGATTGTACGTTGTAGTCTTGACCTACCGTGCTCTCGGCCCTTAAATAACAGGCGCAGCCCTCTGCCTGACTTCCCACTTCATTTCCTGCTTTCCTTTTCAAGGCAGGCACACATCTCTTTACAAACACTCCATTAGTTTTGTTGTTTGTCTCGGTGCTCTGGTGTGTTTGAAGGGTTTCTCTAAGGTCTGCTGACATTTCCTGATTGCTTACCATGCCCTATTTCTGTTTTCCTCCTGGGCCATCATTCTTGGAAATTCATTCACTTCATCAATATCCTCTAACACTGGTTAGATTTGTGGGTGTGCATTCAAGCAGGATGGGAGGCTTATGAGGTGAGCAGAATCTCGCTGCTGCGTTTTGTCAAGTACCAGGGAAGTTCATGGTGAAGAGAGGTGTAGGCTTAGGCAGGCAGGCAGTTGCTTTCATCATGGCACTAATAGGATAGAACTGATAGGGTAAGGGTGGACATGCTCTGGAAAGAAGGAAGGGACAAGTCACTTAATATATGAAGGCTAGGCACTGTTAGTCAGCTTTACATCACTGTGACCAAAACACCTGACAAGAACAACTTAGAGAAGGAAAAGTTTATTCCGGGGTCTAGGTTTCAGGGGTTCAGCCCATGGTCAGCTGACTCCATTTCTGGGGGTCAGAAGTAAGAGAATACCATGCAGAAGGGCACAGTGAAGACAGAGACAAAATATAATTCCCTTTGACCTACTTCCTCTAGCCTTGACTCACCTGCCTACAGTTACTACCCAGTAGTCCCTCCAAATTATTAATTCATCAAATGGAACAATTCACTGATAAGGTTATAGCTCTCATTAGCTAACATTCCTCCTCTAAACATTGCCTCATGGGATACCATGTTTTGAACATGAGCTTTTCAGAGCACATTTCATATCCAGGCCATAAAGGGAATTTTTGTTTTATCATGCTTGAAGAGAATAAAGTCTTAGATATTTTTGTCGGAGGCTAAGACACGGTTGCTACCCCTCTAGCTTGGGTTCCAGAGAAAGGCAGTGCTCAGTGCTCAATTCAGTTCACTGGCTGCTCATTGCCTGTATTCTTAGATAACCTCACTGGTCCGGGCATTTCTGCCCAGACTCACAGTATAAGACTGGCAAAATTCCATGTCACAGCTGCTATTAAAGCTGTTGCATGCTTATGAACTCAAGTGGTGAGTTTAAATTCCTGAATAGCCTGAAGCTATAGCTCAGATCTTCAACACTCATCATGTAACATTTGTCACTCGATCCCTGTGGCTTTTAGAGTAAAACATGTGTGGCACAGTATAAAAGAGCCACCCCTTTCCTCTCCAAGCTCTCAAGAGCTCCTTTTCCTGTGTTTGGATGATCCTTGCCTGACTTATCTATTATGTTGCTGATTACAGAAAGTTAACTTTCCGATATCATTCTTCTTATGGTGATTAGATGGTATCCCCCTCTATGTCAGGGAATTGGAAAAGTAAATTTTTTAAATGCACACTATAAAATATTTATATTGTTGCTGATGTAGACATATCATGAAATATTTGTCATGTTTTATAAATAATCAAGAAAAATCTTGTGCTCCTAGGATGGCAGCTTGTGTATATAACTCTGCATTTATAACTTCTCATTGTTTGGATCAGGCGGAGGACATACTGGATTGATTATTGTTTCATTCACATGTTGGCCATTTTTTTTACCCCTTTTCTATTAGCACTGGCTCTACTTGTGTTTCTTTGGTTCTAACGTATTAAATGCATCTCTTACAGAGCTTGTCACAGTGCCTTAGGAGTATGGGGGGGCAGTTGTGTAGTTTTAAGCATATTACTGTTTAAGGAGTCATGGACCAGGAGTCTAGAGTCATAGATGCTACAATTAGATTGTGACCCTCAATTTACACACCTACAAAAAGAAGAGGCTTTGCTTTGCCTCCTGTTATTCCTGTGTCTCTCTGCCTGGTCATGAATTTTTTTTTTGTTGAATTTCAGGTGAATTTTTAATAAAGGTCTAAGTATTTCCAGATATTAAAGAGTATCTCTAAAATTTCTCACACACCCCAAAATTTTTCCTTGAAGGCATAGTTGAACTCTGACCTCATCATCAGTGTCATAATGTCAACCTTGACATCAGCACCACAGCCAATGTTCAGGACATTTTATGTCCCAGACATGATGCTGAAGATATTGTACATTGTGTCATGTGGGATTGTATGATAAGAGGTGCTAATATTATTTCAGGTTCACAAAAAGGAGAAAAGTTAAATTGAGAAGGAGTTCACCCAAGGATGCACAACAAGGAAATGATAAGATCTGGTTCTCAAAATTGGTTTGGTGTGACTTTTCACCACTTTTCTGTTTCCTCCTTTAGGGACACAATAAACTAGACTGTGTGAGGTGCATTATGAAATTAAGCAGTAGACATTTTTGCAGGGTTCCCCTACATCCCTTTATCCTGAGAGTGTACACTGGTAGCCATCCTTAAATTGTACTTCCATCTAGAGAAAAAAAAAATCATCCCAGGATTTGTCCATTATGTGGTTGCCACAATCAAGTCTTCAAATTTCAAAGTGCTTCCCCTTTGTTTTAAACCTTTCTTATGAAGAACCGTTGTTGCTCTGCTCTGTTCTTCATTTCTGTATTAGATTTTTTTCCCACTTAATCCCATGTGTTTCCAGGATTGAATATTCCAGCAACTCATTACGTTTTAGTAATGTTTGCTCACAGTAAAAGGCAAATAAAAGGTCCAAGATATAGAGACACCTCTTTGCTGATGCCCTTAATTAGAAAAAAAAAATATTTGGAACAAGGAATACTTGCCTTTTTTTTTTTCCTCTTCCTGCTACACTTTTAACAATAGAAGCAGTTATTTTTATTTATGAACTACATCTCTTTACCAAATTTTGGAGTTGGCTCTTTCTCCACAATGCCACTCAGAGAAAACTCAGCAAATTTTCCTAGATTTTTTTCAAAATTGAAAAGGTTGGAAGGAACCACTACAGTCCCTAAAATGTATCAGAGTGGATCTTAAGAGAGGATGCCAACAGTGGAATTAGTTAAATCAGTGCCTAGTCTGGAGGGGAATACAAAGAGGAAGTGATTCAGTGGAAATGAGTTTCCAGAGGATCAAATGGTGAGCAGCAGTCTGTCAAGAGAGCAGAGACTGGAGCAAGTATAGATGCCCTGGCACATACCTGAACAAGTTCGAATACACACCTGGGAGAATCTTCTGACAGAGACGATCTCTCAAGCTCTGAGAAAGAAAGAGTTTCACTTAGTATGAGAAGTTCTGAAGAATCCTCTTAATATTTCTTCTCATTGTACATGTCAGGGTTGAGATATGTATTTGTTATGAAGTCCGATAGGAAGATAGGTCATCTGCTCCTTCTGCTTCTGATTCTGTTGCACAGGAGGAAAGAAAGAGAGGCAAGGAGAGGACAAATAGAAGGGAGAAGAATTAATAACCCAGGAGGGGAGGCCTGGGAAGCAGGCAAGTCATGATGGTAAGTAAGGCTTTTAGCAGTGCCCCAGAATGTTAATGAACATTGAATCATCTGGGGACCTTGTTAAGTACCAGATTCTGATTTAGGAGTTCTAAATTGGGGCTGATGCTCTTCATTGATATCAAACTTCCAGGTGATATCAGTGCTGCTGGTATGAGAACCAGACAGAGCATAGCAGCAATAAGAAATGTAGGAGAAATACAGGCCGAAATCAGTATCAACAAGTGTGAAAGACCAAATAAGACACTGCCAAAGAGAAGCTTGCAGACTGTGGTCAGGAGTTCATGGAAACTGAGAGTCTGTAATTAGAAATCTATCTATGCCTTCTTCAATTTAGGAATATGATTGAGACACTGGTAATTGTTGACTAGTTAAATGAGGCTCTCTGCTTTGGGAAATACTTGGTAGAACCACTTCATTTTCCTTCTTCTTTATCATTTTTTTGAAATCCATTTATTCCCCAAAGAATTGCAAGGCCAAACCAAGCAAGTTGGTTTCCCATAACCCAGTGATGTCTTGCAAGGTAAGACAGGGCACAGAGCCATAGAGCTGGAATAATATATAGAAACTATGATCTCCAGTTTAGAAGAAGCAAAGGCTTTGCAATTTTTGGTATGATATTGAGTTTGGTACCTATAAAATTTGTGATGGTAAGTTTTTCATTCTATATAAGTTTTAGTTTTTTGTTTTTTAAAATGTGATAATTATGCCAAATCTAGACTTAAATGAATATTAAATAATGCTTGTAAAGCGGTTACTATAGAACGTGTAGTATGGAAAGTGTTCATTCTGATTGTGATTATTAATTGAATTGGAAGTGACATGGACATCTTGAGGGAGGAATTTAACCAGTAATTTATCTCTCAACAACCACTATCTTGAACCTGCTTAGGATCCTGTGGTCAGACACTAGGGTATCCCACTTTTCAATTTCACTTTTAATGTTTTCATAAAACATTATTCATTATACACTGGAAGTCATTTGGTAGAACAAACCCATGTAAATTTGAGTTGCTAGAGTGAGATTAAAGTAATAAGCAACAAGTTAAGAAATCTATAAAAAGGACAGTATTCTATGTAAAATAAATATTTATATGAAATCCAAGAAATATTCTTGCCTTTAATCTTTCTCCTAATATCTTTATTAGGAGATAATGCATGTCAGGGTAGGGACTATGAGCACTTTGCATTGGCTTAGGGAGACTACTGAGGGAAACCTTACACTTGTTCATGTCAAATAAGGTAAATTCACTTCATATAATATGGTTAAGCACAGGACCTGAGGATACCTCTATGTAGGAGGAAGACAAGGCAGTTGGATGCATTGATAATAATTTCAGACTCTCGAATTAGATATTTCTGATTTAACGTTTCAAATTTGGCCACTGACCAGCTTCTTGGCATTTGTCCCATTACTTAACTGCTGTGAGATTTCATTTCTCACTCATAAAATGGAAATATATATTATAATATAGAACTTATAGCTGTTGTAAGCATTAGTCATAATATTTAGTAAAGAGTAGGGATGACCAAGAAATGGAGGCTTATGGAAAATCACCGAGAGGAAAGTCCATGTCTTCTTTCCTCAGGTCCATTCTTTACCTTGGAGAGAAAGAGGGGACTGATAGTGTGCTGATTCAGAAAAAAAAAAGAAGGTCAAGTCATCTGCTAACCTTCCAAATCAGAAGCTGTTGGAGAAGCACTGACATGTTCATTGAAGTTTGAGGTGTATCTCTTTGAGGAACAGGATTCAAGCCCAAAGTAATGAGAGGGTAAAACAACAACATCAAATAGTGAAATTTTGATAAATGCTTTAAAATAGTTCAGTACTACCTAGGCTGTGGTCCTCTGAAAGGGCAAAACAAGTCCTTCAAGCACAGGTCAACTTATGTCCTGTATATGCTGTGACTCCCTCTGGGTAGCTCTACGCTGACCAGTCCTAGTGCCTCAGAATCTAGCCCCAAAGAAACTGGATCCTGAAAAAGAAACTCCCAAGAAACCTATGGAATAGTTCCTTCTCTTCCTGCATCACTTCTCATCTCAGCTAATCTGCATCTGTCTCCTCTGTCTCTCTCCCTGTTTACCACTTTTTACTGCTACTGAAAAAGTGCAATAGTAGAAAATGGCTACTGCTCAAGTTCAAAATATACACAATTAAGGTTAGTATTGTAAAGTCTGGCTCTCAGGAATCCTCTGGGTCCCCAAAAATAAAGATTATCAATCACTGGAGAGTCAGGTGAATCAAAAGGGTTTATTTATGACTGAATAGAAGCTCAGGAGCACACAAGAGGCTTGAGGATACATTGCTACTACCAGGGGACCCTTTAGACCTGGGTGGAGAGCACAAAACACAAACAGGTATTGCATGGGCATAAGGTAGAAGCTGTCATCCCCACGAACCAAAGGACTATCAGTGATCTCCTAGTAACGTTTCTGTCACTTCAGCTTTGTTGAGTTCCTGTGGGGCAAGGTGGTGGTGCTGTGGACAGTAAAAATTACATTGACCACTCATGCAAAAGGTATAGTACTGGAATATTCTATGCTGCTTTTCAGAAAGACATGGTGTGAGATCCTTCCAATACTCACTCCATTGTTTTGTTTTGCACTTGAAAGCATCATATTTTAATTTGGAGCTCTTTGCTTTCTAAGGGGGATGCAACAAAACAATGTTCCTCTTTAACTACTCTTCAGATAAAGAATGACACGCTGAGAACCTACCCCAATTCCTGTTACTTCAATATAAATTCTACATTGATTTATTTTCCTTTCTTCCTGTAATTTCTGCATGGAAGGTTAATTAACTTTCCCGTATGTGAGAGAAGAGGTGTCAGTAATATTTCTCTGCATGTTAAAAGAAACTGTCAGCTGTCACTCTCTATTCTTTCCTTCCCAGCCATTTGAAGGATAAATGCTGCTGTCATGTTTACAGAAGCTCCTGCGTGAATCTGAATATTTTGTTATTGGAGCATCATATTGACAAATTTCCAAAATGTGGTAATTTATGTCCTTGTAAATCACCGTGCTGAGGTAATGAAGAATAAGTGTTTATGACAAGGCATGGGCTTGGCAGGTGCTGACAGGAACATCAGTTATTGTTTGTCTTCTTCCTGACACTTTAGTCCTCCCCTCCAAGGAGCTCAGAGTGATGTCATTAGGCTGCATCATTAGGAAGGGAATGGCAGATGCATTACATCTCTTGTGCTGACTCAAATAATTTGATAAGTGGCTCCCTGAAACCTTGGGTAGACTCATCTAGAAACTTCTTAGCTTGATTAGCAGTGACCATCATGGACCTGGGAGAAGCATGAAAGTTTCCAAGCCATAAAATTTTTCCAATTAGATACTTCAGAATGGAAAAAAAAGAACACACAGGATTTCAAAATCTGTGATGGAAATCAGATGTTCTGCAACATGGAGACTGACACTCATATGTGATTCTCACAGACCAGCATAAATTAAGCAGAATGTACTTAAGAGGTATTTGTGTAGGCTCTGCAAAATATCAATCATGGAATACATTTAGCTCCATGTTTACTGAGTGCCAGACACTGTCTCTCAATCTTCAAAACAGCCATCCAATAGGCTCTCTGTTTCCTAACTTATTTATTCTCTCTAATAATACTGTGGGGAAACTGTGATTATTCATAAAAATTAACCTTTGGGCTCATTAGTAAATTGGCTGGATGATGAATACTAGATCAGTAAACACTGATTTGCTATGAAGTATTAGATATCTTCATTGCTATATTTTGAAAATTAGCTTTTGGAAGACAGAAGTGGGGGAAAAAAGTATAGACATCATCAGATTCTTTTTCATTGCCCATAATTAAGTCTTAAAATAAAAATGCAAAAGAAATATGGCAGAAAAAAAGAAAAAGAAAAAAGGAGAAGTGGGGAATCATTAGAAATTTGCATGTAATGGAATGTCTTGCTTATGCTTCTTGATGTTGCGATACCATCAAATCCCAAATATTCATTGCAGATGAATACTTAATGGAATTCATTTGTGTTTGTACTTCATTATGAATCTTGTTTATATTTTGCCATTATTTATAGTTTAAGAGCTAAAAATAGTATAATGGAAATTGAAATTACGGTCTGGGTGTCACTTTTCTCCTCTAACAAAGAAATAATATCTAGAGAATATGGGTCAATTGACTTTATTAAAATTTGCATTGAAAGGCTCCTCTCTTTATTCTGACATTAGTAGTAAAATTGTGTATCCACTTTCAATTTATTCTATAAAAAACTCATATACAGATGATCAATGATACACATAAATAGTCTCAGGTCACATAAACAAATATTCAAATTCAGACATTATAGCAGCTAGAATATCTTAGAGGTAAAGCCCAAATATGAGCACTAGGCAACTGCTCCTGTACTTCTTCAGATAAGTCCTGTTGGGAAAGGCAAGAACATATGTCTAACTCTCATGGGTGTGCTCAGTTTGGTCTGTGTTGCTGCTTCATCTAAACGATAGTGAATTTCAATGATAAAGCATTAGTTGGCAGAAATGGAGCAATTTTTGAGAGAGATTTTTTGAAATCAGGAAGTATCTAAAATTCCAAGCTCTAATTATACCTGGAAATAGAATATAAAGATACAGTAAACCACAAGAGTGAAAAACAAAAAGGGCTTCAAACTCACAAAGACCTGCCCAAATCCTGTGTCCACCACTTCTCTGCTGTCTGAGACTGGGCACATTGATTGGTACTGCTGAGATTATTTCCATGCCTTTGGAATGATTCACTAAGAAAATGCCCACAGCTGGTTTCATGAGGTGGGCTTGGTGCCAGTGTGCAGATGGGACTCTAGAGACTGAACCTCAAATTATCTACAGGGTGGCAAATATTGATCTATTTGTGGAATGACTAATTGTTCCTTCTGAAAGCAAAATGCAATGATGTAGACTCTAGAGAAGAAGAAGCCTTATGTTCTAGAATATTAATGTGTAGTGCTAAAATTGAAGGTTACCCCTGCATTGGTGAACCTTTCTTATTCAAAACTCACAAATCAGATTCGATCAGCTTGGCTCTTTTAATTTGATGGAAACAGGCATAACTTGTTACTATATTATTAGTGTCTTAAAATTAATTTTGAAATGTACCTTTTCTTTTTCAAGATAGAACATGGGATTATGAAAAGGAAGGGAGATTATTGGTTTTAGTGCAGGATTTGCTACCTTTATTGATGTATAATCTAGGACAAATCATTTCTCTAAGCCTTAGTTGCTTCACATAAAAATGAGGGGAAGGATAGTAGTCTTATCAACCTGATAGTTTTTAGGACACCAGGAGGTTTATGTGAAATCTCTCCTCTGTTCTGAAATGTCCTACCACCAGAGCTTACTTTTCTCTTTCTTTCATGTCATATGTAACATTTTCACTTGGTTTCGTTTGCTTTATTAGATTCTACTATCCTGGAAGACAGGGAAGAATCTTGTTCATATATTCTACAAGTGCTTGCCACATGCTAGGTGCGAGTAAAATTGACTTTAAGGAGGAGGGAGTTGAAGTTAAGGAAAATGCACTAATGATTAATCCATGCATTAATTCATTTTAGAATGCCAAGAATTATTATGATAGTCAAAAATACAGTGAACTCACTCAGCTCTTCTCATTGAAAGCCATGTGTGTTCAGTGATTCTTGGTTTTGCTCTGTCCTTGAATAAGTATCCTTTTGCTTAGAAAACAGAAAGGTTCTAAGGCAGTTGGAACTCATCTGTTTGGATGGATTGAGGAAAGATAGTGTAAAAGAGAAAGGTAAGCCTGGTTTACAGGTGTTGTGAGAGAGCCTCTCTCTACCTGATTTCTGATTTCTGGTATCTGATTTCTTCTAGCCATATGGTGAGGATTCTATCAGTAAATGAAAAGGCCTTGGTGTGTTCAGAGATTCCTATGTATACCAGTGGTGTTCAATAAAGGCCTCTTGGGTTACCTGAGGTAGCCAGGTATAATGATCAGGTCTTATTGAGGTGTTTTTTTTTTTAAGTGTTTGTCCTTAAAATGCCAGCCTATTTTTTCACCCATTCATGTTTGATTTTGATATAAAAATGTTGCCTAAGATCATTGAGCAAACATTACCCATTAAGAAAAATGCACCTGTGTGTTCATGTATCCTGTGATATACTGCCTCAAACCATTAAGACCTACTTTTGTTGCTTAAAGAGAGGAAGCCAAATAATGCTAGTATCTCACAGCTATGATCCAGGAAATTCTGTAGGGCACCACCACAGAAAGGTTTATTTTTGTCCTTGAGTTATGTTCCTGAAGGCTGGAGATTTCATCCTGAGTTTCTCTAATCACCAATTGTCCTCCATCCCTAGAGTTAATCTTTCATCAGTTGATCCTGATGCTACCAAAAAAGTCTTATGGTCACACTTTACTAAATAATGACTATTTTAGATTGAGAATATACAAGAGATAATGTGATAGTGTGACTAGATAGGATCAAAGATTGGGCCTCTGCTAATTGACTTCTTTAACAGGAATCTTTCTACTGGGGTGCCAATATACTTTAATTATAAGTATTTGCTCTAAGCTACAGGCATTGAAATATAATGCATGATTGTTAAAATATTTAAACTAAAAACATATCTATGGGCCTACCAGAGGGTAGAGTGCCAATTAGATACACTGATTTTAGAGTTTATTAGCATTATTTTAGATTCTTCAATTCCTCCCAAAGCCAAGAAAAATAGATTTATTTGCATGTTATAAATAATGTAAATCTGGGGTTTGTGGTGGTTGTAACTTGATTATTATTTCTGTATTAAAACTTGAGTTTTCTGGACCCCAAACCAGAAACTCTATTAATCATATCAATAATAAATATCTTTGTACTTTTACCACCATTGACATTATATTGACCATGCTTTGCTCATTGTTCTGATAACTATTCCTTAAATCTCATAGGTTAGTATGAGATAAATTAAAAATATTGAAAGTGGAGTCACTGTCCTTAAAGATCTTCCTATCTAATTGGCGAGATAGATATATAAGAACATAATTACCATTACATGTTATATCAAACCAGTTAAAAAAATCTGGTCCATAATTATCATAGGATTGTGTTATAATAAGACACACAAGAAGAAGTGATAGTTAAGAGGATTGTTATAGATGACTAGGGATTAGAAGGGTGGTAAAATAAACAGCCTCCCAACCCTGAGGATTGGTATTTCCGCTAGCAACCAGTCAAACAGTGTACGTGTAACACCATTTCAAGTGACTGTAAGGCTTTTTCTTATCCTTAATTTGTTTTCTCTATGTAACTTACCCATGCTGAGAACATGGTATGCACTCAAAAAACTGGGTGACCAGCTGCAAAGCATGGCTTAATGAAAAGGACATTAAGAGTTAAAGAGTTAAGTGGACTTTTGGCTCTATCATCAATCATGTATCCAAGAGAAAATTAAATAACCTCCCTGGGAACAATTTTCCTCTGTTGTTGTGGATATACTATATACCTCACAAGACTTGTGAGGATCTCTTCTTGCTTAAAAAATCTCCCTGGTTAAATAACTGTAGCTATCTGCTTGGTTTCTGCTATCCTGTGTATCAAGGACATCTCACCTGCATCTCCAGTGCTGATGCTGATCAGTCCCATCATTCAGACCTATGTTTCTTCTTATTTGACTGACATCATCTAATTGATGCCTATGAATATCTCAAAAGTGAAAAAGAAGACTCTTCCCCTCCTCTATTCTATTCCTCCACAAGCCTTCTTTTGCTGTTGTCTTCTTCATTGTGAATTTAAACCCATCTCAAAACTCCAAAATCTCAGAGAAGCTTACCTCTCAATCAGCTGAATCAAACAAAACACAAACCTACTCAGCAGCTAAGGATGTTTAAATCTATTACATTGCCTCTTCAAGGTCATTTTTATATTACCAAAGATATGTAAGTAACACTTTTGATTTGTATAATCCGTGAATTCGATATATATTTTAATTTTTATTAGTACATTATAGTTATACATGATAATGTGGTTCAGTTTGACATAATCACACAAGCATGAAATATAATTTACTTTAGTCCCCAGTACTACTACTTCCTCTTCTCCCTCTCCCTGTCTTCCTTTATTTTATTGGTCTTCCTACTATTTATTGATAGTTTTTTTTAATTAGTGCTTTATCAACATACATAAAGGGGAAACTCACTGTGGTATACTCGCATACATATATAGCATAATTTGGTCAATTTCATTCCACTGTTCCTCTCTTTTCTTGGCCCTCTTCCTTCTCCCTCGATCCCATTTATCTGCTCCTCTGATGTCTTTTCTATTTTCATGAGATTCTTCCCTTTCTTTTCTCCCTATTTTACTCTAGCTTTTACATAAGAGAGAAGACATCATACCCTTGACTTATTTCACTTGGCAAGAAGTTCATCTGTAAAATTCTGATGTCAGTAGGGCTTAGGGAGGGGCAATGGGAGGTGCTATTTGATTTGAGAAGCTGTCTGGCTCCAGTTGCTTCTTATCAGCTCCTATTCTATAACTACAACTTAGGCTGGCATAAGTATGACCCATGCCCAACACTTGGTAGATATTTGGGTAAATGGATGGATGTGTAAATTCATGAACAAATGACTTGTGTACAATAGAATCTCTAAAAGTGGATATGCATGTTCAGCCAGGATAGTTGCCCCCAAACAACAAAAGTCTGCATGCTACCTTTGTTCTATAGGCTGAGGATATAAGGATTTGGCAAGTGACACAGCAGAATGCAAATCATTTCCTGTAAGTCCCAGTCTACCTCATTGATACCTTTCCCTGTGAATCTGAAAACATTAGCAGGGTAAACTCTCTTTCCATACTCTTTGAATTTATAAAACACAAATCCCAAAATTAGGATACTAAATTTTAAGAGATAATATAGATTTGATCTTTACTTTTAATAGAACCAAACAACATACATTTAGCATTTCTTCCGGGTTTTGAGTGGAAAGGACCCTGCCTAAATCTTCAGAGTTTGAATTACTAACCTTGTCTGATGCCAATAATAGCATGGAAAATTGGGGCAGTGAACTGTTGGCCTTTCTAAGCTTATTTTATCCCATAACACATTTTCTGGACTCAGGTACTTTACTTCAAAGTGAACCCTTCCCTGGATTCTAAATCAAACTACCCTCCTTGTTAGAATAATTGAACTTGTAAGCATATATTCACTATAGTGTGTACATAATTTTATACATAGGTGGGTTATATTTACATATAGAGATATAAATAGATTTTTTTAAAATTATAAATAATGGGAAGAATAGCAGTGTGGCTCTGGAGTTTTTATTCCAAAGGTTGTCTCAATAATTACGGAACTGGAGGCTTTTGGAATTTATTCTCTTATACTTGGACGCCACTGCATTTACTCCTACATGTAATAGTCTGACTGAGCTGACTGGGGCCCGTCAGGTTGTCACTTTACTGAAGGCACTGAGGCTGATTAGGGAGTAGTAGCTGCCTCCTAATCAGTTTCCAGGAAAGAAAGACTCCACTCGACCACCAGGCACACTCTTGCACCTTATTTCCAAGTTTATTAACCATGTTCAGCTTTTGCTGATACCAAATTTGAGGGAATCAGTCATGACCATGTGCTGATGTTAGCCTGTCCTGCATTCTCCATATCATGGGGATAGGCTTACTTTTTTTTTTTTAACTTAAAATCCTTAAGAAGCTCCTCATGAAGGAGCCTGTTAATTAGGACATAAATGAGAGAAACTTTTTACAAGAAAAAGGGAAAACAGCTGTAGGTAACATATGCTAATCTTTTTACAATGAAATGGTTGTGATTAGGCAGAAATCCTCATAAGAAAATGAAATATCTTAGAAGAATGTATGAGTTGAGGGTAGGTGTCCATTTGAAGCACGGATTTGGAATTGTTCAATAAAGATAGCTAAGCAGGAAAAATAACCTTCTTCAGTTTCTCCAAACCCATTGAAATATTTAGAAAGGAAGTTCAGACAGCCCATAAACATTCTAGAACATAGCAGGAGAGCCTTCAATGGATGAGCAACTATGAAGACGCTTATATGAGAAAAGCAATGTGAGATTAAGGGAGGTAGGAGAGCTCTTCCCTGGCAGGCACATCAGAGGACGGCTGCAGAGGAGTGGGTTGTGGGGTCTTTCTCTATGCTTTCCGTGCCTGGCATATTGCCATTTGATAGAGGTAGAAATGGAGGCTCAATTTATGTAGGTTTCCTGTGTCTTGTAGTAATATAAATGAATTTCCAACCCAGTAGTGTCTCATTTTCACACTTCTGTCTACATGCCAGAAAATTTGCCTCAGCATTTCTCATTGATTCCTTACAACAATACTATGACGTTTTCCTCATTTTACAGAAAAACGAAGTGGGGTTTTGGCCCAGTGATTCCAATGAAACTATTCTTGTAACTCGAACTTACTTCTTCTTCTCCCTGTAATATTAGTAAAGAGCTAGTTAAAAAGTTAGGCCTTCTAAATTGACCACCTAACTCTTAAATGGGGAAGTTAGTTTTCATTCTGGATGGATGTACTATTATAAGGGTGTGCCTGATGTCATCATATTATAATCTCAAATCATTTATGGAAAAATACTGTTGTGAGCATTATTACTTAAACCTAATTTATATCCTACCTGTTGGCCATGACCGTTGAGTTCACAGCTATAAAGCTTGATCTGAAATAGCTTGACATGAAAAGTAAAGTGAAACATATTTGGTATTATTCTGAAGGTAGCATCGAGTATTTAAGAAATAGAGTTTATATATTTAATTTTAGAGGACTTTACAGGAGAATTGGCAGCTAAGATTCAGAAATGCAAAAGTACTGATGGAGGTCTCTTTTTTAAGGAAATGTAGGCCCTAGAAAGCAGAGCAACAAAGCTGATTCCTTCGTGGGTGATCACTTAGTTTTCAAAATGATTTTCCTACCTATAATGAAGTTAAACTGGGAGGTTCTTTAAATGACAACTTCAAGATTTACAGAAGATCCAAGGGAAGTTGAAAAAGCACTGAGTGCAAATTAAACAGTTTCAAACAATGTAAACTTCGAACAAGGATATGGCATTTTTGAAATGATTCATAACATCAAGGTAGGTAAATGCTTTTCACTCACAATACCTCAGTATATCAATTTAAACCATTTTACTCAAAGATGAAAAGAGTTTAGCATATGATAACATTTTTACTATTTGACTAGAAAAATGGAAACGTCTGGGGTTAGATTGGCTTCTAACATACTTGATCTTAGGATTAAATGATATCTTCAATGCGCGTTCTGTATGTGGTGTTCACCTTTGTGTTGGTCTCATATCACATGACAGAGCATGAAGTTTTAGTGGTAGGTCCAAGCTATGTCACTGAATTAAGTCCAAAGGGAGGGAAAAGCATACCTTGGTGGGAGGTACACTAGCCAAGATCTGAAATGAGCTCTGATTGCCTGTGTATGGTTCCATCACAGACCGTGAACTAGGTTTTGTGCCTAGAGGGAGGGACTATGCACACTGGTGTGGGTTTACTTTCCATGAGACTGTCTGAAGCAGACACAAACGATCTGATCTGAGAATTCAGTGATGAAATTCTGGGGGAATAATGCAAGAAGTATACACTGTGCTCAGCATTTACCAATGTTCAACTTTGAAAAAAATATATGAGCGGTCAGAAAATAAACTGATACTCAAGGAAGCATCAGGAAGGAACATTGGTGGTGTCCTTTACTAGACATGGAAGGGAATTTTGACCTAGCTGTAAGATGCAGTTAGGACACAGACACAGGCAAACACACTCCTTCCCATATTGCAAAAGGTTCTGGTTACCTCTGGGCTCTTCAGTAGGGCCTTCCCCACATCCAGTATCACTCTCACCCGCAGTTCACATGTGTCCAATGTGCTGTCTCAACATCTCATGCAATCCCAGAGCCAGGATGAAAGATGATATCAACTTGGCCAAGGATAGCAAAGGAAAAGGTTGATTTTTTTCTTGTATTATGAGATTAAAAAATAAATAGAACAATGTTTAATCCTCTGGGGGTTTTCCAAGTGTCTTCAACATAGTTTAAGAATTGTTAAATGCAATCTAAACCCTGAGAAAAAAAATGTAATTCTATTTTTTCTTTGACTAATATAAAATGAACAAGGCTGCCAGTTTCCATTTTAGCTATAATGTTATACAAGGGTAAGTTTGTAAGTTGATCCTACTATACACATTGATAACTAAAGAGGATCCATCTAGGATTCCAGAGAAGTGTTGTAGCCCCAGTAGACCCAGTTAGAAAGACAAGCACACAGAAAGTTCTGATGTTCAATGTATTTCACCCCCCGCACCCCCCCCACCCCCCCATTTTATTCCAGCCTTTTGCAGGATTTTTACGAATTTTGGTTGCTGTCTTGAGTGGCATAATCTTCACTGGCTCAGTTGTTATCCACTTCTGAGAAACTAATGCATGTATTTCTAGTCCAAATTTTAATTTAAGATGAAAGGGATTCTTCTTAGAAGTAGAAATATAACTTTGTGAAAATTTACCCTTAATTTGCCCATATAATGATTCATTATTCTTATAGATTATATTCATTACCCCCTCCTAATTTTTACCTAAATTTCCCCCCAACCATAGCTGGAAAATCTTTTTCTTATCTACCCATTCATCTGTACTTTAAGTCCAATCTTAAATTTTGTTCCCAAATAATTTGGGAATAAAATTTTCTTATCTTTAAGTCTTCTTAACCAACTTTGAAATCTTTGCACACTTATTGTCTGAATTACCTATAAAATCTCTTTCACATTTTAAGTTCTTTGTATTTATATAGCTTTAGCCAAACACACAGGCAAGGGACACTGATCTTAACTTCCCACGGTACCCCGTGTGATTGGACTCCTGTGATTAGTGTTGCTTTAATTCTTTCTCATCATTCTAACCATTTCTCAAGTTTTTGCCTATGTTCTACCACTGATTTCCTTAACATAAGTGTCCAGTTCATACCAAATATCAGTGTTGCCAGGGATACCTATTTAAAAGGCAGATTCCTAGGCCCCGATTCAAGAGATAAGAGCCAGTAAATTTTGAGTGAATTCAGAAATCAACAGCAACATATTATAATCTATTATTCAAATATGTATTTCCAGCTATTACATATCTACAGTTACTTAAATTGTTTGGTTAGTTCATATCATGCTCCCCTGGTTACCAAAATAAGTGATCTACAATTTGTGTGTGTGTGTATAGTGCTGGGGATTGAACCCAGGTCCTTGTACATTTGTACATGTGAGACAAGCACTCTGACAACTGAGCTATATCCCCAGCCCCCATGATCTAACATTTTTATTTTGTTTTATTTTACCAGGGAAGTATACTGATTTAATTCCTTCTGTAATGTATAGTTTGATGAACATTATATATGTATACCACCCTGCAAACATATTTGACACTCATGTATGCAGCTAAAATTAAACTCATTTGAAGACTACAATGGAATATAGAAATGGTTTCTGTGGTCCAGCAGTTTAAAATAGAATTAGGTAAAAAAAAAAGGCACAAAATAAAATATACCACAGTCATATCTTATGATGTAATAAATAGAATGACAAAACTAATGACTATCAAATTGCATGGAAAATGAATTATATTTTATTACTGATTTCAAGAAAAGAAATGAGGTTTTGTGATCCTGAGATACACTTCCATAACTCTTTCAGCCCCTTCTATTTATAGAACTTTAAGGCATCAGAAAGTGTTGTCTCATGAAAGACTTACATCATTGTTTCTTTGTCCCTCCAGCTGTAATTTTCTGTGACCACACAGCCCCAACATAACTACTATGAGAGACAGAATCAAAATATTCAAAAGTGAGAAAGAAGCAAGAGTTAGTTGAGGAAAATATGAGATTTATAGAAACTTGGCTGCCCGAGTTTGGAGGCAGTTAAAAAGCCCAGATTTTTGAAATACGTATAAATGTCATCTTGATGCTTTAGTAGTAGTAAGTCCACTCATTGAATTCACTGAAGTGTGCAATTATTTGTTCAAGGATTTTATTTTATCTAAGATCCCAATGAGTTATTGGTTTGTTTGGAAAATTATTCTTATTCTCAATTCCTTAAGAGAGTACATGATTCATAGCCCACCCAGCATAAAGTGAGAATCTAAACGGAATATAAACTGAGTAACCACTCACATGGGTTACATGTCATATTTCCCATATAAAATGATTTGGTAGAGAGCAGGACTCTGAGACAATTCATTAGAACAACAAATATATCCTCAAGAGTCAATCTTCTTCAACAACCCAGGAAAACATTCACAGTGAGGGGGTTCAGAAAGTAAGACTTAGGAGATGCAAGGAATAGAGTGGAAGTAACAGTGCCATCCAACAAGAGGAATCCCACACTAGATGTTAGAGGTCTAAGTTCTAGTGCCCAAGTTTTACGAACATCAATGGGACATATTTAAGTATCATAATATTACTAGGAACTGTGCTAAAATTTTCATCTAATCTTTCCTGAAATGCTATGAGTACCATCTTATAGTTTTATTTTATAAACATAAAACACCAAGTCTAAAAAAAAAAACATTAAAGGACTTGGCCATATTGATATCTAGTAAGTTGCTAAGTCAGGATTTTTAAACAAGAACCTTTACTCCAATACCGCTAAACCATTACATCCAGGCATTCTGTTTTGACATATTCTGGGGGTATTAGGTATACTTTTATGCACATCAAATATGCACATATAGGATTTTATCATTCCCTTTCTATTTCATAGCATTGGACAAAATGTCCTCTTACATAAGAGATTTGAAAGTTCTTGTAAAAGTGTGCAGTTCTATTCCAAGGTCCCGTGGCAAAAGAGGGTCTGCAGAGGCCGGGCAAGCAAACGAAGAAGAGTCCCGTCCAAAGGGAGGTTCTGCACACTGCGACTGTGGAGAGTGCATACTCAAACTGCAATTTCTAGTTTTTCAGAAAATTTTATGAATCCTTCATTGAATCGATATTTTCTTTTCTTTAAAAGAGAGAATTTTCTATAAGAAAATTCTCTCTTTAAGAAAATTCTCTCTTTAAAAAAATATCAATTCAATGAAGGATATATATATATATATATATATAAGTTTTCGGTGGACACAACATCTTTATTTTATTTTTATGTGGTGCTGAGGATCGAACCCAGCACCCTGTGCATGCCAGGTGAGCGCACTACCGCTTGAGCCACATCCCCAGCCCGATATTTTCTAACTATTAATTTAAAACAACAACAATAAAAGAACTGAGCCTATGAGGGTAAGCAAAACATTCTTTGAAGTTGCTGGCTTGAGATATTTATACCACATAAAGGGAAAATATTTTTGTTACAAAGAGTTGCAGTGTTAGAAAACAGAATATATTTTCAGCTAGACCTCTAGAATCATGGATTCTACATCTGTGCATTCAACTAACTATGAAACAAAAGTATTTGAAAAAAAATTGCATCTGTACTGAACTTGTGCAGAAATTTGTTATCATTTCCTAAATAGTAGAGTATAGCAACTGCTTATGTAGCATATACATTGTATTATGTCTTCTAAGGATTCTAGAAACAAATTAAAGTAAACAGAGAGATTCGTGTAGGATGTATGCAAATGCTATGCATATTTATATAAGGGGCTTGAGCATTTGCAGATTTTGTTATCTGTGGGGTTCATGGAATCAATCCCCCTCAGGTTCTGAGAGTGGATTGCATACTGACAGTGCTTGGCTTGAATATTTGTGTCTTCTTCAAAATTAACATTATATGTAATTAATCCTTAATGAAATAGAGTTAAGAGGTGGGGCTTTGAGGTGATTAGCTCATAAGGGTCTACCCTCACCAATGGATTACAGCCTTACAAAAGGGTTAAGGGGATCAGCAATACACCAGTCCAGAAGAGAGAAGATTTGAAAGAAGACTAGGATTTGGAATATATATATATATATATATATATATATATATATATATATATATATGACTATCAGTATATTGAAGCATTAATATAATTTTTCTGCATGACTCCAGAACTTTTAATTTGCATCAATGAAACAGGGATGCAAGAGAGAACTTTTGCTTGGGAGGAAGAAATGACTTCTAAAGGCAATTATATAGGCAGGGGTGTTTCCAGTGGCATTTAGAGTTCAATGTTATTTATGTATTTATACAGAGGTTACAGAAATACTTGGCAACAATTTTCAAGAGAAACTTGAGCAATCAAATTTAGGGTGGGATGAAGAAACAGCGGTTTGTGAATTTGACTGCCCGTGTGAATCACATGGAAAGATTGTTATACATACAATATAAATAGGGTATCTAATCTACCATGTATTGTATGGAAAATGAAAAATATGCATTTGTAATAAGGACATCCACATGATTTTTTAGCATTTACCTGTTAGCACAAACACTGGAGAGGATCTTCATAAGCCTAATTTACCCAGGATGATTCGAAAAGAAAAACAAAAGTGACCATTAGCATCTAGGAGCAAATTCTTTGTCCCAGGACCTGGCTACTTGCATTATATTTATTTCAATTTATTCTCCCCGATCCTTATTGTTTCATAAATGATGTCATAAAGGCTTCAAACAGTTAAATAGATGGTAACCTTGAAGTCATTGGATAATTGAAAGGGAAGACATTTGATTTGGAGGTTTGCTCTCAAGCCATTAACTCATGCTCTTATGGTGCATTTTCTGTGCCTTGGAGTGTGGGCTTGGGGACAAGGATCTGGCAGGCAATAGGACAGGTGGTACCCTCGGGAGAAGACTAATAATTTCACCAAGTCTTCCAGTGCCAGCTTCAGTATTGTCCTTTTCCCTGAATGGAAAACTTGTGTTTTTCATTTTGTGGCTGCTACAAACCCTTTGAACAGGAAGGTGGCATCCATGAGCAGATGAATAAATTAAATTAAGGAGGAGAGGGAAATTAGGCAACAGCAACAACAAAAGATATTTTCTAAACAGAATACTATTTATCCTATTAATGGCCCAGGCTGCCTGCCTTAGAGTCACACAGAGCTCTGCAGTGAATACAAAAAACAAGCTCAGGAATACAAACACAAGCAAGAGGACTGCTTCAGAAGGAAGTGGGAGCTGTGCTTACAGTGCTGAGCATTTCAATTTTCAACACTGCTACAACCACAGCAAGGCAGAGTAAGTTTCACTCACTTCTTGGGTTTATTCTTTTCTCCAGGTTAGGACAATGCAAATGAGAAAGAATTTCTATTCATAACAAGGAGAATGAATTTCATAAATTAAAATGGTCTCCAGATTTTAAAAGTTGGCCTGGTCTTGACTCTTTTTATTCATTCACAACAAATCAATGTTCAGTCTTGGTGGTTTCTATCTCCTTTAACAGAAATGCTTGAAGGTGCTGTGAGAAAGGGCCAGTCATGCACATACTATTTTTCAGAATTTCAGATGGCTAAGTCAAACTACACACACACACACACACACACACACACATTCATCATTCATATTGGAAAAAACGACATTGAATATACTGCACATGGTTAAACAAACTATTAAATTCAGATATAATGATATTTCCAAGGGAAAAAGGAAAGAAAAAATAGTTATTGTATTGTGCAATTCTGCTTAGTTGACTTTTTTTTTGGGGGGGGGGGTCCTACAGTTACAAGTACTTTATCAATAAGGAATTCAAATGACCTCTAATACATAATGTTACATATCCTTATCATGATCTTGGGCTACCTTAATGTTCTTTTTTATGGTGCAGAAAGAGATGTTACCTTCTCAGGACGATTGACTTAAATAAATGAATTATAGAAAGAAGAGAAAAAGTAGACAGGGAGACTAAGTAGGAGTTATTACCATAAAGAGGTGTTGCAGTATATCAAAGGGATATATGCTTCTGAGCTCAGTTCAGGGGTGGGAATTCTGCCTATCATCATGCAAAACATGTAGTAAGTTCCCAATAATGTTTACTAAATTGAATTCAACTTGGCAACTCGTAGGATCAAGGAGAAGTTAAAGATGATTTTTTTATTAAAGCCAATTTGTTGATCGTTAGAGGATCCAGGAGTGTTGGGGATTTGTGAGTACATGAAAGTTGATTTTAGTTTTGACTGAATGACTTTGCCAACAGTTGTAAATGTTGCAAAAATGAAGATTTTTTTTTAAAATCCACAAAAACAAAAAGAATTGACAAATTATAAAATGTCAATATTGCAACAAAAGGGTGATGTCCTCATGGAAAGAGTACATACATATTTTTAAGTTTTGCCCCTGTAGTTGGCACTTAGGTACACAAGAACGTGACTTTAACCCACAGAAGTAGAGTTATCTGACGTTACACAAAAGTCATTATGGCTTATAAACCTCATTTTCCAATGAACTAAGTTAAGTAGAATTATTTCTGTCATGGAAGAGAAAGATACCAAAGTCAGAGTTGAAGATCATAAATATGTATCATAAAGCCAGGTGACAGGTTTTTTTAATTGGTTCTTTTTAGTTACATGTGACAGTAGAATCCATTTTGACATAATTACAAAAGCATGGAACATTTCTTTCTTTTTTTTTTTTTACTGTGAGCATTGCTGTCTATCAGCAGAATGAAAACATTTCATCTTGCCTAGTCTCTATTAACTTGTTGCTGATGATTGTAGTTACCACTCTTTAAAAAATAAGTCTCAGATTTTCCCAATGTACAGACCCAGAAATTTTACCTAAAGATACATTTACATAGAAATAAATAAATCATTTGAAATTATTTGTTATTTAAAATCCTTTTATTATTTGGACTTTAATAACTTCAGCTAGGAAATAAATACAAATACATATGTATAGATCACTAGAAATTTAATGCTTCTTTATTGCTTTTAAATAGCTTGTATCTTATAATTATTTCAGAGTTTGAAATTTAAAAGCACAATCTTAGCTGAATCACAACTATGGATGGGTTGGTGGGCCACCATGTCCATTTCTATCCCTCAGCGTAAGTTAGAATCCATCCTTCCACCTTCTTCCTAACAGAAATTGGATTTCTGTTCAGCCTGTTTCCTGGATAGTGAGGGAGGTGCACTGTTGACCTCATTTTATTGGTACCAATTTGCTTCATTGAAAATCATATTGATATTTTCTCTGGACTTAGCTGGCTCCTAAGAAAGAAAAATATTCAAGTCATAGGAAAGAGGATTTACTTCCTCTATAAATCATATCTTTAGTTTAGGTGCTTGGTTAGTTTATTCCTTTGGGTGAATAAATAAAATGAGCTCCACTCCATTGTAAATCGTGCTACATCAGAAAAGTATCTTATTCCATAGCAAGATAGACTTAATGCCTTGATACCTAGTAAATTGCTAGCTTTATAGTCAAACTTAGGTCTTAGATCACCTCTCTTCCATGGTTTACCATGCTGTGCCCAAAGTGGAGTAGAAATGTGCATTCTTTTCCTGGTTCTTATTCTGAACTTACGTATCTAATTTTTTTGCATTTATCACTGACTTGTGATATCAGTTTTGAACTCTGCCTGCTATACCATATGTTCACAGGGTCTAATGTCAATTTCAAAGATTATGTAAAGTATAATTAATTTGACAATAGTTATGTCAATTGGAGATAGTCAGGTTCTTTTGATAAAGGTGTTCCCCTTGACTTGTTTATTTTTCCAGAGATACATTGCAACATTACCCAAGACTCTCCATTGAATTTGGGAATTGGGGAACAACTCTCAGCAACCTGGTTCTGTTACATCAATTAACCAAGACATTCTAATTCTTATTATCTCATGTTTTTTATGACCTCTAATTTAATAATAATAGATACTGAGCAGGTACTCTGCATTCCCATTAAAAAGTATTTTTCTCCTTGCACAAAGGAATCAACTATATTAAAATACCTGATTGAAATCAGATCCTTCTACCACACATAAACCTCATTACAAAACAAAAACACAATATGAAATAGTGAGTTATTGGAAGTTTATTTCGAATATGTTATAACTAAATTTCTTTCTGAATGATTTCAACATTTATACTAAGACATTTGAAATCCAAGTAAATAATCCACCTAAAATATTCATGAATCAGTGAATTAACAATTTTGAATTTGTTAATTCAGTGTCTTGTATTTAGAGGAGGATCATCAAAATATCCTGGGGCAGAGATATATGTTTTCATAAAGAGCAACTTAATTATCCCTGTGCAAGAAGTGAAAGGTTTCCATATATATTTGTAGGAAGGGCTGTGTGTGTGTGTGTGTGTGTGTGTGTGTGTGTGTGCGCGTGTGTGTGATTTGAACTTCTTATATATTTTTTATATCTTATGATTAACTTTAGGATATCTGAGAAAATAATGAAAAGGAGCACAGGAAACTGAGCTAAAACTGAAGGCATTCCCTCAGAATTAAATCTCATATTTATATTTTTGAGATGGGGTTTTGCTAGGGCTCAGCCTCCCAAATGACTGGAACTATCCTCATGTACCACTATACCCAAATATCATATTTTAAATTCTGCTTCTAATAATCTTTCTTGAGAAGTAAATATGTCCAAGCTAATGCAGGCTTATTTTGAAATTCCAAATATAAAAATACATGTGCCACAGAAGAACTGATAGATTTATGAAGAAAGGACTCCCTTTCCCATTATAATATTGATGAGAGTACCCCTCAACAATTACCCCAATTCTTGGCTTTTCGATAGCATTTTT
Source organism: Spermophilus citellus (assembly GCF_964194105.1). Classification (NCBI taxonomy): domain Eukaryota; kingdom Metazoa; phylum Chordata; class Mammalia; order Rodentia; family Sciuridae; genus Spermophilus; species Spermophilus citellus. Next base: position 77,509,514 of record NC_138195.1, on the reverse strand, counting down.
TTCCCACAATAAATGATCAGGTAATACTTTTGAAGAAAAGTTCTGTTTGGAACTCTTTGAGGCAGAATGAGTTTACAAATACATGAAGAGGCTGGAATCAAAATTGGCTATTCCTGGTATGAGCCAAGACTTGGCTGGATTAGCGTTGTTCAGATCCAGAGAACTGTCGGATGCCTGCACTACCAGCTCTGTGTGTTAGTCAGAGCTCAGCTGGCTGGCAAGACGTGCCCTGCAGCCAGTGATGTGGAAGCCAAAGGAGAGAATCACTTTCACTGAGCCAGGAAATCTCATCTTCAATGACCTTTTTCTCTATGACTATGCATCCTCATCCCTGCTGCAGCTGTATCTTTATGTATCCAAAATTGAAATAAGGAAATTTGTGTTGACTGAGCATCTTATGTGGACTAGATGGTGGTGCTAGAGATTCAAAAGTGAATAACAGCCAATCCCCGGTCCTCAAGTTGTTCATAGTCCTCTGAGGGGAGACGGAGATAAACTATTCTCATGTTATGGGTAAGAGCTACTATAAATGTAATGTCCTGGGTATAATGGAAACATGGTGGAGGGGTGAGAAGGGTGTGGGATGGGGAAAGGACAGCCAGCAAAGGATGTTTGAGAGCATACAGTATGTGTGTTGAAAAATTAATAAGGACTTGTGAGATAAGCAAAATAAATAAGAATAATAATTATCATAATTAACATTTATAAATCACTTGCCAGACATATATAACTGCACTTACTACTACATTTACCTATGTAATAACTACTATTATTATCTCCATTTTCCAGAGAAGCAAAAGTATGCTTTGTCATTTCTTTTTGGCTTTATTTTTTCTGTTATTTTCTCTAAAAATGTGGAAGTTGTTGTTTATTTGATTATGCCAGTAACATAGGGAACTTACCCCTCTGGAAATATAGTTTGATTCTACTGATGGAGACAGAAGGAAGGAGCAAGTCAGGAATGACAAAGGCCTCTTTCAACCCATTTTGCCTTTCTTATAACTTGTTATGATTTTTGTTTAAATTTCTGCTTCTGTCAATCTTTCTTATCTCTATTAATGCAATGGAAGAGTGAGTTGATCTTTATGTCCCCAAGGAAAATCTGGCTTCTGTTAACACTTAGATAAAAATATAAGATTTTGGTTTTCTGCTGCCTTAGTAATCTCTCTGATCAGATTCAGTACTATGTTTACTAGGACAGATATATGTTGGTACTATGGAGGATACAGAGTATAGGAAGACTTGATAGTCAAGGAACCTCTGACTTTATTCTAATGTAAATGAATACTGTTGGGCTCAGTCAAAAAATCTACTAAGGAATAATTAAGTCATAATTATCCTAGAGTCAGATATATTTTGGTGTTTTAGTTCAGGTTGCAGCAGCAGAGCAGGAGACAGGAATTTTATATAAGAGATTGATTAAGGTATGCACCCTGGTGAAATATATTAGATTGTAAGGAGAAAAGTACAGGGCAGGGAAAGCAATATAGGCAAAGATGTGGGATGAAATGAAGTCTAATATCTGTTTGACCTTACAAGGAATTCTGGAGGACAAATAGGAGTACAAAGTTGTCCCTACAAAATTTATTTTTTTATCTGAGTCTCAAATCAGACAATCTGAAAAAATGGCAAAAGACCATATCTATATTATAGGTTATTCTATGGATAAAACATGGTAACATAGTATTTCTTTCTTGTTTTTAAATAGAGATTAAACCCAGGGATGGTACCATGAGTCACATCCTCAGCCCTTTTAATTTTTTCATTTTGAGACGGGTCTCACTAAGTTGCTAAGGCTGGCCTCAGACTTGCAATCTTCCTGCCTCAGCCTCCAAGTGCCTGGAATTTCAGGGGTGCAGTACCACACCCAGCAGCATTACTTGATAGAAATAATTTGATACTGATTGGTAGGATCAGTAAGTCCTTTGAAGTTTTCAATAATGCTGTAAACGTTGTCAATGAAGCCTTGAATTTTGTGTTTTGATAAATGATACTATAGTTCCATCATCAAGAGTGAGTACTATTGTTTTCCTACATAGGCAAAATATGCTCTTCTTGATGTTTCTGGAATAAGAGTGACCAAGGCAAGGTGAGGGTATCACACAGTGAATCTGCTGGGAGCTTTCTACTTGTTCTCTTCACATCAGCAGAAAGTCTCAAGCCATTGCTCCTGTTTCAAAGCTCAGTTGAAATCTGAACCCTAAGTACTTGCAGATGTTGAGAGATGAAATATGGAGAATTAGATCAAGCAGGTAAGTACTGCCAATTAGCTTTATCCACACTGTAAAAAATGAGCTTCTGCTTAAACAACTTACCAGCAAATGGATTGCAACTCCCGGACGAGTTTGACCTGTTCTGAATAAATTTCAAGATCCAGGGACAGAAGTTGCTATGACCCAAACATTATTTCCTTGTTTTATTGCATATGAACAACTTCCAACCTGGATCAACCAGAAAAAAAAAAGGTTCTATTTTTTCTCATTACATACCGTAGAAAAGAATGTACTGAAACTTGCTTAGAGGTATGGTGGCTTGCAGAAAGCATCTATTTACACATGAACTTGAAATTAGAATGTTCTAAAAAAGTGAAAAAGATGATTGAATATCTAAACCAAACTGATGATTGAAGCTCCAAGAAGCTCCTCATTTTCTCTGATAAGTCACCGAGTCCAAAGAAGAATCCTTTCAGATCTCTGAGGAAATTTCTTTGAATCCTTCATCCCATCTTCTCCTTTCTACCTCCCCAAGATTCCCCTTCCATCAGTCACAGAATGATCTTTTTCTGCTGCCTTCCCAATCCCTTCTCTACCTCCTTCTCCACCACATACTCTCCTTCACACCTAATTGAAATATCTTCTAAAATGATCAATATTCTTCATAGTCATAAAGGACTGTTTATAGTGATGTTAATTTTGGAAGGTGGGATTACTGGAACTGCAAGAAGATATTCTTACTAATACAGATGCAGTTGATAGAGGTAGCCTGAAGCCCTCCACCAAGGAGCAGTATGAGGAGATTGAAAACACAGTGAGGATGGTGATGGGAAGCAGTGCGAAGTTAGGATGAAGTGGCGATCACTTATCCATTGAAATGTTCTGAGCTGGGAAGGAGGATAATGTGACCAGGTTTACCTTTTATACAGATTTTTGTCTCTCATGGGGAAAGTGGACAAAATTGGACCACATTTAGATTAGACTCTTGCAGTCTAAGAAAGAAAACTGGATCGTGGATATAGATTTCTTGATAATAGAAAACTCTAGACCAGACCCTACGCCAAGTGATAGAATTGGGAAAACATGGATAGATGTGAAGACTGTATTTGTATAAGTCTGGATGTGTTGAATATATACAAACCCCAACATATAATCTGAAATTTCTTATTTGAATCACATAAACAACATAAACATAAACAACATGGACAAATTTTGTTGTCATTTTCTTTCCATATTGAATTTACATAATGCAAAATGCCACGAAATTGAACCTCAGTGGGCAAGTAATGATCAAGGAAGATTTCTTTTTTTCTTCTTATTCTTCATCCACAATGCCTTGAATATTGCCTCTTTATCTAGTTGTGTCTGTCATCTTCCAGTGTGTGAAAGGCAAAATGTTTTGGGAAGAGAAAGAAACCATGGGCGGGGGGGATTTCACATGAGTTGCAAAGCTGAAAGTCTTGACTGCCATGCTGGAGAAATAAAGAGGCATCATTCAATAGATCTCTGAGTTTCTTACCTTATTTTGATTAAAATTAAGAGATCAACCCATGTATGATATGACAGAATGGGTTTGGAGTGGTATAAAGGCCTGAACCCAGCTTTAATGTTGCACTAAATTAGTTTGTGACTTTGAGCAAATAATTTTTTTTTCCTTTCTGCACTCATATGTAAAAGGAGCAGTTTGGTTTAAGTGATCCAGTTTATCTACTTAAAACATGAACCAACAGAGAATTATTAGATTTGGTGGAGGTTAGTGACTAGAAAGAGAAAAATGCAGCCACTGAGTTTCTGGTAATGTTCTATATTCCAATTTCTGTATTGATATCAAGGATGTATTCATTCAAAGAAAAAGTAATCAAATTGCATTCACTCTGTTATATTTTAATAAAAATATTTGCATTAAATAAGAACATAAACAGATAAAAACACTCAGGTATCTCAACTCCTTTGGAGCCAAAAATATACAGAGGAATAAGAACAAATTTAATCTACCTATAAAGATCCAATTTATAAGCAACTCTGAATTGAAAAGTAACAATTTTAAGGAGAATATATGTCAGTAGTAGCCTCAGCGCATAATCAAGATGGTCTGATTAACAAATCCTTATTTGAATAATCAACTTGAAAATCATTTCCTTTGAAACTATAGCCTGACTATTGCACAGTTTGATCAAATCTAATCAACTCTTATGTAGACTTATGAGATTTAATTAATTTCAGATGGACATTTACTGGGAAAATGGTTTCCAAGGCACCTCAGTGGCCATGTTGTCCTGTGGACTCCTGCCCACAGCCAATGTGACAGGAACAGTAAAACTATTAGGACACAGGAAGTCCAGAATCATACCACGGGATCCCAATGTCTTATGCACAGATTACAACTAGATGAGTGAAACCATTTCTTTGTATTGAAAGGCAAATTTCAGTTATGGCAGGCCCATCTTTACAATGAATTTACTGTTATCAAATAAGGATAGCTACAAATATACTTTGGGGTTTATGGAAGCAAGGTGGCTTCAGGATGAAGCAGCTGTGGAGGAATGCTTTGAACCATGTGGACCTGAATCCCTGCCCTTAAAATGAACTTCAGAATTTCTTACAAGTTTGAGCAATCTCAATAATCAGTTTCTAAAGAGCTAAAAACTGGTATTGAGAACCTGATTTTTGTAACCTGGGAGACTTTCGAATGAAGACCCAAAGACTCAGCAGACCATGAATTTTTATTCTTATATCCAATGAAGCAGTAACAATAGGGTAGAAAGGTGATTGGACAAAAATGGTACGATCAAGTGCTGATGAACTAAGTGAAGCAACGCTTCGCACCCACCCCCACACACAAAAAAAAAAAAAAAAGAAAAAAAATCTGGTGTTAGATAAAGTATTCATAGGAGTTTGAATTGGTAAACCACTTTGGAGAATTATCCAGTGATCCCTATTCAAGTTGAGGATACACATATCCTATGAGGCAATGGATTTCATTCATTACGATGAGCCCTGAAGAATTCTGCTCACATGTGCCAGAGGGTCATGGGCAGAGAGTTCATGGTATCATTGAACATGACAGTGAAATATTGGAACAAGTTGTATTCCCATCAATGTGAAAATGAACAAATAAATCATGGCTTCAAATAATGAAACAATACTCTGAAGCAGGGAAAATTAATTAACTAAAGGGATACATATTAACATTAATGTATTTCTTCAATATATTCATGAGTGAAAAAAGCAAGCCAAAGAATACAATATGTTATAGCTACGTGACATTCACAAGCAGGGTGACATCCATAAAAAGAGAAAGATGCATAGAAATAATAAGCATCAAGTTCAGTAAAGCAGTTCCCAATGAAAAGGAGGTTGGAGGAAGGTACATAGGAAAGGAGAAGACTGATAGGCATGCAGGTATCTCTTATGTGAATTTGTAGGGTAGCTTCATATTCATTTATTATGTTAATCTGAAATATTCCAAAATATAATATAAAAACTTTATTTGAGTGATAATGTTATATCCATCTGTTCATCTATTCATCCATTTGTCCATGAATTTATTCAATACATTGTATTGAACTTCTACTTTTTTGCCAAGCTCTGTAGACAGCTTCCTCTAGAGAGACCATGAGAAATAAAAGGGCCTTAACTTCAGCCCTTAACTTCAAAGAGTTTATGCTCTAGCTGAGAAGACATAGAGAAGAATTTTATAATACAGTGTAAACATTTGAAAAGGGAAACCTTAAAGTAAGACATGATTTAAAGAACAGGATACCCTGGACCATTATCTGAGGCAAGGCCTGTTGACAAAACCCTATGGGGACACTGAACAAAGATCTACTCACTGGGGTCCTTCACCCCAGGATTCAATGGCATCCACTGTGTTGACAATGGTTCTTACTCAAGGCTGGTTATTATCAGCATTTTTTTTTTACAATGACTAGAAGTTTTGTACAAAGAACGAATTGGATTCTGTTGTGCGATTTTCAACCTGTCACAACATTTCTCAGAGTTGTAACAGTGATAGGCACTGTGTAAATCAACGTGATGTTTTCTATGTGGAGAGCACTTTGACCATTTTACTCCAAAGACTTTATTTAATAGCATATTGGCTCAAGAACAGAGCTGAATTGACCTCTCATGAGAAGAGGGAAATAAGGTAGGAGGGCTGGGTTGTCCTGACAATTGTGTAGGATTAGGTGGGAAGTGCCAGAAAACAAAAACAACCACAACAATAATGGCTCAGACTGGGGTTGTGACTCAGCAGTAGAGCACTCGCCTAGAACATGCAAGGCCCTGGGTTTGATCCTCAGCACCACATAAAAATAAATAAGTAAAATAAAGATATTAAAAAAATAATAATTTTTTTATTATTAAATGGGCTCACCTGCAAGTTCCTCAACAGATCTGAATTTTTTGGTTCAGTTTGCAAAAGCAGAACTATCATTGAAAACCAACTGGGGGATTTTATCTGTGATTACCTGTATTAAGTGTGTGTGTGTTTTTACACTGAGAACTATTTTCATCCATTCCAAATTGTTCTCCTCTGGGATTCAGAATTTCCAAATTGGTACAGAGTGTGATGTCGGCTCTTCTGGTCTCTCTTCTGTTTAGATAGTCTTCAAACTCAGCTCCTTATCCTGCCTTAATTTGTGTAGGTTATGAAGTAAGTTGTAAGCCACAGTTTAAATATTTTGTTTCATTTGCAGCCTTATTTACATCAGATCTTCATGATAGAGATTTTGAGAAGATAGTATGGACTCTAGTTTCCAGATGAGATAATGAAGGTGTAGACACATTATAATTTTCTTTTTTTTTATTGATTGTTCAAAACATTACAGAGCTCATGATATATCATCTTTCATACATTAGACTCACAACAGTCACTAATATGCCATTATGTAATATTGTGAGTATGTAACAGTTGTGATTCTGCAATCTGTATCTGGGGGTAAAAATGGGAGTTCAAAACACATTATAATTTTCCCAGATCAGTATTCCTATGGCAACTGATGGCTGAGTTTAGAAGTAAACTTGGCTGTTGGTTCCTTGTTCCTCCCTGCTTTCTTGATCCTGTAGGCATCAATATTTTTATAAATTGGAAGTTATCACCCAGCACCTTCACCATATTTTCAATCCTGTGTCTACTCCTTGATTTTATAAACTATTCAAGTTGAAAGAGAGTTTGGGAATTTCTCAGTTTGAGGTTCTCCTACAGTGAATCCAAAGAGCATGGCTCCTCTGGGCCTGTCATTAATTCATGTTATTCAGAAAGCACATGACTGTTCTGTCAGACTTCTCAGAGCTTAGATTTGTGAAAGTCAGTCTCTAAGAGGGTATAGAGTATGCACTGTTTCTCAAACAGTGTAAATTGTCAAATGCCTGTTTATGTTTGTCATGCTGAAAGTTGGAACACCTACTTTGGAAAGCACTAGTCTAAAACAACACATTTTTTAGGGAGTTGGAAATGCTTGTGCAAACTGTACCTACATAAAAACAATAAAGAAGAAGAAGAAGAAGAATGTTTTTTTTTTAAAGAGAGAGTGAGAGAGGAGAGAGAGAGAGAGAGAGAGAGAGAGAGAATTTTTTTAATATTTATTTTTTAGTTCTTGGCGGACACAACATCTTTGTTGGTATGTGGTGCTGAGGATCGAACCCGGGCCGCACGCATGCCAGGTGAGCGGGCTACCACTTGAGCCACATCCCCAGCCCCAAGAAGAATGTTTATTCCATGACAGAAGCCTTTCTTATTTTTCCTTTCCTCACTCAAATCCATCCCTTCCACTAGGATGTTTGCCACTTACTTCCTCTCAGCATAGACAATGTCTATTGTGTCTGATTTCATTTGCTCAATAATATGAAGTTCAAATTTGTCATCCACACTGTTGTATCATCCCGGTGTGAGAGAATGTACCACAGATAATTCATCTGTTCAACAACTGACAGGCATTTGAGTCATGTTCAAGTTCATTTTTGTTTTGTTTGTTATTATGAATAGTGATGTTATCAATGTTCTGCTTCATGTTCTTTGGTGAACATATGGATGCACTTTTAAAATTTACAAAAGTAAATTGCCAGGTCCTAAAGTACACATTTAACTTCAGAGGTGTTAGGCGTTAGTCTGCTTTCTGTTACTATAACACATACCTAAGATAATTAACTTATGAAAAGAAGAGATTTATTTTTACTCACAGTACTAGAGATTCTACTGCTTGATTGGTTGTTCCCATTACTTTTGGGCCTGTGATGGGTAAGCATATCCTGGAAGAGAGCATGGTGCTCTCTACCAGGATAGCTGCTTACCTACCACCAGGCAGTGAAAAGAAGGAAGAGGGCTTGGCCAAGGCCCTGTGATTCCCTTCAAGGTCACTCTCCCAGTGATCAGAAAGCTTTCCACCTGGTCTTACCTCTCAAATATTTCACCACCTCCCTATAATGCCACCCAGGGAATCAAGCATTTTACACATGGACCCTTGGTGACGTTTTAGGTCCAAACCACAGCAATTATGAGACAGCTTTTTATCTCTATTACCCATTTTCACAATATGTTTGTGTAATAAACAGCTATGAAATCTCAGTGGCATACAAAAATAAACATTTATTGCAGAGGGTTTATGGTCAGCTGGGGTTCAGCTTGGTTATTCTACTGCTTCTGGATGGACTGACTCACAGGTGTGAGGATGGATTGTGTTGGCTCATCTCAGCCAAGCTTGGCTAGAACAAGAGTTAACTCAAATCCCTCCATGTCCCTTGCATTCCCCAGCAACCTAGTCTAAGCTTGTTCTCAGTACACAGGCAGAGACACTATGGGACAAGTGGAGATGCCCAAGTGCTATGTGATAATTACAAACAATGCCAAAAATAAGACAGATAGATGAACAGAGTTGAAGGCAGGGGATCGGATTTTGCTTCTTGATAACCAAGAGTATTAGCACAAGAGGAAAAAGGAATTAAGGCCTATAATGCCATTAATTAACTGCAGTTTTCCAACATACACAGATCAACCTGTGCTGCCTTTAGTATTGTTTGAGAGTTATACTTAATCAAAATTCTTACCAACTTGTGTGGTTTTTATTTTGTTTTGTCTTTGGCTATTTAAATTGTTCTTCCTGGAGTTGGGGATGTAGCTCAGTGATGCTTAACTAGCTTGCACAAAGCCTTGCATTCAATCCCCAGTACTAGGAAAAAAAAAGTTCTTTCTCCTTCTCCTCTTCATAGGGTATATAAAGATTTTGCAGTATTATTTTGTTAATATCTTAATTTTTTTTACATTTGCCTATTTATTAATGAGGTGAAGGACATTTTTATTGATTTATTGGTAATTTAGATGTGCTCGCTTAGGACATTTTTGTGCAAAGTGTTTCGCTTTTGCTCTTATTGATTTGAGTGTTTTGCCCAGGTTTTTTATTTATTTTTGTATGTCTTCTATTTATAAGGATTTGTAGGACTTATAGAGAAATTTATATCAATAGATAATTATTTCTCCCTCTCGGATGACTTTTTATTTTTCTAGTAACATCTTTGATGACAGAAATATTGAAAATGTCCTTGTGTTAGGCTGTGAGTGTGACTGGTACAGTACTGGGAAATGAGTACATCCCTCAGTGGAAGAGAACATCCTTCCTTTACAAAGGATTTATGGTCTAGGCTAGGGGCCAAGCAGAACATGCCTGAGAGGAAGAAATGTGAAACCAAATATAGTTTTGAACAACTGGTTAAGAGGAAGGGCTTTAAAAGGCTTAACTTAGGTTTCTGGCTTTACATTGGTAAACTGGATCACATTGTGTAATTGACTTTTCCTCCCTGAGCTCCCAATTCCTGAGGAAGACTTGGTTCATTCCCCAGACCTGGAACCACATCAAGCACAGGTCTAGCCCAGCTGGGGAAAAGCTTTCTTTCTCTCTTAAACACAACAACAAACACAAGAAAAAGATGTCCTGCTAGTATGAGAGAGCACCATTTATCACATGATTCCTTAAAAGTTCAGAAAGAAATAGGAACACACAGAAAGCTATGGATACTTAGACTGCAAATTTTCACTACTGTTTCCATTTTCCAAGATGTGACATTTAATCTGTTAAAGTGCTCTGTATTCTTGATGAACTTCTACACATCTGTTTCATATTACAGAGAAGGGACAGATGAATCCCTAAGGGAACGTTGTTAAGAATTTTACACAGTGGCAATCTGTCAGGGAAGGCCAATCACATGAAGGAGAAGAAAACCCATTAGAACTGTTCAAAGCCACTTCACAGAGTGTGCACAGAAGAGAGAATTTGAAACTGCAATCTCCTGGAAAGGAAAGTTCTAGGTGCATGAACAGCCATCTCACCCTCAGGAGTATGTTTTCCTCCAGACCCATTTTTAAAATCTTATTTTGAATCAAAGTTGCCTTCAGTCTTTAATGCATTGCAGGTAGATCTCATTGAAAGAAATATCTCTTTGCAGTGACATAGGATTTGTTTATTCACATCCCTGAGATATTTAAAGAAACTTGGCTTGGGGATTTTGTTATTAATTTCTTAAAGCCACTCCACTTTTTTTAAAAAAATTCTTTTTGGTCAGTATGTTCTTAAGCAATGCAAAAGCTGGAATTACGATATATTCAGAAAATATCTAACACTTCCATATTGTTTGAGACTAGAGAATTTACCTCTTAATGTGTATGATAACCGCCCCCGCCCCAAATATAATATCTATGTCTTAATCCCTAAAACCTGTGAACGTGTTACCAGAGATGGTAAAAGGGGACCTTTCTGATGTGCTCAATAGCCTTGAGATGGAAAGACTATCCTAGATTGTCCAGTGGGCCTGCTGGAATCACAAGCAGGAGGTGAGAGTGAGGAGGAAGTGATATGAGGATACAAAAGGAGTCGGAGTGACACAGCTTTAAGCTCAGGAATGCTGGCAGCCTGAAAAAGGGGCCACAGGGGATTCTTCTGCACCTCCAAAGGAATCATATCTGTTAACACCTTAATTTTGTCCCTATTAGACTCATCTAAGACTTATGAGCTCTAAAACTATAATAGATGTATTGTTTACAGTCATTACCTTTGATTAATTTATTACAGCAGGCAAAGGAAATTAATATTCAATATGTTGTATGGTCAAAGTTAAAGAACAGGCTTAACCTCTCTTATGGGTAGCAAAATCTATAGTTCGCCAATTTAAACCCTCCATGAGACGGCAACCATCTCCAACCAGGAGATATCTGAGCCATGGCTTTATCTAACAAGAATGCATTAGGAAATTAAAGGACTCATGTTAACACTGATGCTAAAAACTGCTCTGTAACTCCTCACCTGAATGTCAGGGGACTATATGAGGAAGTTAAGTTATTCCTCAAATCATAAACAACTGAAGCTGTTCCTCTGAATGGTATATGAGTTTACCAGAACTGTTAAAATCTGTGCAATATAATCTTCTATTTCTAAGAATGATGTAGTAACTATTATCAGAATTAACCTCTTACCATAAGGAAATATTATACTGTATGCAATATATGAAGAACATGCTTTCAGGCACTGGACAAACATCCCAAAGATGTGATTCATAAATTAAGAGAAGCATGTGAGCTGGAGTTCACATTTCTATGAGCTTTGTTTCAGACATAAGAAATTAGGAACAAGATACTAGATGTCCTTTGCAGCGAAAGGAATTGGCAATTTGAGAATTATGCAGAAAGTGAACCCTAGAACTCTATAAGGTTCCCTTTGAATCTGTGGCTAAATGCTAAGCATCATATGCATGAAAAGAGAGCCTATGAGGCCTGACAGAGCAGATCTGCCTGGGAACCATTGCCTGGCTAGAGATTTTATAGAGCATACAGTTTGGGAAATATTAAAGTTCCAAGAAGCCTATCTTATTCACAGCTCAGTTGTGCCAGGGTGTTGGGGTAGATTGTAGACAGGTCAAAGAAAATGCCCAGCGTGGGAGAATATGGTTTATTGGGGAAAGCTTATGAGAGATCATGGACTGCTCAAAGAAGAGGTTAATGGTGACAGGCTAATAGATGGCATCTCTGACCCTGATGGTGTTTTGTCTAGTTGTGGTTGTCTGGACATATCCTTTTTAAAAAAAAAAAACTATTTATTTATTTTAATTAGGTATATATGACAGCAGAATGCATTTTGAGTCATCGTACACAATTTCAGCACAACTTTTCATTTCTCTGGTTGTACACAATGTAGCGTCACACCACATGTGCAGTCATACATGTACCTAGGGAGATGATGTCCATCTCAGTGCCCTTGATTCCATGCACATCCTCAACATGGAATGTCCTAGAGGGACTTTATGTGTTAGGCTGCAGAAACAGTGACGTTTTCAGCATCAGCTTGCTTAGTTTACTTGTGTGCCCAGCATCCCAAGAACTGTCTTGGCATTCATGTAAGAAAGCAGTTTTTAACAGGTAACACTAACTTGTCCTGGTTCCCAGCAGAACAGAGAGCCAGTGTCTTTCAAGATAATATTTATTTGGACTTTCTGTCCCAGGCTTGCTCTCATTAAGCTAGATTTTTAGAAACAGAAAGGGGCATTCAGGGATTTGTGTTTTATGGTCCCCCTTTGCTTTAGGGATGATATACTCCACCTCCAACATGCCTGAACGTGCCCATCTTTCACAATGTCTCCTGGGTGGCATATCAGGATATAGGTTTTACCTAAATCCCACAACAGTCATACAAAGAGCAACAGAATGCAACAAGCCCTAGCTATAAGAATGCAGATCGAATGCAGCTTATCTCCAGGTAGCACGAAGGGTAACCAAGTAGAAACAGGATCAATACTAAGTTTACCTATAGTTGTAATGCGGGTTTGCAACTGTATCACTGAAGGCAGGTTGGGTTAACCATCACAACATTTTGTTTCAATGAGGCCACAGGTGCTTCCCTGTACTGTAGTTAGCATAGTAACATTTTACTTTGAAGTATCACCTTACTCATTTGGCCTGTTCTTTTTAATTTTAGTTTTAGTAAGCAAAGTTCTGGCTCTGTATTATCTAAGGTGGTAGCCATGTGCTTAGCTAAAGCCTTAACCTGTAACTCAGTGTCAGTGTTTGTTGTTTGAGGAGAAGGTACATCAAGTGGGAAAAGTCACCAGGTGGGTAACTATTTTAGTCAGCTATTTCATTGCTGTAACTAAAGGACCCAACAAGAACAACTGTAGAGGAGGAAAGATTTATTTAGGGGCTCACAGTTTCAGAGGTCTCAGCCATAAGGGGTTTGCTCCATCATCTGGGCTCATGGTGGGGGTGAACATCATCTTGATGTGGAAGAGTATGACAGAGGAAAGCAGCTCACATGGTGATTCAGGAAGCAGAGAGACAGGTCTCCACTTGCCAGATACAAATATATACCCCAAAGCCAAGCCCCAATGACCCACCTCCTGCAGCCACACCCTACCACTTCAGTTACCACTCAGTTAATCCTAATCAGGGGATGAATTTACTGATTGGGTTAAGGCTCTTATACCCCAATCATTTCTCCTCTGAACCTTCTTGCATTGTCTCACATGTGAGCTTTTGGGGAATACCTCACATCCAAACCATAACAGTAGCTGAAGTTATTTTGTGTTTAGCTTTATCAGATTCTAATTAGTAACAGTTATATAGACACTGTGGGAAGTACATAGGCTGTATGGTCCTTTTTCAAGTGTACTGGCCAATCCTCACAAGACAGATATTGCCACCCATGGGTACCACATGTCCACAACTACCCCCAAAGGAAGGCATGTACTCCCTCCCACACATGTTGTTTGACTGCCATTCTAAGCAGCCAGTGTTTATGAGTTCAGTGGTTAAATTGCATTGATTGACAGGTTCATGCCAGAGGGTAGGAAGGTATTACTTTCGGTATTTCTGTTCTTCGAGGAGCTTTTCTTTTTACCTGTGTTCTACTTAGCCATTTCAAATCATCAAACACAGAAAACCTAAGCAAAGAATTAGCCACTGTCATTTATTCCTACACCAAATGGAAGGCATATTTGGTATCTTTTAAAGAAAGTTAATTTACATTTAAGTCCATAGGGCAATTATCCATATAGTTTATGAGTAGTGATTATTGCTGCAGTTTAACATCTGCTTGCATGGTACCAAACTGACTGGCTGAAGATGTCACAGGAGACCAGCGGAGGAGGACAAGGGCAACTCACCACATACCCAGTAATACCTTTTTTTCTGCATCTCTGAACAGTATTTTCCCACTTCGCAAATACATTAGCTCTAAGGAGGAAAGGTTAGATCAAATCTTGATTATTTAACAACACATAAGAAAACTGATCATTCTGAATGAAAATAGTACCAGCCTATGGCCCATGACCAGGTTTACAATACCATGTTTTATTATAATCTCAATGGTTCTTGGGGTTTGAGCAAAGAAAAGTATGACAACAGATAGGTTGTTACAGACCATAATGAAATGACCCACTTCCCTTAGAGATTAAAAGTCCTGAATGAGTAGGGTGTTTTTTTAATGTCTTATTTTAGTGTTTTTGCCCATGGACCTAGGAACCTACACCATGCAGGCCTTATTTGCAATTCCCACAGTCAGTGGATTGTAAGGGTTCCCTAATGCAGCTGTGTGGCAGCAGCAATAGAAAATTATCTTGTTCTCCCGTTCCTGGAGCATAGGAGTTTTTCTCAAGAATTATTTGAAGCCAGATGGTATCATCAGGTTCTGGTATTGATATCCGGAAGGCATCTGGGGATCTTTGAGTCCTGCTTATTGATGGCCTTGATGGCCCTCCATAGTTGCTTTCTTTACACTGCCAAGGGTCCATCTTCCACATTTAGTTGCTGTTTTAGAGGACCATTCATTCATGCAATTAATTCTGCTGTAGCTGCATCACAAGGGAAGTGGAAAGGCCAATGTATGCCCAAATTCCCATTCCATTTTTACACTATGTGGCCAGTAAGGTGTGTTCCCTTGTCATTGTCTATGGCCACAAGGGCAGCACACAGATGTCAAGCAATTGAAAGCAATTGGTATGGTCCTTTTGTAAGCTGGTGCCTGCAACAGTCTCATGTGCAGGTCTTCAAAAGTTAACACAAATTTGCAGCCTTGGTTTAATGAAGTCCACCTGCTACTATTGTGAAGGTTGCATCCCTTGAGCTATCTAAGGCATCACATGAAGCATTGGCCCCAGCTGCTTCATGGAACAGGCAGAGTAACTGCCTCCTACACATGAAGCATCTGAAAACATCCAATTCATAGGACTCTTCCCGTACTAGTATGTCTGAGGCTTATACTTGTTCTACAAATAATTTTGCTTGAGAAAAAGCATCAAGGAGTTCAAGTTTCCAGTCCCATCAGCATTTTCTTAACTAAATCATACAGTGATGTTAACATTTGGGTTGAGTATGGAATGGAGAGATACCAGCATCTTGACCCTTTCCAAAAGGTCTGTGAAAGCTTAGGACTAAGGAAAACTTGAAATTTATCTATAGCAGAAGTGCCCAACTAGCTAGACCCTATGTACTTGGCTGACAGCCTAGATCCTTGCAATTTGGAGGAGTTGATCATTTGATCTGCCTCTTCTAGGTGGGAATGACTCAGAAGTTAACATCAAGTCATTAATATAACAAAGCATTGCCACTGTGTCAGATTTATCCACAGGGCCAGTGCTGCTGCCACCATCCCATGATGTAGGGTTGGGCTATGTAAATCTCCTTGGGGAAGAACGTTGAAAGTCCATTGTTGGCATTCCACATGAAAACAAATTGTCCCTGACTTTCCTTATAGAGCACCGTGTGTTTTCTTTGTCCTCTCTTTCTTCTGCCCTTTGATCCACACTCAGTATCCCTAACTTCCTAATCTTTTCAGTTACCACATATATCAACTCAGAACCCATATCAGAGCTCCATAATATTGCTCTGGAGCTGTCCAGAGAAGGATGTCCTTTATTCTTGCTCTGAATGTTTCATTATCAGGACCAGTGTGCTTGCTGCATTAATGACCTGATTTATCCCTAAATCTCTTAGGAAGCCTTGCAGTTCCGTCATGCATTGCCCATCTCAGGGCATCATGGGTAACTCCCCTATATGGGGCTAAGCATTCTTATAGGCAGCTATCAGCCAGGTCAATAAAATGATGGCATGATTCTCATTAGCAGCTGAATGTAAGTGTTGTGTCAGAGCAGGGCATGTGGAGACTGAGGTGAGTTTATTTCTGTCACTCCCTGATAGGAGTTTGCTTCAGCTCAGCACAGGTGTCCTGAAGCAGCAGTAGCGATTTTGTGACATTTTCCTTGGCTTTCTGCCAGATAGTAGCAGTCTCATCTTCTATGGAGATATGGATGTGGGAGGCAGGTTCTCAACATCCACTCCCACCTGCTGTGGCTGACCTGTCTTTACCTTTTGAGTTCTGACAGGTCTGACCTTGGTACTGGCAGCTCAAATGCTTCATCCCAGGACTCAACCTCTTCTTTTGAGGTGCTGGGTTCACAGAGTTCCTACTACTGGGAGTCCCAGTCCTTTTGAGTAGATACCGTCTTTACTCTAGCTTGTGTCAAATGTTCACATTTTAGTTTAGCAAAGTGGCAGGCTAACGTTTTCAAATTGTCATCAGCACTCAGATGAAAATTTCAGATGCACAAGTAATTGCTCAGTCCCTGACTGAGTTAAATGTACTTCACGCTCCAGCTTTAACTCTTCCTACAGTTGTTTAACACAGGCTTGGACTGCTCTCCGCCTCCCTTGCTTCCCACAGTGCCATGAGGAGGAGTGGCCCCATAGCTGCTGCTCCCTTACATAGCTGTGTCTTTTCTTTAGACCATATTGCTGGCCCACGAGCAATAGTATTTCCCCTGACCCTTTGGAACATTACCATACATACATGGTGGCCTCCAGGCATCCATAATAGCTACAGCCCTTTCCCACATAGAGGTAGCAGATCACCCCTGGAGTCCCCCTCCCCACATATTTCCCCTTCTCAATTTCCATAGTCTCTGTGTTCACAGGGGCTTCCTTGGCCTCCTGCCTGGCTTGCTGATTGTCTCCTCCACAGCCCAGCTGTGCTGGGATGATGGGGTAGATTGTAGACAGGCCAAAGAAAATGCCCAGGAACAGCATGGGAGAATATGGTTTATTGGTGTTATGGTTTACAAATGAGGTATCCTCCCAAAACTCATGTGTGAGGCAATGCAAGAAACTTCAGAGGTGAAATGATTGGGTTATGAGAGCTTTCATCAGTGTATTAATCTGCTGATACAGATTAGCTGGGTCTTAACTATAGGCAGGTAGGGTGTGGTTGAAGGAGGTGGGTCACTCTGGCTGTGCCTTTGGGGGTTGTATTTTGTCCTTGTTGAGGAGAGTCAGTCTCTCTCTCTCTCTCTCTCTCTCTCTCTCTCTCTCTCTCTCTCTCTCCCCCCCCCTCTCTCTCTCTCTCACCTGTTGTGATGTCTTGACCTGCTTTCCTCTGCCACACCCTTCTGATGTGATGTTCTTCCTTGCCTCTGACCCCGAGCAATGGAATTGGCCATCTATGGGCTGAGAGACCTCTGAAATCATGAGCCCCAAATAAACTTTTCCTCCTCTAAACTTATTCTTGTCAGGTCTTTTGGTTGCGGTAAAAAATGCTGATGAAAACAATTGGAGAAAGTTTACAAGGGATCAGAGACTGCTCCAAGAAGAATTCAGTGATTACAGACTGACAGCACCTCCATCCCTCATGGGGCTTTGCCAAGCAAGCGCCTCCCCTCTCTCATATTGCATCCAGTGATGGCCGGTTAGACAAGTGACATGTATTCCTTTCCACAGTGCCCTCAGTTCTGTGCCCATCCCTGCTTAAGAGAGGGGCTTTATGTTAGGTTACAGAAGCAGCCACATCATCAGCATTAGCTTGCATAATTTGCTTGTATGACCCGCATCCCAAGAAGCAACTGTCCTGGCATCCATGTAAGATAGTAGCTTTCTACAGATAACACTAAGTTGCCCTGGTCCCCAGTATGCAACAGAGAAAGCCAGTGTTCTTGGAGACAATATGTATTTGGACTTTTCAACCCAGGCTTGGTCTCATGATTTCCTAACTTGGCCAGGTTTCTGGGAACAGAAAGGACATATATTCACAGATATTTAGGGAAATGTATTTCTCTATCCCCCTTTGCTTTAGGAATCATACACAGCCAGAGGGAAGCAATATCACCAGGCAACCTAAGTATTTATTTGAAATCTCTGAAGAGCCATGTTTTAGGAACAATTTTTTTTTCTTACCCTACATTAACCCTTCTCTAAACCTATTGCACCAATGCCTAAAACCAGCCCTCCACAAGATCAAGCTAACTCAATATTTATTAACTGTCCGCTAGAACTAAACTCAAAATTCTTGAAGTAGATAACCCAATTCAAATTCTAAATGATATGGCATGCACAGTGTTCACAGAGGGTTTCTTGGAAGTTCACCACTCAGATTTCCCTTTGAGAAACAATTTGCTATACCAGGCTACGAGCTCTTTGTCTCTAGACACAGCACTTCAAAATCCAGCTCATGCTTTTGATGAGAGCCATAGTCTTGATGGTCAGCCCTAAGCCAACACTCAAGCTCTCAAATAAGAGCCTGTGCTTAAAGGTTGCACCTCTTTTCTCTGGCTAGTTGGAATCTGATTGTGTATTAGTACTGATCTCCATTCAGGTTGAGTCTTCTAATTATATTCAACTCCCCATGTCTCATCACTGTGCATACTCTGCACATGAGGCAATTTCTAAGAATGGTTGCTCCTCCTTCCCTGCTTTCTTAGTCCTCTGTCTGGCTATGTGTGTCCCTTGATGCACTGATCTTTATGCAGTCTGCCTATTCTACTCCTCATTGTCTTAAGGTTGCTTACCTACATTGTTGTGAAAATGTCATGCCTGGTCTTTAAAAATATCTATTGTTGTTTATATTCTAGGAAATTGGGGCTTTTCTGGTTGTCTTTACCTAACATTTTCTAATGAAAAATTTCAAACATTGAAAAAACGTTGAAATGTTTCTATGTCCTTCAATGATACATAAAATTATAAGAGGTCATGAGGGGCAAGGGGGAGGGAAAAAAAAGGGAGAGAATAGAACAACAGCAGGGGAGGTAGAGAGGGAAGATGGGAGGGGAGGGGAGGGGGGGATAGTAGGGGATAGGAAAGGTAGCAGAATACAACAGTCACTAATATGGCATTATGTAAAAATGTGAATATGTAACAGATGTGATTCTGCAATCTGTATTTGGGGTGAAAATGGGAGTTCAAAACACAATTTGAGACAAATGTATGAAAGATGATATATCATGAGCTATGTAATGCTTTAAATAATCAATTAAAAAAAAGAAAAAAAAACGTTGAAAGAATTTTGCAAAGAACACCCACATATCTACCACAGATATTTGACAATTTTTTACTGTACTTACACATTGTGTATCCATCTGTCATTTTTTTGCGGCATATCAAAGTAAGTCACACATCCTTATGTAAGTAAGTTACATCTGAATATTTTATTGAATGCATATCATTAACTACAGATAAGTATTTTACAGTTCTTTTTTATGAGATACAATTTATGTAAAATAAGTTGTATATGTTTGGCTTTTTTCTTTATATCAGGGGAGAAAAGAGTGAGTAAAAAAAGTAAAGGCACAAGAAGGAACAAAAAATAATGATTTTGCCTTCATACAGAAATTATAGTTCAGGCATATTCTAGAATCTAGGTGAAGATTTTGAAATTATGAAAGTAATAACTTTTTATAGGATTTAGGGAGGATTTGAATGATTTAATTTATTTAAGTTACTATCTTATTCTGTTTTTCACCAGAGCTTAATGTTTAAAAAGTATCAGCAATGAATTAAAATAGGAGATATTGTATGCTAGTGGCTGTCTTTTTAAAATCAAGGAAATAAATCACATACTGACTTGGAATGAACATGAAGTTTCAAATACAAAAACTAGAAATTAACAGAGACTTTAGGGTGAGATTGTCAGGATGGGGTAAAGCTGTCAGGATGTAGTTTTGATGGTCAGTTAGTACATACTCACTTCACTGAACAAAGTTAGCTGTTGTTATTCCATTCCAGATGGTGTGACCACATTCCACAGACTGGGTGGATTATAAACAGCAGGATTTATTTCTCTTAGTTCTGGAGGTTGCCAGCATATTTGGTGCCTGGCAAGAGCCATTTTCTGGTTAATGGATTGCACCTCTTTATTTTTACCTCACATGACAAAAGAGGCAAGTGATCTCTTTTAACCCTTAAGAACACTATTATGGTTTGGTTATAAAATGTCCCGAAAGATCCTGTGTTAATGCAGCAGGTGAAGATTAGATCATGCAGGCTATAACTTACTCAGTGGATTAATGTATTTGATGGGTTAATAATTTCAAAGGACTGTGTTACTGGCAGTAACTGTAGGCAGGTAGTAAGCGGCTGGAGGAGGAGGGTACCTACAGACAGACCCTTGGGGAATATATCTTGTCCCCCCTGGCTCCTCCTTTTCTCTCTCTGCTTCCTTACACCCATGAGCTGAGCAGCCTTCCTCCACCAGGTCCTTCTGCCATGATGCTCTGTCTGCCTCTCCTCAGGCTCAGAAGAGTGGAGTGCGTCCATGGACTGAACCTCTGAAATCATGAGCCCAACTAAACGTTTCCTCCTCTGAGTTTTTCTAGTCAGGTATTTTGTGTCACAGCAATGAAAATTGACTAATGCAGCCACCACTCTTGTTCCAAATATGATCATCACCCTAGAGGTGGACATTTCAACATCTGAATTGGAGGAAGGACATTTTCAGACTACAGCAGCTGCAGTATATTTACTTTGTTATGAAATATTGAATATTTGGAAGACTATGCAAGCCAAACATTACTCATATCATAAAATCCTCATGGTAAAGTAGAGGTAGTTTGCAACTACATTAAATTCCTGCATTACCACTATTATCATCACTACTCTTATTATTGCTACTTCTTATATGTGTTAATATTTATGGGATCATCTTAAATTTGTCAGTGCTTGATGCCAAATAGTTTTATAGTATTATTTATATATGTGAATGTCTATAGATAAGAAGTAGTTTTATGGAGTCTACAACCATTTCCTAAAACATCACAAATAGTACCTTAGTAATGGATTGCTTAACTTACGTTAAATGAATCCTAATAGATAGTATCATACAAATAGCATATATGCTTTAAAAACTCAAAAAATTTAGTTGGGTGTGGTAGAGCAAGCTTGTAATCCTAGCCACTTGGTTGGCTGAGGCAGGAGGATTGCAAGTTCAAAACCAGATTTGACAGCTTGGCGAGACCTTAAGCAACTTAGGGAGATTGTGTTTCACCATAAAAAATAAAATGGTCTGGGGATATGACTCAGTAGTTAAATTGGGTTCAATCTGTGGTACAAAAAATAAAAAAAAAGAACAACAAAAAATTCAGATTTTATCACAATTACTAAGATATCAAACTGTCAAATGTTGGAAATACGTCATTTCATAAACAAAACCAATTTGTTCTGCTATTGTAAAATGCCTTGAGCAGTTAATAGCAGATTCTTTGGTATAAAGGGTTTAGTTCTGAAGACAGTGATCTTCCTCACAAGTTCACTCTTAGCAAATTCAATTTTCCTTCTTCCAAAAATGTCCTGATAATCCCTGGATACTCTTAAGAACTTTGGATGTAGCCTCATTATAAGTGCCTCTACTTCTCTTAAAGTTGAGTTCTCATTGCCCTTGGCCTTGAAGAAGGGAGTGACGGAGTGGAAAATATGATAGAGGAAATACTACAGGAAGAGAATATGTTTTTTTCTACTTTTGAAAAAAATCTATTTATTACCTTTAAATTATTATAATAACAATCAATATGTAATTTACATAGTGGGGAAACGGTGTAACAAAAACACATCAGAGGAAATTAAAATCATTATCACTTCATCACACAAAGATGAACAACTTGCTGGAATAAACATCTCTTGTTTTATATATATGCATATGAAATAATGAGTACTTATGTATAAGGATATCTAATAATGAATACAATCTCCATCTAGAGTACTTTCTTAGAAGAAAAAAAGGAACATGACTTAAATTATTACCATAAACTGTTACAGCAATCACTTCGAAAGAATAATGTACTATGTATATACATATATATATATATATATATATATATATATATATACACGTATATACAATATATACTTGTATGGAAGTGTATATGTATTCAGGGAGAAAATAACAGTAATAACAATATACTTGTTAATCTAATATGTTAATAAAATTTAGTGTTTAAAATTAGCATCTTAATTTTAAAAAGATGTTGGTAAATCCTTTGTACTAAAGATCTGCTATTAACTGGACAAGGCACTTTACAATATCAGAACAAATTGGTTTTGTTTATTAAATGATGCTGAGCTAGCATGTCTCCAACATTTGGCAGTTTGATCTCTTCATAATTATGATAAAATATGAATTTGTTGTTGTTCTTTTTTTGTGTGTGAAAACTGACATTTAATATCCTGCCTGGTATTAAGCAATTAAGTTTTTCTAATTGATAGTAGGAGTTGTTTAAGAATTTTTTTCTCTCATGTATATTTTAAATAGTTTTTCTGATTACTACATCTTTAATATTGGTAAAAGAGAGTGCTTCTATTTAGTTATGTATTTATTTTAGGAGTGGAGAGTTACAGAATTATTCTTTCTAGTATCAGTATCCGTAACATGAGAATT
The DNA here is from genome assembly GCF_964194105.1 of Spermophilus citellus. Taxonomy (NCBI): domain Eukaryota; kingdom Metazoa; phylum Chordata; class Mammalia; order Rodentia; family Sciuridae; genus Spermophilus; species Spermophilus citellus. The sequence continues at coordinate 77,486,638 of NC_138195.1, read as the reverse complement.
CAAAGTCCACCAGCCAGTATCTTCTGTCTTATTACAGAATGAATTTCCATAGAGTGAAGTTGGTGCTTGATTGTTTTTACTTTTCAATCAGGCATACCTATTTCACAATTGAAAGTCCTCTCTGTCCAACATTTAAAGAGGTTGCTCTTCTTGCATTCCAAGTAGTAAATCTCCAGGAAAACTGCCCATAAAGTCCCTTGCAAGGTGCTAAGTGAGATAGGCTTTGGAGAAATAGGAAATTTGACTTATATTGATTTTATGTCCTCTGAGAAATAGGCAACATGGGCTTGATTAATGAGCATTTCCCACCTAATTTATGTCCCAAATCTCTGCAATTGACATCTGAAAATTCTCATACTTTGTTCCAAAGTAAATTATGTGGAGTTCCTTCTCTGGTTGTGAAGTCTCTCTGCCTCAGATGGCCAAGTGTAGCATTCTTGATCATGTAGACAGCAGCCAGTTCTGGGAAGGAAGCGAGGGAACATAAACAAAGCAAAGCAAACAAAACCCACAAATATGATATGTGTGATCTGAATCTGGGAATAGATTGATCCATCAATAGATAGATATACACACACATGTATACATATTTATTTTTGAGTTTATTTTTTCTTGGACCGTTGACCTCCTTAATGACTTTTTTCATATTTTACATAAAAGTTTTCTATTTCTTTAAAACCTGTATCACTATATCACAGTATCAATGAGTTAACCCTATTATAAGGAGAGGAAAAATCATGGTGTCACTTTAAGATTAAAGATGCAACCTGTATTTCATGAGGTTATACTTCAGTGTCCATATTGACAATTGAGTGAAAGAATCTTTAAAAGGTAGAAAATCAGAGAGAGATGTTAAGAAGATATTTTCTACCCAACGGTATTCTTTAGAAACATTTGGGAATATTCTTTTTTCCCCCCAAATGCACATTATGCATATAACATAGAAGAGAGGTTGGGTTGGTAAACATTATCCATAAAGAATCAGATATTTAGTATTTTATGATATTTTAGGCCATGTAGTTTCTGTAAGAAGGACTCATCTGTTGTTCTACCCCCAGCATAGCCATAGCTAATATCTAAAGGAACCAGTGTGGCTCTACTCTAATAAAATTTTACAGACAAAAAGGGTCTAGACTTGGTTCAGAGGTGTAGTTTACTGACCTCTGCTCTACATGTTGAGTTTGACATACCAGTGATTTAATTCTTATAGAAAAGCAAAGCCATAGACTTCAGAGGGCAGTCATGGAAACCACTATTTATCCCCCACATTGCCTTGAATAAATTAAAAAGCCAACAGACATGAAAAGGAAACAGAAAATCACCTCACGTGAGAATAAACTTTAAAAGAATTATAAATTACCTAGATGTTAAATTTAACACAGACTTTTAAAATGACTTTAAAAGAACTGATAAGTAAGCTAAAAGTACATTAGAAATGAATTTATAGGTAGTGTTTAAGAATCTCATGACATTAAACAGATACATGAGGTGGGAGGGAAAGGGAGAGAAAAGGGAAATTGCATGGTAATGGAGGGAGACCCTCATTGTTATACAAAATTACATATAAGAGGTTGTGAGGGGAATGGGAAAATAAACAAGGAGAGAAATGAATTACAGTAGATGGGGTAGAGAGAGAAGATGGGAGGGGAGGGAAGGGGAGGGGGGATAGTAGAGGATAGGAAAGGCAGCAGAATACAACAGACATGAGTATGTCAATAAGTAAATCAGTGGATGTGTAACCGATGTGATTCTGCAATCTGTATTTGGGGTAAAATTGGGAGTTCATAACCAACTTGAATCTAATGTATGAAATATGATATGTCAAGAGCTTTGTAATGTTTAGAACAATCAATTAAAACAAAAAAAGAATCTCATGAGAGACAATGGAACGTGAAGAACTAAATCTTACTACGATTGAAGGAAAGAATCGATGTATTAGATAATAAGTATGGTGCCAGGCGATGAAAAACATAGAAAAACAATACAGAGGAAGAAAATGAGGAAATAAAGAGAGCATCAAGGCCCAGGGGGGTGGTCATGGCAGAATTAAGTAGAAGTGCTTGTGATGCAATTGCCTAGATGTGGGGACACTTGTCCAATATGTAAGAGTTCAGTGTAGTTGCTTTCATATTCAGTGGTCTTTCCACATCTTCCTGCCCAGTTGTAAGAGTCAGGCTCTGCCTAATGTTGCTTCAAGCTTCTTGAATGAAATGTGGCCTGATCAATTGCCATCCAAATGGATGCTTAGAGGAAATTATCATCTTCATTTTATATTTGCAGCCACAGTTTTTTCCCCCAAAGGGAAGCTATCTATCCACACTGGTAAATTAAAATAGTTATAAGAGTGGTACTAACATTGCTTGCACAATCAAATGCAATTGAAAAGAAAATGCACCAATTTAGACTGGACTTGAGCCTCTGTCGTGTGCATAATGCCCTTCTTTTCTTCCTGGATACTGTGATGGACTGATGTCTGCAGTTGTGTTTTATTGGCAAATTTATTCCCAGCATTTCCATCCCTATATCTGAAAGGGAGGGATAATAACCAACTTGATGTAAACTGATTATAAACTAACTATGCTAGAACTCAGGTGGTGAAGGATAAATGATTATAATTACATTCAAGCTACTATCACTGTATTGGACAAGTGTAAGTGGATATGAAATAGCCTTTTAAAAGGACTTAGCAAAGCAAATCTGTCCATTTATATATTCCTCTAATTTTGCTGAATACTAGAGTCTATTGCAAAGTACACATTTCCATTCTGGTTGTTCTATAAACTCTGGTATTAGTTTGAGGACGTGCCTGCTAAAATGTTTAGTTTTCATCCAGAAAAGGGGCCGTGTGCTTAAAAGCTAGGACTCTAAGAGCTGTATTGAAGCTGCATTGGATATTAAACACAGTGCTCATATCTGCATTATTTGTTTATTTCACGTATCTTGGAAATGGAGAGGTCTGTGTGGCTTTCTGTACTTAGAGGTCTCCCAGCCCACCCTATGTACATCACCAGTTTTTGAGATCATATTTCCCTCCTTTCACCTGTAAATTGTTCTATAAATGTAGAAACACTCTAAATTATTAAACTAGAGATGGCTTTTGTTTCTGGGAAAATTTATACCAATAAATAGGAATTCAACATCTTCCCTGCCTTCATTGTTCTGTATAGAGAGATAAATAAATAGAATCCTTTTATACTTATTTTCCATTTTACATGTCTTAGACATTTCAAAATAAGTGTCTTCAGCTACTGGTTTTCTCTTTGATCATTTTATATGGTGAAGAAAGATGGCAAAAGGCTATTAGAATGCCTTAAGTCGAAGTTGTCTATTGATTTAAATACTATTGCTAAAAATATTGAAATATTCTTAACTAAAAAGCCATTTAAGGTTCATGGACTCCTAAACAAAGATGTATGCCCTGATGTAACTGGGCATTCTATGGGTGGAAAGGATGGACTACTCTGTAATCTGACCCTGTAGATTCTTTTTTTTAAAACATTTTTTAAAGATGTTGATGGACCTTTATTTTATTCATTTATTTATATGCGGTGCTGAGAATCAAACACAGTGCCTCACACATGCTAGCAAAGTGCTCTACCACTGAAACACAAGCCCAGCATTATAGGTTCTTGATATAAATGGCAGGATTAATTGATTACACTTTGTACAAAAATGTCTCCAAAGGCTCTGCTTTCATAAGTTTTGGACAATTTTTCCTCTGTCAACTAACAGTGACAAAATAATAATGGAGGTGTAAACATTAGGCATTTCATTTCTCTAGAAGACCTCTTTAGAAGAAGATAACCCAGTACCCAGTTGGGTTAATGCTTATGTTCATAGTCAAGGGACATTGGAAAAAATAATTTCACATCTTTACAAGGTGCAATACAATTGCTTTTGGTACATTTACACATTCAGTATTTATCAAACTAGGATGTACAGGTTACCCATCATCTCAAATATTTATCACTTATTTATGATGAGAACATTAAAATTCCTCTCTGTTAACAATTTTATATGATAAAATATTGCCAACTATAAGTAATTATATGATACTGCTAACTATCATCACTTTCTGTATAACAGAATATCAGAAATTATTTCTCCTATCTAGTTGTGACTTTGTATCTATTAGTGGGTCTCTCCCCATTCTCTACTCCCTAACCTTTCTAAGCCTTTGGTGTCTACTGTTCTGCTCTCCTTTAATGGTCTACATATAAGTAGAATCATTTGGTATTTGTCTTTCTGTGCCTAGATGATTTTACTTAGCATTATCATTTCTAGTTGCATCTATGTCATTCCAAAATACAGGATTTAATCCTTTTTAAGACGGGGTTGTATTCCATTATGTATAGAAATACTACATTTCTTTATCTACCACCCATCATTGGACACCCTGGTTGATCCCATATCTTGGCCTTTGTAAAAGTGCAGCAATAGACCTGGTAATACAGATATCTCTTTGACTTACTAATTTCATTTCCTTTAGATACATATATACTCAACAGTGGGAATGCTGAATAATATGGTAGTTTGATTTTTAATTTTTAAAGAAAACTTCATGTTTTTTTCCCCATAATGACTGTATTCATTTACATGCTCACTAACAAATGTTATTATGTACTTGGCACCAAGCTGAGCATCTGACATACTTTTGTGCAATTTTCACAATGGCCATATGAGATAGTTATTATTATTCTAATTATATAATTGAGAAGATTAAAAGTTATACATGTTATTTAAAACATCATTTGACAAAGGAAGATATGGAGACAAAAATGTCAACATCAAAATCTATACTATTGAGAAGAGAACTGAAAATTAAACACTGAAGACTAAATATTAACCAGGTTTTTGTATGGTTTGTGAGCTACTTTAAAATTTCTTAAAAATTAGAGGAAGAGTAGTATTTCCTGACCCATCAAAATTATATTAAATTCACATATCAAAACCTACAAGAAATTTGATTTCAACACAGCTATGCTCAATAGATTTTGGCCACGCCTGCTTTCCTACCACAATGGAAAAACTGAGTAGTTGTAGTAAAGACCATATGTGGTACTTTTATTGAAACCTGTACTGCTGCAGTTACAATAAAATAATTATTTTGAGTGTCTCATATGTGGCTGTATCAAGATATTTTATGTATCATTTTATCACTGGTGCATACCCAAAATGGCAAAACAACAATAAGAGGAAATTAACTTCTAATATTGGGCTTTAAAGTAGAATACCGTATGGATTATGTTATTACTGAACTCAGTATCAAAGCACTGTGTTTATTATGTAATGGAATTATAGCTCTTCTGGAAGGATTTGCTGTACCTTGACATTATCAAACTAAACACTCATCACCATATCCTTACTAACAGGAAAGCAATATTAGAAAAATTTAAAAACAAAAATAAATTATCTTCATTGTAGAATTTCTTCACAGAAATAAAAATTAAAAAGTTGTCTGAGTGACTCATTGTTATCCAGGCAAGGAAAACGGTTTACCAGTTGGTTAGTTAATCAAATCACATTTTATTGCCAATGCCAGAGAAATGTGTCTTCAGAAAAATTAATTTGTTTGAAACTACTCGTCTATCTGCAGTAAAGCTTAATGGAAGAATTATAGACATTAGAAGCAAAAATGATCACCAATTAAAAAGTATGATGACTGAATGATTCTGAGGTGTTTTCTTTGACTCATCAAGACCCAACAACTTTACCTTCTTACAGAATCAGTATTGTTTTTAAAGTGACTGAAGAATCAGCATCTATTTATATCCAGCATGAATCAACTACAGGCAAGAATATTTTCAAAGAAGTTGAGCATGCAAAAATTCACTAAAACCTGAAGTGGAAACTGCTTAGAAGTATCATAGCTAATGGTGGCAAAAGTATAGGTGAGTTGGGGAAAAAACCAGTTTATATTGACAGGATTGAAAAGCTTGTAGAAATTCAATTTAAAACTTATGTTCATTTATAATTTTATTCATTAGCATATACTCTGTAGAAAATATTTGAATCTATAGTAAGATAGAAGCGGTGGTGTCAATGGTGAATCTTGTGTACACTACTGGACTCAAAAATTGTTATTTCATTCATTATTGTCAAAAACAAAAGTTAAATATCTTATTTTTTTCTATCACAAGCAGACTGGTGATTTACCATTGCTGAGGTTTTACTGTGGTTTTCAAGCTCATGGCTGGACTGAAATTTTCTCAATATGAAGAACTACCATCAAATACTATCTTCAATTCTGTGGCAGACTCAATAAGGTATCTAAGTGATTTCAATCCAAAATGTCAAGGCAAAACAGAGGCAGTACATAGACCTTATTTAGCTTAAAGTTAATCTCAAAATGAATAGTGTTATTTGAAGCACGAATAACGTAAATTGCCTTGTAAGCCACCCATGTTGATGGTCATTATAACAAAAAGTAATATTATCAGTCGCACAAATTTCCAACCTCAACCTTCAGTTCCAATGTTGTGTTTCAGACCTTCATGCAAATGCAAAAACAATATCCATGTTTAAAAATCTGTTAGCCATGTAACTTGAGTTGCTTCCATCTTGAATTGGAAGTGATTAGTTTGCAGTATGCTGGCACATTTAAAGGCAAATATACAGAAGAATCTAATAGAATTCTTTAAGAGCTCTCAAACAATAAATGTGCTCAATTAAAATCATATGATCCTGGGTTGCTATCAATATTCTATAATATGGAACTGTGATGAGACATGTTCAGATATCAAATGCTAAGATAACATTACAGATCAGCTAATAAATGAACATTTGCAATCAGTTTCATGGTGCTGAAAACTAGCTTTCAACCAAATTAAAGACAATATTACTTCTCCTTCTCTCATAAATGTCATTCTTCTGATAAGAGCACTTGTGTGATAAAAACGTTTTCAATTATTCTTACTGTTACATCTTGAATTTCAGAAAAACGTGTGGAGATTTGTTTTCTCTCTGGCTCTGTAATATATTAATAATATCCTCAGTTTTGTCTCTTAGATCAAAAAGCTGAAAATTATTTACTATGTGGCCTTTCATTGAAAAATCTTGCTGATATAATCTAGTGCTCAAAACCAATGAATATAATAATTACGGGTTTTCTTCTTTGATCTGTCACTAGTGTCCCCATAGGGAAGACTAGATAGTTTCCATTTGCTTTGACTCCACAAATGTTTATTCTTGCTAAAAATCCTTCACTTCACTGGTGTGCTTCGTATTTACAAGGTCATGGAGCCTTGTGCAAGAAGTGTATTACATGTCTAAGACTGTAAAGTACACATATTTGAAGACTAACCCATGTGTTTATGAAAAATTAAATTTAACTTTCTATTAACAGATTAGGAATTGTATAAAATTAGATGCATTAATAATGAATGGTCATCAGAGCCAAGTTACTAAGAGAATAAGTCTCAGATCTCTTTTAAATCCCAGCTATACCCCTAAACTGCTGCATGAACTATGGAGTTAAGTGAGATGATTTAAAGACTGCAATCCTGGCCTGGTATTGGGGCAAGTTACAATTAACCAGGAGTTTGCTACATGTAGAACGGAACATTTATGACACAGGCAGAGAGAGACGTGTGCAGAGGAAATTAGGAGATTAAAAGAATGTGATTAATTCAAGGGGCACAGAATGGAGTCCATTTAACTCAACACAGGAAGCAATAGTGGACTGGATTGATGCTGTGGAGGGAGAGGGAACAGGAAGATGTGGGGTGACTTTGCAATCCAAACTTAGGTTGTTTTTCCTTTGAAATACTTTTGATATACCATGGAATATTATTCAGCCTTGAAAAGGAAGGACATTCTGATGCACACAGCAATATGGATGAACTTCAGAGAATTATGCTAAGTGAAATACACCCAGTCACAAAAGGTTCCACTTATAAGATGTTCCTAGAGCAGTCAGATTTATAGAAAAAGAAAGAAGAATGGTATGATAGTTTCCACACAGATAATATATATATATATATATATATATATATATATATATATATAATTTGTATTTATAATGTATATATAATTTGTGTGTGTGATATGTCATTTATTTTTCATATTGGCTTGAGAGTCTAAAATATTTATTTTCTGGTCTTTCACATCAGTCTTTAAACTCTAATGCTAAATTGCATACACAAAGTGTGTGTTCTGTATTGTTTATAAGATGAAATTTATTTGCCTATATTCCGCATCCTTTGAACTCTGTACTTCTTCAAGGCAATAACTTAAACACTCCAATATATAGGGACCTAAAAGGACATATCTGTGTTTTGGTTAAAAAATGCTCTGTTTAGAAAGGAAAATACTCAAGTGCCAAAGCTATCCTCATATCTCAAGTTGAATCAGTTTTTTCATTAAACCAATTTATGAAAATGCAAAAGACTAGAGCCATATCCGTACCTTGGGAGCCTTCGTGGAATGGGGGTATTTCTGATAGGAAGGTAATAAGAAGTAAAGTTCATTATAAAATTAAGATGAGAACTAGGGAGGTGACTAGGATTTGCCTAACGATAGGCAGTATGAGCAAGCTGGGAAGCTTTATATTTTATATGGGATAGTGTAAGATATCAGAAAACCTAAAAATAGAGACAGGTGGATATTCCTGGGAAATTTAATCTAAAGTGATTTGGTTAGATGCTATGAGTTGAACATGTGAAATGCTAATGGCCAAGCAAGGTAATTCTACGATGGCTACTTTTGGAAAGTCTCACTGATGGAATGCTGCTGTGTGAGAAGACTTAGTCTCTAATCTTCTCCTTGCACAGAACAAGAAAGCAACAAGAAGCAGATGTTGAGGAATAAGTGGATGAACACTCAAGAGGAAGGTGGCATGTTTGCTTTATTGAACAGCTAACATGTTGGGTGCTGTGATAAACACTTTGTAGAGTTCACAGGTAAATATGATGCTCCCTATAAGATTTTATAATCTAGGAGAGAAAAGATACATGAACTTTTGCATTAGCCCTGAGATTGGGGAGCAATCAAATGCATATTTAGGAATTTTTTTTTTACTAATGAATAAGAAACAAAAAGAATGTGCTTTTGCTAATACATAGATAAATCTCAGTTTTAAATTCTTATTGTCACTATGAAACTGTCTTCTGTAACTATCCTCTAACACATTTGAATATAGTTCTCTCTCTGGGCCTGGTCTTGCTGCTGGGTTGAATAAACTTGGTAATTGCATTAATTCATAAATAAATGCCCTGGATGGTAAGTAGTAACAATTTTTGCTACTATGTCACATTTCTTTAGTCTGTTGTATTTGAGTAATTATAATATAGAAAAAAATTGAGTGGAGAAATTATAAGCCATGAATATGTACATGTTTGCCATTGCTAAGGAACTTTATTAGGGGCTAATGCTGCACAGAATTTGAGCTAGGAGTCACTCAGATGACTGTGGAGGAGCATTTGAGGATTTTGGCATAAGCAGTAAGTGAGTCAACCAACTTCATCCTATATGGTAACATTCAAATCAGTGAAAAAGGTGGAATTCACCCCTCTATAAAAATCATCTAAAGGCATTTATAAAGAATTATTGAACTACTCCAACACAGTGTACTACTCGTAAGCAGACATAGCAATGTATGGTACCCACCATATCGACCCGTGACCTTTTACAGAAATGTGTTTTGACTGATCTCCCTTCTTGCCCTAGCTTTCTAGTTTGACATACTCAAATGGAGAACTAGATGAAAGACATTTCCAAATGGAAGCCTCCCTTTAATATCATTCAGTTTACACTGGATTTTCAAACGTGCAATATATACACCACCATGGCAATTTCAACCTTAGAATTGAATAAGGAGAAACAATCAAATAATAGGATGTATGTCTAACATGTTATGTGGTAAAGGTGGCATTTGGGCCTTACAGTTATTGAATGTCATTCAACTGCAGAAATGTTAAAAGTTTGTTTCAATCCTGGTTTATTCTGAATTGGTATATCATTTGCTATTCCTTATGGAGGGTGCATATAAAACCTCATCTCCACAGATAGTTTCTGCAACCATCAATTTATATCCATGACTTACAGTGTCAGAGTTTCTTTTAGAAAGAAATGCTATTTTTGTAAATTTATTTCTAACAATATCTTTTTTTCCTCAGAATATGGAACATTTGCCATAATCTTTAGCTCGGCCTGGAAAAGAAAGAACTAGCGTTATGGAAAAGAAAGGAAAACGTGAAAAAATGAAAAGATAGCTTTTAGTCCTTTTGAGAAATATTTGTTTAAAGTATGAGCAGAAATTCAAGTTGATGTCTCTAATTTGAATTTGTTTAGACTCAACAAATTACAGATAGCAATATTTTGAGAAGTTCTGGAAATTTTTAAAAGGCATTTCTAGTGGAAGACAATTCCTAAATCGCCTTCATTTTGATGGAGTGTTATATTTTATTTAAAATTAAATCCTTGTTTTCTTGTATAATACTGAGTGTCCAATAATGCTTATTAGAAGGCTGTCTGGGTGAATTTATTATTTTTAATGGTATATATTTTTCTTATCTTATTAGTTGACATAGCCATACTTTAAAACAAATATTCCATACCTCATTAAAAGATGGCTACATTTGACTTGTCATTTTGGTTTATCTGTTTTCTGTTTCTTTCTTTCTTTTTTTTAAAAGAAGCCGTGAAATAAAAACTTACAGAAAATATTTACACTTTGCTACTTTTATACTCCTTCAGTTTAGTGCTTAACTCTACTTATTTAAGGCATATTTTAAAACAATGTATAAGCCATATATATATATATATATATATATATATATATATATATATATTATATAATAAAGTTTCTAAGATTGATGCATATGCCACATTTGTTTTAGAGTACAATAAATTATAGGTGAAAAAAATTGCAATTGATGCTGTCAAGTGATGACTCAGTGAAAACAACTTTCCTTTAAAAATCACTCCTTTTTAAATTCTTATTTTCATTTTGAAAGATGCTATTTTCTATACACCTTTCACCAGACATGAATGTATCTAGGCTGCAATGCTTTCTGACAAGCATTCAAGCACATTCTCTGTTTGTCCTTATCATCTCTATACAGATAAAGCTGTTCCTACTCTTCCTTAAATAATAAAATGAGACCAGGAGAGAATGAATCTGATTATGTATTTAATAAAGAAAAGAGGTTATTTTATAATTTGAATTTCACAGTGTTATAAACACCTTTCCATTTTTTTCTTTCAGAATCTGAAAATGCTGGTGACATAAATTGGTAGTTGAAAGAACATGGTAAAAGATTGTTTCATTGGGAATGGTGGAACTCCCTACATAACTGTCCTTCATAAAATCCAAGAGAAAATTGGCAAAAATTGTGGAAATCAACTTTTTAAAAAATTTTGAAATTTAATCAAATGCCATAATTGCAGAATATTTATTCCGGGGGGGGGGGAGTTTTAATCTTGGTAAGAACAAGACTTCTGGTATTTTAACTTGCTCTCTTTCTATCCTCCAATACTTATATTGAAAACCAGTAATTCTATATACACAATGAAAACCAGCAGTCTGCAGCCACTGGCTCAGAAGTAGAGTCCTTGCCTAGCATGTAATTTGGCTCACTATTTCAGAGGTTCCAGTCCATACTCACAAGAAAACATCATGACTGGGAGTGCATGGTAGATCCAAGCTGCTCACCTCATGGTGGATGGGAAGGGGAGAGAGAATAAGAAGGAGAAAAGGGACTGGGTACAAAAGATTATTTTCAAGTACATGCTACCAATGACCCACTTTCTGAAACTAGACCTCATCTCCTAAAGTTGCACCTCCTTCCAACAGCACCACAGGCAGACAAAATAGGACATACTAAAACACAACCAAATAGGATATACTAAACCTCATGGGGATGTAGCCAACATAATGCTAGAGAAAAATCTTCAAGTGTAAATGACTGCAGTATAAAAGGATGATAATCTAACATTCCACTCTAAGAACCTAGAAACAGAACTGAGTATATTTTCCTGTAGCTTTAGGAGCTAACATTATGTTTAATGGTTAAAACATTGAAAGCTTTCCTCCTCAGATCAGAAACATGACCAGAATGCCCAATCTTATCCTTCTCTATTCAGCATTGTTCATTCAGTTCTATCCAGAACAATTAAACAAGAAAAATAAATAAAAGTCATATACATTGTAAAAGAAGTACTCTCCTTTATTCATAGATCACATGATCTTGTATGCAGAAAATCCTACAGAATTCACACATAAAACATTTAAACTGACTATTTTAGCAAGATTGCATGTTAAAAGATAATACACAAACATCAACTGTATTTCTAAACACTAGCAATGATCATTCCAAAAATAAAGAATGATGCTAATAAAAAAATAAAATACACATCAATAAGCTCAACATATTTATAAGACTTGTACACTGAAAACTACAAAGTATCATTTAAGTAAATTAAAGAAGAACTGGGGTGTAGGTCAGCGGTAGATTGCTTGCCTAATATGCATGGGGCCCTTATTTTAATCCCCAGTACTGAAAAATGAGAGAAGGTCAGATCTCAATAGATGGAGAGACATACTGTGTTCATAAATGGAAAGAGTTAATATTGTTCAGCTAGCACATGCCCCCTTATTGATCTTCAGATTCAACATATTCTATACCACAATCACAATTTGTTATTGTTGTTGGCAGAAATTGAAAATATGATCACAAGGGGACTAAAATCTCCTAGAATCTCCTAGTTCTGTAGGCTGGGCAGTCCAAGATGGAAGTACTGACCCATTATTTGTCTAGCAAGGCTTCTCTCTCTGCTTCTGAGATAGCACCTAATTGCTCTATCTCAGGAGGGAATCAACACTGTGATTTTGTGTGATGAAACTGATGGAAGGTAAAACAGCAATGTCACTGTACGAAGGTTCTTTTTTTAAAAAAAAATATATTTTTTTTGTAGTTTTATACAATACCTTTGTTTTATTTATTTTTATGTGGTGCTGAGGATCAAACCCAGGGCCTTACACATGCTAGGTGAGCACTCTCCTGCTGAGCCACAACCTCAGCCCCTGAGAAGGTTCTTTTATAAGGACATTAATGTCACATGCAAGGGAGGAGCCCACATGACTGACCTACCTACCTCCTAAATGCCTACCTGTAAATAGTTTTGCTTTGAGGATTAAGTTTCAACACGAATTTTGCAGGAAAGTAAACATTCAAACCACAGCAAGTCCTATTCTCATGAAGTGGTAATTTGGGGGCTCTTTTTCTATCATTGGTGGGAGTTACACATGACAAAAAGAAGGCACATTTATTCTGAGTATACCCAGGACGCCCACCCTCAGTAGAAATAGGGTGAGCTTACCTGAAAGGTGGGGAAAATCAACACACAATATCTCTTTCTAAGAAAAAAAAAAACTCCAATTATTCTTTAATAATCTTTCTATGTGCAAATGACTTATCTTTTTGTCAAGTGGAGGGATTGAAAGTTCTAAAATTAATTCACATTATTGTCTTTTAACATCTGCCTATGAGGATTTGGATCCTTGCTTTGCAAATTCTCATGTTTATGTATCAGTGCCTTGTTGAAAAGTCATTTTTAAGATCTTTTAATATAGGATTTGTAGTCAGTCAAGGCTATGACTATATGGGTATTAGAGAAACAGTTTTTTCAGTAAAGTAGGTGCTTATCAGACATTTATTAGATATTGAAGTAATAATCAGGTTAAAAATGCAGTCCTGCTGTTGATTAACATTATTTATACTTGGAGATGGGAGATTGATCCCCAAGTTAGCCCTTGAATTGGAGATGATTAGGAGAGAAAACATTTCCAAATCTTATATAAGGATAGCTCATATGTGCTATCTTACCTCCCCATATGTGCACAACTATCATTCTTAACCCAGGTAATCTCCACTAAATTTAAAGCATATATGCTTTCTCTATGTACTTTTCAAAGTAGAATTTGTAAAAAAAAAAATTACATTTCTTTTAACTTGGAAAATCTTATTAGTATTTGCCATTATTTGCAGATTGGTAAAAGTCCTTCTTTTTTCCTTTCATATCATCATTATTGATGAAAAGCTGAAAATACAGTTTATAGATCATTACACTTGTAATCTTCCTTTCTACATCATTATTCCTTTTCCTCCATTAAGCTCTTGCAGAGTTAAGTGAAGAGCTATAGTGACAGTGATGGGCAAGAATATTTTCTGTTTTGTCAATTCACATGAATCCCAAGCTAGTAAATGACAAGCTATTTTGTCAGCAAGGATTAACATCTAGTGATGCCTGAAAGAAGGACCAGTGTATATACAGTCCTAACTGGATTGATAGTATTTTAACTAGTATTCATAGGGGGGAAATGCTATCATTTCTTTAGAATGGATTTAAGTACACTGAGTACCTTTTTCCTTTCTACATCTCTATATTAATTTTATTTGAAATTGTCTGTAGTATAAGATACTCACTCTTGCTGGTACTCATTAGGAACTAAGTATTTTGTTAATTTCATAAAAAACATTGTTCTTATTATATGACTATTATAGTTTAGATCTTAAATGTCCCTTGGGGATAATGTGCTAAAGCTTTCTTTGCCTGTTGTGCTGTTGGAAAGAGGTGCAACTTTAAGAGGTGGGGTCTAGTTGGAGAAAGTGGGTCACTGGTAGCATATACTTGAAAATAATCTTTTTTACCCAGTTCCTTTTCTCCTCCTTGTTATCTTTCCCCTTCTCATCCACCATGAGGTGAGCAGCTTTGATCTACCATGCACTCCCCATCATGATGTTTTCTTGTGAGTATGGACTGGAACCTCTGAAATAGTGTGCCAAATTACATTTTTCTATCTTTTAAGCTGATTTTCTCAGGTATTTTGTCACAGTCACGGAAAGCTGACTAACAAAACACACCTGAGTGCAAGATGAAGCCAAATTACCCACTAAACATGGGAAGACCATAAGAGGAGGAAGGGGAATAAATAAGAGTGACATTACCTAGTGTCTGCAGGACAGGGTTATATAAGTAATGACCATGCAATATATTTCATCACTGTTCTTTTAACATAATAACAAATTGAAACAACAAGCACAGTTTGTTTTTCCTTTAAATAGTTTGTAAAACCAAATTATTGTTACAAAGTCACTAAGAATGACTGTAATATATATATCAGCAGACCTGGAAGTAATAAAAGACTGAAAGTTGTTACCAGAAAATAGTAAAGCATGCATGCTTTTTGTACAGGCAAAAGTAAGAGTAAATTTATTGTAAAAAGTAAAAGTGTATATTTGCTGTAGTTTGCCTATGGTTTGAGTGTGTCACCCAAAGTTTCAGGTATTAGAGACCTGGTCTCTGGTGTGTTGGTACTGAAATGGTTGAACCTCTAAGATGTGGGGTCTAATGGAATGTCATTATGTCACAGAGGCTTCACTTGCACAAGGGATCCAGGGAGTGTGCACTTGCCTTTGCAGGACAAGGTTACAAAGGAGTCTAGCACCTTCCATGAATCTCATGCTTCCTCTTCTTTTTTTTGCACATGCTCCTGCCCTGATGCCACCCACCATGTTATGATGTAGCCAGAAGATGCTCATCAGAGCTAAGTGGATACTAAGTCCATGTTTTTTGGACCTCCAAAATAGATAAATAGAACTCTTTAATTTATACATTATCCAGAATCAGGTATTCTGTTATAAAGCAATAGACAGCAAACTAAAAAGACAAAAAAAAGAAAACATATTCTCTTATCTTATTCTTGCATCTATTGTCCCACAGTGCTTCTAAGTTAATGTAACTCATGTTGGGGACATTGTAGTTGATTAGAGTGGAATCCTAATGGAGGCAGGGGTGCAGCTGCTGTGTTTCTCCAGATGAAACCCCATGATAGCTTCAATGAGGGCAGTAGCAATTCTAAGTCTAGGAATTTCAATGATTTTAAGATATATATTTTTTTCATGCACAATTGACAGAGTTTCTTGGTAGAAATTACATGACTGTCTACTTCCTGCCTCATAACACGAGTGGTTTTCCCACTGAATGCTTACTCACTTCAAGTCCATTCATGCAGGCTATTGAGGACGTTTAGTGGGCTAATGGATTAGAACCATCATGAATTAGACTAGTTCACTTCTTACATGATTTGCAAAGGAGTTTGGAAATTTTGTGATTTTTTCACTTCTGCTTATTGGCAAGGGTCAATAGGTAGTAGAGAAGTGTAAAGTTAAATGTAATGATGCAAAAAAAAAGAAGCCAATTTGATCTACATCTCATTAACTCATTTTTCACTGAATAACACGAGGCATTAAAAAACCTTTAGGATCCAGTAAATTGGCATCTAATTGATCTTAAACCTCCTCTTTAAAGAATAATTGGAATCCGTGTATTTAGGAAGATGGTGGGTCTAATCTTTATGGGGAGACAAAAATGTAGCTACGTTTTCACCAAGTTCTGCAGCCATATGCAAGGTCAAAAATGCTTTAGAATTAGATAATCAATTCGCATGCATTCAAAATCAACCTTGTTTCTTAACCTTCAAACTTACTGTCTTCTTGTTTTTTGTCTTATAATTTTCAGTGCTATATTTGGATAGTCTTGGTAGATTTGAGTTTTTAATTTGGTTTTTTCCTGTCCTTAGAGGAACTCCCACTTCTCAGCTTGAGAAGAGACATTTGCAGAACATGGAGAGAAAATCTTGCAGTATCCTGAACATCTCCAGAAAACATTCTGACAGGAGGGTGAACGTGTGTGCCAGGCTTCCATGAAGAGCCTGTGTTCATCATGATGGAGGGATGGCAAATGTCCTCTGCTTCCTATTTCCTATTTAAAGACCTCAGATAGTTTCAAATGGGGATACAGGCCTGGAGTCCAAAAATAAGCCATCAGTCAAGGGTAGGAGACATATTTATGATGTCAGAGAGGATTCTTTTTCTTGATTCCTTCCAGCTCCAGTTAATATCAAATCTCTATTGGAGATTTCTGTTTTTTTTTTTTTTTTTTTTTTTTTTGGTGTTGGGATTAAACCCTCTACCAACTGAGTCATAGCCCTAGCCCTGCATTAGTTTTGGGTAAAAGGACTGTTGAATCACACCACTTATGTGAAGGTTTGTGTTACAATTAGTGTATCAGTTTTTCTATTACAGTTACATTTTATCTCCAAATTTACTTATTTAAAACAACAACCATCTACTTTGCTCAGGAATTTGTCATTTGGGTGAAGCCTGTTGGGTTACAGCTGGGGCAGCTTCCCTGGGAAATGAGAATCCACATGTGAGAGAGCTTGTTTGCTTGCTTACTCAGGTGAGGGTCCCACTGTCAGCTGGGAGCTTGGCTCCTACTGGGGGCTGGCAACTTCAGGAAGGGTCGCTGAGCTCCAAAGTAGGTGTCCAAGAGAACTAGGCAGAATTTGTATTTTCTGTCCTGTAACCTTGAGGGTTACATAATGTCACTTCTCTCACAGCTTTAGCCTGCCCAGATTAAGAGAAGGGAACTAGACCCTACCTCTCTATGGGAAACGTCAGAGGCATATGATAGTAGGGCACTTGTGATGAATGAAATTGTTTTTGCCACTTTCAGATAATACAATCTGTCACAACTTATTTTTCCTTGAATACCACCTAAAAGAATTCATTTTTGATAGCAAGGATTCCTCCATCTTCAAGGTGTGACTTCTAGAGACATAGGGATTGAATTTTCAGGGATATTAGCATGTAAGTATTATTTCAAATTAAGATCTATTAGAAACTGGAAAATACTTGTATTTTTTCTTTGTAAATTGGCGTTCATATTTTTGGTATGATTCTTTAATTGATTTAAAAAAAAAATCAGGATTCTGAGACCTGCCGTGGAGTGAGAAGGCATTTCAGTTAGCTAGAGGCAAACACACACAAACACAATCTTAAGTCACCTTCCTGACTCTACCAGACCCCTTTCCTCCTCCAGTCCTGCAAACACACACACACACACACACACACACACACACACACACGGGGTGGTGAAGAAGCCCTACTCCTGCCTTGCATCCTCGGATGTCCTCCAGCCTAGGACGCTCAGACTCTGCTCCAAGTCCAATCAGAAACCAAGAGAAAAAAAAGGATGTCCCCTCCTTACGTACACAAACACCTATAACACTGAAAAGCCCTGCAGACAGGCTCCTGTTGGAACAGCTAAGAGGCAGCTGGGGTCAGGTGGCGGCGGTATAGGCAAGCCAGCAGCGAAGGTCAGTGGTGGGCGGTAGCGCCAGCGATCGAGAACTGTCCGGGTCCCAACGGGACAGGAAAGCCTGATGAGGTTCCAGGAGTCCCCGCAGCTGCTCTTCCTGCGACTTGTGTCCGTTCCAAACTCGCGTGACTGTGGCTCACCCTCAGTCAACATTAGCCACTACCCCCCAAATTGTCTTCCGCCCTCCAGCTCCAATGGAGCTGAGGTCCAGAGATCCCTCCTCCCACCGTTGCCCGGTGGAGTTCCCTGCAGCGCCACTCAGGACCTGCTCCAACGGTGCGAAAAAGTGGGAAAAGTTGCCTGGCGGCGGCTCCACGTCTCCAGCTCCGCTGTGCGCTCTGTGCGCGCTCATCGCCAGCACCCGGCTCCTGTGATCCTTTGCTTCTCTTGCCTTTTCCATTCTGCTGCCCAGAGCCCCTCGGGTTCCAATCCTAGGAAGTAAGAGGTGGAATTTCTTGAGGCCAGGCGCCCGCCACGCTCCTGCTTCGCTCAGGGTGCCCTCTACTGGGAGAGAGTGGAGAGAAGGAAGGGAGGCTGGGCCAGTGCACTTGACCAAGTGAGTGAGGCCCAGCCCAATCCACCAGCTGCCTGAAGGGCGCTTGGCAGCAGGCTTGCTCCAAGAGTTTCAGCCCAGAAATAAGTCATGACCCATGGATCTGTTATTATTATTAATAATAATAATAATAATAATAATAATAATAATAAAAACCATGAAGAATGAGTTGAGAAATGGTTTTGGGGCTAGATGCAAAGAGATGAAAGGTGGAAAGGGTTAAAGTCAGATGGAATCCAAAGGAGGATGAGGTTGGATGAGAGCTTCTGAATTTGAGAAGCTGTTAACTAATCCCTTCTCCCATATTTTTTTGGAAATAATGTTAGGTAGTGAGAAAACAATCTGCAGATGTATTCCATCTCGTCTGCATCTTCCAAAGCTAAATGTCCAGGAAACATTTAAGAAACAGAAACATTTTAGTTCTAGTCTGCTTCCTGGAAATCCTCCATTTCAACCAGGCTGGTACCTTCCTCTGTTTTCAGTTGTAATATAGTTGCCAGACACCTTTTCAGAAGAGTATTACTTTACCTACTTAAGCTTTTTATTAAAAGTTGTGTATATTTCACAATAATCTTCTGCTCATTTTTAGGTTCCTTTGGTGCAAAAGCGTATGTTATATTAAGGCAAATTGTGATAATAGAATTTGGGATGAGATCATCCATGGTTTGCCCTGCAACTCAGCCTTCATGTCAGAGGTGATGATTTCATATCATTCTTGGAGTCGTTTAATCAAATAATTGAATCAGAAATTCTTTCCATTCGTGTTTGAGAGACTTTTGTCTTTACTTCCTAACTCAGTCACCTTATCTTTCCTATCATAACCCTGAAAATTAATCCTTTAATTTAAACTTGAATCATTTCATACTAATTGAATAACTTTCTGGCTCCTTGAGGTAATTAATCAAAGTTCTGTATTTATGTAGAAAATTGAAATTCGTGAAATAGGTAAGACTTGCAAGGATAAGATTAAAAGAACTTTGGACTTAAATGAAAATATCCCTTACTTCTTTGACTTCTATATTTTTGTGTTTTTTGAAAGAAAGATTTTGGAGAGATTGAGGAGAATGGAGCACATCTTTGGAAAATTCACAAATGTGTAGTTTAAAAATGCAGCAAAAGAGTGCTGGGTTTTCATCTAAAGTGCTTTAATCCACAGTGGAGCTTCTTTGACTAAGGACATAGGGAGAGAATAAAGGATGAGATTTCTGGGATAAACAGTAAATGATAGGGGATTCATCTTTATTAAGTATTTGAGAACTCAAAGCATGTTTACTAGTGAAGTTTCTTCCCTCTGAAATACCTTCAAACATGTACAGGGGTGGCTTTGTCAACATTTATATACTTACTGAAAAGGAAGAGCTTCTTTTGTTCCTCTTAAATAATATACAAAATATTGTTCTATCTTTTTATGTTATCTTAATTAGTGTTACTTCTATCCAGAAAATGCAGATGCCAATTTTTTTCTTTTCTGAAAAAGAGACGCTGCTGAACATCATTCCTGCAGTAACCAAATGTAGAGACACAAGAGCTGAGGTCAGTGTGAGGAAGAACCACACCAGCGCAAGATGAATGGTTACCTCTGAGAAGTATGTGATTCTCTTTGCTTTGAATGGGAAATATATTCAAACCATGTATGTGAAGCAAACATTACTGTGTGATGTTTAATATGAAAGAATAGATTTTATTTTAGGATGTAAGTAAGAAAAAATATAATATGGATATTCTGTAGAAGAACATTCATGGTTAGAAATTTCTTACTTGGAAATAATTTTAGATTTGCAGAAGACTTACAAAAATAATGGTGAGAGTTTCTGCATACCATTCACTTAGGTTTCCCAAATGTTAATCTGTTACAAAACTATACATAATATATTACCTGAAAGAAAAGATTGACATGGGTGCAATGTTATTAATTAAAATACAAACTGTACTTGGTTTATCTAGCTTTTCCATTAATGTCCTATTTCTACTCTAGGATCCAATACAAGGTACCATCTTGCATCTAGTTATTATGTCTCTTCCAATCTGTGACTATTTTCAGGTTCTCCTCATTTTTCTTTTCTTTTTTTTTTTTGTGAGATTGGCAATTTTGAAGAATACCGGTCAGCTGTTTGATAGAATGTCTTCTAATTATTTTTATCTGTTTTCTCAGGAATAGAGTTACAGATTTTTAAAAAATAATTTTTATAGCAATTTTAGATTTATAGAAAAGTTGAGAAGATAATGATGTACAGAGTTTTTCCATGGGGAGCTGAGGTGTGGTTCAGTGGTACAGCACTTGCCTAGCATGTGTGGGGTCCTGGGTTCTATCCTCTGCACCAAGTAAAAATGAATAAACAGAAGAGTTCTTCCACTCCATACACTCAGCTTTTCCTGTATTAATATCAAACATCAATATGGTACATTTGTCACAATTAATCAGGCAATGTTGATAAATCACTATTGACTGAAGCCCATATTGTATTTATATTTTCATAGTGTTTACCAACTACCTCTTTGCTGTTCCAGGAGATGACCAGATTCCTGGGCACAGGATCTGAAAAGGGAGAAACACAAGTGTGGTTGGGACATACCACCCAGATGTAACAGCAGCGTCCATTGTACATATTGGGCTGGTCATATGGATGGTTGAGGCAAACATATAAATGTCAGTCTTTAGAGTTAAGGGTGCAGTAGTGGAAAGTGCATGAGCTTTGGGGCCATAGAAAATAAGTTCAATCTTATTATTAAATTCAGTATGAAATAATTCAAGAGCCCTGGGCAAGAGGTGTCACTTCTCTGAACCACAGGGCTTTGCAGTATGTAAAAGGTACTCGATGCACTAATTTATTCATTCAGTAAGTATTAGTATTGTGAAGTGTGTTAGATCAAGTGGATATGGAGAGAGATAAATGTACAAATATTCGAAATGGACATGACAAGGCACATAAGGATAATACGATAGAGTGATGTGAGAGAGTGACAGAGGGGATAGATTAGGTTGGGTGTTGGAGAAACCACTTTCTAAGGAGGGGATATTTTAGTTGAATTGGGAATAATGGAAAGGAGTTGTCTGTGCTCCATGGACAGTTATGTAAACCTAGCAAATGATCATGTCAGAGCTCATGTTTTTGATCAGAAAAGTATGTGTCAAACCATCAGATGGAAAGCGGATTTAGAGATGATCATAGCCTGGGAAGGTCCTGTCTTTAGGATGTGTCATAATTTTCTGAAGAGCTTGTTAAAGTGCATTTTCCAGAGTTGCAGCCCCCTGTTGCAAGTGTGAAGGTGGCTTATGGGGCCATTTTGGGGAGTCTCAAGAGGGTCTGTGCTGGGATGGGATATAGCTCAGTTGGTAGGATGCTTGCCTCTTATGCACAAGGCCCTTGGTTCTATTCCCTGCACCAGGAAAAAAAAAAAAAAAAAAAAAAAAAAAAAAAGGAGGGACTGTCCTTAAGGAAATGTACCTTGAGTTCCTTTCTTTCTGTTTTTCTTCCTTTCTTGCCTCCATAAGTGTGAGAGATGTTAACATCAGCATTCAGAGCTGCCTCAGAAAAACATAAAATGCCCCTAAGAGTTTTCAGCCTGAGACAACCAGTGGAGAATAAGGAAGACCCAACCTGTCTCTTTTACTTTGGGGATGGTGGGTGTTCCCAAATTATCTGCTCAAATATGAGCTTTAGCTTTCAGAGAAAGAAGGAAAGATGGAGAAACAGAGAGGAGAGAGAAGACAAATTTTGTATTAAATTTATTATTTTTCTTTTATAAAAATTTGTTCTAATTAGTTATACATGAGAGTAGAATATACTTTGATGCATCATGTATAGATAGAGTATAATTTCTCATTCTTCTCTTTGTACATGATGTAAAATCCCACCAGTTGTATTGTTATATATGTACATAGGGTAATAATGTTTGATACATTCTACTATCCTTCCTCCCCCTATACCCCCTCCCTTCCCTCCAGTCCCCTCTACCTAATCTAAATTAAATTTTGTATCAAATTTAAAATTACAAAGGGATTAAATTCTAGTATGTTAACTTAATCTGTCTCCAACTCCTCTTCCAAAAAGTATCCAGTTGGTGTTTTTAATTGTTTCTTCATTAGTTTCTTAAAAATAATATAATTTTATCATGTATAAACAGATCAATGGATACCAGTTTACCCTAGAATACATCTTTATCTAATTGTATATAAATTATTATAAAGGTATCACAATGGACACTAGTTTACATAGAATATCTTTTTCTAAACTTAACATTTTGATATATTTTAATTGTATTTTTGCTTATTCAAAAATATAAACACACAATTAAGTTGGAGGTATTTTGTAACATGATGAAATCAAATGTTCAGATTGTTTCCACATGTATGCTTTTTATTCATTCATGTCACATATATTTTCCAAGATGTTATGGGTATTATAGTGTTTTTCAACCTGAGATACATATTACAGTCTTTTGGGGAACTTTAGAAATAATACACATACCCACATCCATGTCTCCAGAAATTCTGATTCAACTAGTCTGGGAAAGGTTTAATTCTCCAGAAGAATCTAAAGGGCATCCAGGCTTGGAGCTATTGATGTAGGTAAGCCTCTTTTTTTAAAAAAAATAATTACTATTGGATATGATACAACTTGCTTTTCCACAATGTTGGTCGATATTCAGGTGAGATTTAGTTTAACTTAGTTATCTTTTCCTCTGTGCATAGAACCTCTGGGTCATGAGGCAACTGTCTGATTTATGTCTCTGATAGATCCATAATCAAGATGGTCTTTGAATTATGGTATGCAGACGGGTTGATCTAATTTGCCTTGGCTAGAAGCTGGCTTTGTAATTAGGAACTATGGTTAATGACATGAGCTTAGAGCTGACCTCAGAAGAGGCAGGTAACAACCAGAGCAGGTGTAT
Organism: Spermophilus citellus; assembly: GCF_964194105.1. Classification (NCBI taxonomy): domain Eukaryota; kingdom Metazoa; phylum Chordata; class Mammalia; order Rodentia; family Sciuridae; genus Spermophilus; species Spermophilus citellus. The sequence continues at coordinate 77,463,027 of NC_138195.1, read as the reverse complement.
CAACTCAGGGCCAATCTTCAGGTTAATTTATGGCACTCTGTGATGATTTGTGGTCATTTAAACTCATTACCAAAGCACCTGGTGCCCAGATGGCCCCAGTAGCTCCATTGGCCATCTGATGTGAATGAGTGAAAGGATCACTAGTGTTCTTAAGTCACAGTTAAGATGTTTGGTTGCTTTTCTGTTGAAACATTGTGTAGAAGATCCCGAGGAAGCTAACCACGAAACAAATATGAAATCCACCACTGCACTACTGGCTACCAGGTAAGAGGAGATGCTGTTTTATCAATCAGCCTCACAAAACAGTGTGCATGCAAGTGTGACCTGATTTGCCTTTTTCTTCAAAACCTTTGTGCAAAAAGAATCAAAAAATAAAATGCTGAAAGATATGCAAGGAAGGGAAAGAAATTTAAATTTAAATTTGGACTTTTGGTTTCCAGGAGAGGCTGATCCCTATAAATGAGAATTATTTGAAAAGAAATACCTGATTGCATAGAGATAGTGCTGCAATGGTGTCCCCCCCCCACCCCGCTTTTTCATTTTTGAGTATTTTCCCCCCTGCTGAGTCCAGGATCTCCCCTCTGCTGGGACTGGTTTAAAATTTCTGTCTGAGAGGTTTTTTTTTCCAGAGAAAGAGCCTACTGGCAGATACAATGGTTGTTATTGCTGGCAAAAGCATTATTGGAGGCTAAATTTTCCCTTCCCAAACTGTAGCAAAGCTTGCTTGTGTAACTTTATTCATTTTTTTTTTCAGCTTGTGTTCATGGAGCACCTTCTTTGCACCAGGCACCATTAGAGGGTAGAGAGATGGTGAATAACACAGGCATGGTTTCCTTTTTTCAGAAAGCTGGCAGTCTGGTGGAAAAATGGATGCAAACATCACAGTGGGAATATCATTTAGAAACACTCCCTCCTATCTCTCTGTTTTTCACTCTTCTCCTTTCTCTCTCCTCTTCTCACTTCCCTCAATTCCCTTATTCTTTTCTCTGTCCCTCTGAACAGGAAGAGCACCTGATGCCCCTGGAGAGAAAACATTTAAATCTGTAGGGAATGTGTGGTGCATCCCCTGATACAAATGTCTCATCCCCACCCCCACCTTGCGTGACAGTCAGTGAAATTTAAAAACACAAACGATCCTAAGGAGCTAATAAAGGAGGTAATAGTTTACTCTGATACTTTTGAATTAAAGTATAAGCACATTGAGGGGAACAGCTGGTTGGTATCTTCATCAACTCCCTGAAGCCAGCTGCACATTTTATTTTCTCTCTTCTCCTCTGCTCCCTTCCTTGCCCCTGATATCCCAGGTTTAGCTTGAGATTCACATCGGCTCTACCCCAGAGTCGCTCTGTCAGCATATAAACTTTCCTACAGCTTCTGTTTGAGAACTGACATAAATGTACAGCCCGCTCGCCCCCCAAAGCCTGAGTTTCCCCGTTGACAGGAGCAAGCACTTTCCATGCATTGATGGCCGCCATTAGCATAGAGTGGTTAACTGCATTTAGAAATAAATGGTGAAATAATAGTTGTCAGGGAGGCTTTTTAAAGATCACATTTTATTCATGTTTAATGCTTCTTTAGCTCTTAGGGAGCAGCCAGGGGTCCATTTATGCCTTGGAGCGGAAGCTTGGAAGTAGCTCCCACTCCCCCAGCAAGCTTCTTCACTGTGTGCAAGGAGTCCTCTGTTGCAGGGGGCAGGGGAATGCATGCGGCTGTCTTTGAAAGGCTCTGTTCTCCTGACTTTCTGCTCTGCCATGATGGTTTTCAGGGCAGGAGGGGAAAGGAAGTTCCTATATTGTTATGACACTGGAAAGGACTGTTTACCAGCTTGTGGCCTCAGAAGAAGCTAAAATTCACATTCCTTGGACTCTTTTATTTGGGCCCTGACAAGGAAAGAACTAAGATTCCAACTTTACTTCCTGCTAGAGATCTACCTGATTCAAGGCCCAATTATAAATGAAGAAAAAGGGAAGGATGATGTGGCCCCTAATCGAAACAGGGGGCCCTGATGCATTAGAACTGAGGTTTTGGCTGGGAGCCCATAGCCTTCAGCACCTTCTGGCTGGAACACAAAGAGGAAAAGGAGTTGTCAGGGCAACAAGAGAGTGACAGAATCGGACCAGGTGAATAGGCATCCAGTCCAGCACCTGCCCCTCAGTGTTGCTAGGTAAATGTTTGCTGACCTCAGTGAAGGGAACTACAGGGGGGTTTTGCTGCCTGTTGAGGCCCTGGTCAGAGAGCACTGGGTGGACCCTGGTCTGAAGGAATCCACACTTGGCTGGTAACCATCGTCAGCTACATTTCATTCATTTGACCTTCCTTTATTGCCTCATTTAGTATTCATGGGGAACTTATTGTTTCAGTGCTCATGATTCAGTAAGGCACAGGACAATTGCAGTCCTCACTCTTGTGGAATTTACTTTGCAGCTGTGTGGCTCAACCTATGTGCACTCTGTAAATTGCCTGACCTGCACAAAACCTGTCCAGCCCAGCTCCTGCCAAAGGGTTTCCTGAGCTCTGAGAGAGTGCCATCATTTTTATCATTGAAGGCATTTCCTTGCTTATAAAATGGATGTAATCGTGTCTATTCCACAGACCCCACCAGATTAAATGGGAGATGAACTTCTCCAGATCAAAAAGTGTGATGCAAATTGAAAGCACACACATCATCTCGTGTGTAAGGCTTTACTACAGTTAATGCTCTATGTTTTAAAGGAACATCCTTCACTTCCTGCACCATGATTTTAAAGCATCCTGATAGGAGCCCCCTTGGTGGTAGAGCCTGGCAATCTCTATCCAACCTCCGTTCTTTGGTTCTCTCCTGGCTATTTTTCACTGAGTTTAAGAAACTTTTGTGTTTTCTTCCAGACCTTTGCTCTCTTTGCTTGCTGATCCCGATTTCTTGTTCTAGCTATATTTCTTGTGTCTCTTGCTGCTAATTCTGCTCTGTTATGTCCATTATGCATTTGAGCCAACAGTAGGCCCTCCCCAACTTGAGTACAGAGAGAATGCTCTACAGCTAAATTAATCAGGTTCAGTTTATGAAAATCCATGAGATTAGCAGCCATTTCCTTTGTGATTGTGCCTGATTAATCAGGTCAATCAATGCATATTTTTTTTAAAAAGTCATCATACGGTAGGTAATACAGATTTGTACCTTCCTCTTGACCTCTGCTTATCAAAATATCTGATTATTTAGGATGTCAGTATATACATTATGTGAATTTTGTTTATCAAATCTAATTTGTATTCTTGGGCATGCATTATGGCTTTACTATTGCAAGTCAAACCATGATGAGGAATCTCACTGTTACATTCATTGGCTCTGATCTAATATTTTCTTTTGAATAAAATGCTCATGTTTGACTCATTGGATTAAAAGATATGCATATTTCTAGGTCTGCATATTTCCATATTTCTAGGAGGTTTATTTTGGGTACATAATGCTGAATTATCCCTCCTAATTTTGTTGTTTTGAATTTGGGCTTTTTTCTTTTGCCTAACATACTAATGTTTATTATTAGATTTCATATTTGTAGCTCAATATGATAAACTGTTTTGTATATTAAGTTGCTGCAAATACTGTTGTACTAGACACAGTTGGAAAAGAAATTTGAATCAAACCTCAAAACAGTTGTCTTTCAAGGTTGCCACATTGATATGAGTCTTGATTAAGTGTGAATCTATGGAACAGAGTCCTTATCTTGTCACTGATATTTATCCAAAGCAAACACTGTATTTCCTTTGAATCTTATTATACTCATAAATTCAAATAGAATCCCATTTTTGAAAATCAGGACTGCACCAAGGGTATTGTTTTTGACAAGCTTCATCCTGTGTGTGTGTGTGTGTGTGTGTGTGTGTGTGTGTGTGTAGTTTCTCTTCTCTGGCTCTCTTTCTCTTGGTAATGGGGATTGAGCCCAAGGGCACTTAACTCCCCAGACCTTTTTTATGTTTTCATGTAGAGACAGGATCTCCCTGAGTTGCTTAGGGCCTTGCTAAATTACTGAGGCTGGCTTAGAACCTGCAATCCTCCTGCCTCAGCCTGTTGAACCACTGGGATTATAGGCTTGTGTCACCACCCCTAGGTGTCTTTCTCTTCATTCATCTTCTTTGCCCCCATGTAGTTCTATAGTCTTGGACGCCAAGAAAATTGAGCATAATTATCATGTTTTAAGATTCCGTTCAATGACAACTTCTAGAAATGACTAATTTTTCCTCCCCCCTTCCTCCCAGGTCCCTTTCTCCTCCTTTTCTGTGCTTCATTCTTTCTTCCTTTTCTTCCTTTTTAAGACATCACTTCCCTCAGCCAAGGTGTTCACAGTAGACTTTGGCACGACTTTGGAACAATCTGGACCCATGATTTTGTAATTTGAGGACAGGTGAGATTGTCCTGGGAAAACATATAAACTGCAGTTACTAGATTTCCACCGTATTAAATATCACCCTTGAAGTTACTTGGTATGAAATAGAGCCTGAAGGTATTACCAAATTCATGATCTAACTTGGGCTTTTTGCTGATGATGGATGTTCCTGGAGAAGTTTGGCCTTAGACACAGTCAACAGGTAAGTCATTTTGCAGATCCTAAACTAGATTCTATTTAATTGTGGCTTTTAGTTTGTGACTCTTTTACCTCTTTTTATTTCTGAATTTTCTGTTGGTTTAATGAAATAATTATTTGTTAACACCATATGTTTTTCACAGACATACTTAAAAAAAAATCCTGTCTCTCTCTTTGTCATTTCTAGAAACTCAAATGTATTGAGAAGTATAAAAGAAAGGTGTTGCTTTCTGAGTTGTATTGTCAGTGCTACTGATCTGGTTTCTTCCTGCTCTCTAGGACTAGCTGTGACCAAATGTACAACCTTGTTGGCCTGGGCAAGCGCTTGTGCAAAATGCAAGTCTAGTTTTATCTTCCAGATTAGATAGACAGCACTGCCTGTATTTATATTCCTTTCTGTTAGAATAACAACAGCATTTTTCTCTTTGGCATCATACAGTTCATGGTTATCTCCTTCCTTGTGAGTCAGGGAAGTAATGATGGAAGAAGGTTGGGCCGACTTCAGGCCTGGTGATTGGTTTATGTTCTGTGGGGTACAAGTCCAGTAATGCTTCTGTGTAGTTCCTGCTCAGTTGGTCCCAAATTGCCATCTACAAAGTATTTAGTGAATGCCTCTGTGCCAGGTACTGAGAGAAGCTTTGGAGAATCATTTCTTCTCTCTCTACAGAAAAATACATGCAGAGATGGGGAGCCGGCTTTGGTTGTGTTACATTGATAAGGCTGGGAACTACATTTCCAAAAGTGAGACACATGTGATAGATTTGGAAGGCAAATAAGAAGTAAGCCACTCTTACCATGGAAACACCATGGGAGTCACACAGGCACACGGCAGTGTCTGGTGGCTCCAGGTTGCAGCTCTTCTCCTTGACTGTTGGCTTCTATGCCTAGCAGTGGCCCCAGGCCAACCAAGTGCATGATGGCAGCCCCTGCGAAAAGGCTTCAGAGAATACTCTCTCTGCATTTCTGTGCTGGTGCCAGCCATGCTCATACTTTTGGGGATTTTTCTGCAAGCATTGATCTGTGTGCCCAAACCCTGCTCGAGTCTGTCATGAACACTGACTCCTCTGATCCTCTGACTCTGCCCTTCCAGGTCTTCACTTCTGCAGATCTCTCCAGGTACGTTCAGTTTATTTAGTAAGTCCCTAGTTCCCACCATGCTTATGGTGGCTCTGCTTTCCTGAGTGGTCTTCATGGATAGCCCTGGCAGTGTAGGGAAACACCAAGTGCAGGAACACCCACTGAATTTCACTAGAAAGATCCACACAAATCGTTTGGAAAATTAGAGGATGAAAAATTCCCTAGGACAGCCCCACGTTGACATTGGTTTTCCAGTTCCTCAGGTAGAACACCGATCTGCTTTTTAGATGTTATAATTTAATCTAGTTACTATGCACAATGGTGGTCTTTTGAGGACAGAAGATAAGTTGAAGACTTGGGAGATGAAAGAGTAACAGTAAATCCTGGGGGAAACTTGGTCATCATTGTAGTTTTAGGCCTCCTTTCCTTATATTTTAGAGTTAAGAAACAGAAAAATGTGTTTCTTCTCTTGTTGTAATTAGGCATTGCCCTTACATTGCCCATTTGCTGTGGGTAATTTACCCAGCTCTGGAAAAATTTAAAAGAGGACAGTGTAATACCAGTTGCCATAGAAATGCTGGTCTCTGTGGAATCATCCAATAATAGTATAGTGGTCCCCACAAAACCAAGGAGGAATGTGCTTGTTTGTTCTATCACTTTTCCTCCACTAATAGGGATTTATTGAGTAGCTATTTTGCAGAAGGAACATTTGAGCTAAACCCTGTGCTTTTTGATGCTAGATGTGTGTGTGTGTGTGTGTGTGTGTGTGTGTGTGAGAGAGAGAGAGAGAGAGAGAGAGAGAGAGAGAGAGAGATATTATTGTGGTTTTAGTTGAGGACATCACATTATATGGAGAAACCACATTTTAAGAATTTTCATATTGGATACAACATGGTACTGTCATAGTGGCTGAAGGTGGAAAAAGGAATGAACCTAGAAGCCAGGTGCTGTGGTGCACAACTGTAATCCCAGCTGCTTGGGAGGCTGAGACAAGAGGATAGAGTGTTCAAAGCCAGCCTCAGCAAAGGCAAGGCACTAAGCAACTCAGTGAGATCCTTTCTCTAAAAAAATACAAAATAGGGCTCGGGATGTGGCTTAGTGGTCGAATGCCCCTGGGTTCAATTCCTGGTACCCCCCCCCCAAAAAAAAAGAACAAACCTAGAAATTTATTATACACCTAGGTCCTAGAGTGGTAGTGATTGCATGCTATTTAGGACCATAGGAGAAAACCTGGGTGGTGAGGATGAAGAAGACAGGAGTGATGGCAGCACACTGGGCAGTTACTGTGAGGAAGGGAATATGGGGTAGGGTGAACAGGGTTGGCTAGTTCCAGGGAACTCTCAGTCATTCCAGGGGTGGTCCCTGGAATAAATCAGGGTAAATATTGGCTTGGTATGTGATAGTTATGTAATAAGGGAGTTAAGGGTACAGACTCAAGATTGGTTAGTCGAATATATAGAATCTTTCATCTATCAATGAAGGATTACACTTTCTTTTCAGAAGCACATGGAACATTCTCTAAAATAGACCACATCTTAGTCCACAAATCAACTCTCAACTCTTAGCAAATACAGAAAGAAAAGACATAAGAGCTTGCGTTCTATCAGAACATAATGGAATGAAATTAGAAATTAATAATAAATAAAAAACAGAAGCTACTCTAACACCTGGAGACTAAATAACACACTAGTGAGTGATCAGTAGATAACAGAAGAAATCAGGGATGAAATAAAAAAAATACTTAGAGGCAAATGGACAGTAGCAACACAACATATCAAAATCTGTGGGACACTATGGAGGCAGTTCTAACAGGAAAGTTCATTGCATTGAGCTCACTCATTAAAAGAACAGAAAATTACCAAATAAATAATGTAACTTTACATCTCAAAGCCCTAGGGAAACAAACAAACAAACCAGGAAACCAGCACCAAAAGCAGTAAAAGACAGGACATCATTAAAGTCAGAGCCGAAACTGATGAAATTGAAACAAACAAAAAACAGTTTAAAAAATTGAAGAAAAAAAGTTGTTTCTTTGAAAAAAATAAACAAAATTGATAAATCCGTAGCCAAACTAACAAAGAGAAAAGCCTCAAATTATTTAAATTTGTGAAGAAAAAGGAAATATCACCATGGACACCACTGAAATAGAGACAATAAAAAGAGTCTACTTTGAAAATCTATACTTCAAAAAAATAGAAAACCTTGAAACATCAGCAAAATATGACGTACCCAGATTGAACCAAGGGGACACAGAACATTTAACAGATCAATTTCAAACAATGTAATTGAAGACTCCATCAGAATTCTACTAAAAATGTCCAGGACCAGATGGATTCTCAGCCGAGATCTACAAGACCTTGAAGTAAGAACAGACACCAGTCCACTAAAATTATTCTATGAAATAGAAAAAGGGATCTGTTCCAAACTCATTCTGTAAAGCTAGTATCACCCTGATACCAAACAAAGACACACCAAAAAAATAAAACTTCAGATCAATATCCCTAATGAACATAGATGCAAAAATTCTCAATAAAATACTGTCAAAAACATATTAAAAAGATAGTGAACCATGATCAAGTGAGTTTCATCCCAGGGATGCAAGGTTGTTTCAACATACAGAAATAAGTGAAAGAAATTAACCACATCAATAGACTTAAAGACAAGAATCACATGATTATCTCAATAGATGCAGAAAAGCCATTTGACAAAATTTAGCATCTACTCAAAACAGTAGAAAAACATGGGATGATAGGAACAAACCTCAACATTGTAAAAGCTGTATATGTTAAACCTAAGGCCAATGTCATGGTAAATGGTGCAAAATTGAAAGCATTCCCTCTAAAAACTGGAACAAGACAAAGAGGCTCTCTTTCCCTACTCCTATTCAACATAGTCTTTGAAACCCTAGCCAGATTAATTAGAAGAAAGGAATTAAAAGGTTATGTGTTGGCGGGGTGGGGAAAGGAGAAGGTCAAACTATCTTCATTTGCTGAGGACATAATTCTATATTTAGAAGACCCAAAAAACTCTACTAGAAAGCTTCTAGAATCTATAAACAAATTCAGCAAAGTCGCAGGGTATAAAAAACACCCATAAATCAATTGCTTTTCTATAAACCAATGATGTATCATCTGAAACAAAAATCATCCCCTTTATAATAGCTTCAAAAAATGGGAATCAAGCTAAAAAAAGAGATGAAAGTCCTCTATAATGACAACTACAGAAGAAAGAAAGGATTTGAAGAAGACCTCAAAAAAAAAAAAAAACGGAAAGAACACCTATGTTCTTAGATAGGCAGAATTAATATTATCAAAATATCTATACCACCAAAAGCACTCTACAGATTTAATGCAATTCCCATTAAAAATCCCAATGGCATTCTTCATAGAAATAGAAAAAGCAATCACTATATGCATTTAGAAAAATAAGAAGCTCATAACCAAAGCAATCCTTTGTGAGAAAAGTGATTACAGGATACATCACAAAACCAGAACTTAAATGATACTACAGAGTTGTTGTAACAAAAATGGCATGATATTGGCACCAAAACAGACATGAAGCCCAACGGAACCACATAGAAGACAGAGAGACACCCCCATATAAATACAGTTATATCTTACTAGACAAAGTCACCACAAACATACCTTGGAAAAGAGAAGGCCTCTTCAACAAATGGTGCTGGGAAAACTGGAAACCATGTGTAGCAGAATAAAATTTAACCATTATCTCTCACCCTGCATAAAACTCAAAGTGGATCAAGGACCTAGAACCAGAGACCCTGTACTTACTAGAAGAAAAAGTAGGACCAACTCTCTATCATGTCAGCTTAGGAACCAACTTCCTCAATAAGATTCCTGAAGCACAAGAAGTAAAATCAAGAATCAATAAATTAGATGGGGTTAAGCTAAAAATCTTCTTCACCAAAAAGGAAACAACCAAGAACATGAACAGATATCCTACAAAATGGGAGAAAATCTTTTCCACCTGTACCTCAGATCAAGTATTATTAATCTGCAGATTATATAAAGATCTCAAAAAACTTAACACTAAAATCCAAAAATACAAAACACAAAAATAATCAATAAATGGGCAAAGAAATTGTACAAGCACTTCACAGAAGAAGAAATATGAATGGTCATAAAATAAATGAAAGATATTCAACATCTCTAGCAATTAGTGAAATGCAAATTAAAACTACACTTAGACTCCATCTCACTCCAATCAGAATGACAATTATAAAGAATACAAGTAGCAATAAATGTTGGCAAGGATGTGAGGAGAAAGACACTCTTCATACATTGTTTGTGGGATTGCAATTTGGTGCAACCATTATGGAAAGCAGTATGGAGATTCTTCAGAAATCTTGAAATAGAACCACCAATTGACTCAATTTTCTTACTCCTCGGTCTATACCCAAAGGACTTAAAATCAGTATGATATAGTGATGCAGCCACATCAATGTTGATTGCAGCTCAATTCATAGTAGCCAAGCTATAGAAATTACCTACATGTCCTTCAGAGAATTAATGGATAAAAGAATGTGGCATATATACAAAATTGAATATTACTCAGCCATAAAGAGGAATGAAATTATGGCATTTTCTGGTAAATGGGTGGAGCTGGAGAATATCATGTTAAGTGAAATAAGCCAATCCCCACAAAATAAAGACTAAATGTTCTCTCTGATATTTGGTTGCTAACCCAAAACAAAGGAGGATTGAGGGAAAGGAAGAAGTCCATTGGGTAAGACACAGGGGAATGAAGGGAAAGTAGGGGAGAGGAATATGAAGGACAGTAGAATAATCTGACATAACTTTCCTATCCTTGTATTTGAGTACAAAACCAGGGTAACTCTGCATCATGTACAACCACCAGAATGGGATCCTAAATAGAATAAGTTTTACTCTATGTATTTATAATTTGCCAAAATGCATTCTACTCTCATGTATAATTAAAAACAGAGAAACAAACAAAAAATACAAAATAATAACAACATGGCACTGAAATTTTAAAAAAAATTGTTGGTTATATATGAAGAGTGGAGGCAAGTTGTTGCTGTCTTAAGAATTAGGTAGCTCTGGGAGGGCCAGTCTTTCCTGAGACAAAGATATTTAAGATGTTGAAACATTGTAATATATTAAATAATAAAAAATAGTTATAATACAAACGATGAGATTTAGAGTATGTTTGTACTTTTCTTCCCAAACAGAACACCAGTTTTCAAAAGCAATGGCTACTTCTGGCAAGGATGTAAGTTCTGTGCTGTTGTGGGAGTTGAGCAGTAGGCATGGCATGCAGAATGTTATTTTTTGCTGAAAGGAGCCGTTACCTCTGTTGGAATAGTCTTGATAAATTTCCCAGGTCAAGTCGTATTTACAGATGAAGAAATAGCCTCCCAAAGGAACAGCAGCTCACCCCAGGCTACTCAAACAGATGTCAGCCTTGGAGTTGGATGTTGGGTCTCTTGGTCTCTAGGCCTTTTCCTCAGTGCTGGACGGCATAGGAAGCATTACAGAACAAATATTTTCTGGACATTTATTGTGTGTTAAAAAAGATATACTTGTAGATTTTTTTCCTACTTATTCCTTATAAGAACTCCATGATAGAATTTTACTGTTGAACTCATTTTACCGATGAGGTTCTGAGATGAGAGAGCTTGTTTCAGTTCACATAGTTAGTAAATGAGAAACTAAGAGACTGCTCTGGGCATATTTGAATATAGGCATCACACATCATTGACTTGTCTTTCTTAATTTTCACAAGAGATAATCCCCAGAGGCCAGGATCATGAGGTAGAGCCCTTGCCTAGCATGCATGAGGCACTGGGTTCAAACCCTGGCACCACATAAAAATTAAAGAAAATAAAGGTATTATGTCCATCTACAACTAAAATAAAATTATATATATGTGTGTGTGTGTGTGTGTGTGTGTATTTTTTTAAATAAAAGGAAGAAAGAATCCCCAGATTTGGTGCCTGTGTTTTAGAAATGAGGAAACTGAAGCACAGGGAGATTCTGTAAACTAAGTGTAAATGTCATATCTAATAAATGGCAGGATCAAATTTGGAAACCTCACAGTTGAACCCAGAATCTTCCATAATAATGAATTCAAACACAGAAGGACATAACTGGGTATGGAGTGGCTAGAGGGATGCATATATGCACCCAGGGCTTTGTCCTCTCTCTATCTAGACAGGAGAAAACCCCAAGGATTGGAAAAAGACTTGAAAGGGAAATAGGAAAGGTTTATTTCTCAGCATCTCTCAGCAACACACTATAAAGTCAGGGCAAAGCTGAAGTTCTAGGCCTTGGCCAAGAATGATGTCCAGGGAGGTACACCTTCCTTCTTAAAAACAAACAAACAAAAAAACACTCCCCCCCCCCCCCCAGAGATCAGACCTGGACATTGTAGGAGTTCCTTTCCTCATCCAAACTGAAGCCTAGGGCTGGGATGTGGCTCAAGCGGTAGCGCGCTCGCCTGGCATGCGTGCGGCCCGGGTTCGATCCTCAGCACCACATACAAAGATGTTGTGTCCGTCGATAACTTAAAAAAAAAAAAAACAAAAAAACAAACTGAAGCCTAGTGCTGCTCATTCGCTGCCACATCTTAGGAGCTAACAAAGCCTATTCTGATAAAACAATGTTAATTAGAGCCTAGGTGATGGATGAAAAGTGTAAGTAGGAAGTCTATTAAGACACCTGGATTTGCTGGTTATTGCAGCTTAACCTAGCCTTTCCTCATTGATACTCACACAAGGGTGTGTGTGTGTGTGTGTGTGTGTGTGTGTGTGTGTGTGTTTTAGGGAGAGGCTAGATGGAGGAGACAAGATGAGAAGGAAAAGTGAGAGAAGAGATAGCTTATGCTTTTGGTCTTTTCTTTCTGTTGTTTTGTTTTTTGTTGAGAGTGCTGGGGCTCAAACCCAGGGCTTTGTGCATGTTAGCAAGTGCTCTTCCTCTAAGCAACACAACCCCAGCCTTGTCTTTTGTTTTTAACTTAAAAAAGAATAACCAATTTTAAGTGGGTATTGGGAAGAGTTAGAGGCATCATCTCATTCAGTTCTTACAAAAAATGATCTATCATGTCTAATCCATAGTCTTATTTTTACAAAAGATGAAACTCACACATGGTGTGGTTAAATAACTCAACTAAGGTCTAACATAAGTACTTAGGAACTAAAACCTAAAGTTTTGGTTTTGGATTTTGGTTTTGGTTTTGGTTTGGATTCTAATTACAAAACTGTATGTTTTTCTATGGTTTAAAGTTGTTTAAATATGGCCGATCACCAACATGATATTGACTATTAAATTATTGCATTTGAGTAGCCTGATTAAGTCAGACCCTGTTTAAGTCAGGTTTGATGCTATATTTGTATTTGTCAGGCTCTGCTCCAGATATGGTAGAGGCTGAGAGGATAAATAATTCCCAAGGATGCTCAAAGATCAAGGACTCAAGTAGTATGTAAATCACTCTAGAGTGAAGGAGCAGATCATAAATGCCACAGAAAGAATATATCATAGCCCAGGGGTTTCACAGAAGTGAGAGATTTCTTCTAAAGAATATATAATGAAAGTTCTTTTATGATTTGTATGAGTTTGAACAATAAAAAAGTACAGGAAAATTATGAATGTAATTGTAAGGAATTTATATGTGATATACCTTTGAAAGGTTACATTGTATCCAAAGTCTTGTCATCAAATAGATGAAATTGGAGCTCTTAAATTACTATGCATGGTATTTACTAGATGCATTAATAACTAAGAGTTGTGAAGAGAAAGGAGTTGGTGCTGGGAGCTGAGCAGAGACTGAAATATTTTCAAGAAATTCACTGTTAGGTCAATGATCTCTGCAATGGTTCAATTAGCAGTGATAGTAAACACATCCCTGGTGACATTTCTCAATAAAATTTAAGTCTTCCTTATTGATATTTTTACACACACACACACGTGCACACACACAGAAATTAGCTTCGCTGAAAGCCAGAGCAGATGACAGTAGACACAGTGGCATGACTTATAACATGGTGTAATCCTGGATTATTCCACTGGGAAAAGAAGCTATCATTTTTCAGGTGCTATTTCTGTTTTCCAGGAAATAACAGGTTCTTATTTATAATCTGCAGGTTTCTAGGATCAATAGCAAGAGGAACTCTTTATTGGTATTTTTTTCCTACAAATGTGGCAGAGTGAAGACAAGTCATCACTTTTCAATGTGACCACACTTCTGACACATTTGACGGGGGTTTGAGTTTAATTTCCCAGTAATTTCCTGCCTCATTTATGACCAAAATATAGGCTTCTAGCTGCCAGTATAGCTTTATCTCTTGTACAGATGTCACACCAAGGTGGCCTGACTTTATTGGTTTTTCCTCTGTCTACCTCCCTTCCCCTCACCAACATTTCAGTGACAGCAGAGGAGCAGTGTGACTCGATAGCCAGTTTAATGTCCAGTGTGCTCTCTGCATTGGCTCCAGGTGTGATTCAGAACTCAGACTACCTGGGTTCCAAACACACTGGGCCTTCTACTAGACCTAATAACAAGGATATAATTCTTTGAATCGGTTAACAATGCACATGGTCTTTGGTGTAAGACCTGTGTTCGAATTCAAGTTGAACCACTGATTCTAGATACTTTTGGAGAAGTCATTGATCTTCTCAGGACCCAGATCTTGAGAGTTCTGGTAGGCTTTACTTGGGTGTAGGTGTTACTTCATGAAGGGGGACGTCTATGTTAAGGTATGTAGCCAAACGCTGGGTTTGGTGACCTGTGAGACAATAGATCTCAGTGGTAGAGGCTCTGGAGAAGTTAGTATTGAAAAATAAGATTCATCCACTTGTCAGTGGGATGGTTTCTCACCTTCAATGTTGTCTTCATTTCTAACAAATGTGTACTAGGTTTTGCCAAGAATCTATGGGCCTCAGCCATGGGGGTGTACTCCAGGAACCCACATAGATTAATAACAGGCAGAGGAAGACAACCATAGGAGATAAAGGAGGAGAGAAAAAAATTTTCTGATTAAGTGCTTTGATCTAGAAATCTCTGGGGGAATCAGGTGTGTGTTTGTGTGTGCATTTGTAAGATCTAAACCCTAAAGTTCTTATCTGTCAGGCTAATTGCTATAATGAACACAGGTAAATACTGCTAGGCCCTGACATAGGTCTTGACAGGTAAAGAAAGAGAGTTTTATATTTGCAGGAGAGTTTGAGTCATGATGAAGCATCTGTTCCCTGAGTGTGATTAAATTATTACTGTTCAAAGAATACCTAAAACAGTGTCCCCAAAACGAGACATTGGAGTATGAAGATTTCTGCATCAAATATGTATTCAAAGGTTCTATAACGATCTGACTGCTACCTTTCCCCTGAGCCAGCAAATGATCATAAAGAGACATTTCCTTTGGGAAATGGATTTCGTATATTTGAGAGAGAACCTACACCATGATGCTCATGAGCGGCAAATCAGGAATACTGGAGCTGTTATTAGCAGCCCTGGAGATCATGAGAGCCCCTCCATGATTTCTGAACTCCCACTCCCTATAGGTTGCCAGCTCTAGGAGAGTGAAAGGGGGAGTTGGAAAGGGTAAGAAAGCTTGTAATATCAGTGTCTCTTTAGCTCTGTGAATTTTCCCTTGAAAACTGTTTGCAGAAGAGATATTGGGGAAAAGTTACAAGAAATCATTCACTGACATTAACAGGTGAATTGGCTGCCTCCATTTGTGTTAGTGCCTCTGAATCTCAGCAAAAAAAAAATAAAACAAACATTTATTTTCCATAAAAAGTGTTTACTTGTTCCATATTATAATCCTAGATGCTCTTAACTTGATATTCTGCTTTACCGTTGTGTTGTTAAACCCATGTTTCTGTCAGATTGTTGAGTGTGAGTTACGATCCCTTACACATTCCTGATTTATACCTTGCCTGTTCAGATAGAAAGAAATAAAATATCTCAATTTTGATGGATGTCAATATGAACGGTTAGTGGAGCTATCAATAATACTAGATGATCTTTCCTAGGAACCAAATACTCAAATAAATAAATGTCTATAGTTTAAGCTAATGAGAAGAAGAATGAACCCCAGAATGGGTCACATAAAGCAATGGATCCTATAATTATAAATTAAAAAATGCATTTGAGAAACACTGGCTCAATAATTTTTCCTGTTATACTTTTACTATAGGATTACAGGAAATTTTAATATACTAGTGTGAATTTCAAATTCCAGCCCGTCTTGCAGGTTGATTATTCTATGAATCCCTTTGGAAATAGCTTGTTTAGATGACTTTTCCTCCTTATTTTATATTCAGATTTTGAAATGCAGTCAACATACTGTGAGGGTAACATTACCTTTCAGTGGATTAGATGTAGTCTTGAAATGAATCAGGAGCTGTTGACTACCCAACAGGCAGTCATTCTTTGATGATTTCTTCAACTTCTTTATTTAGAGCCTATCACTCTATTTTAAGGGATGTGGTCATGATTCCATTACCTTTGCCGGACATTTATTTTCCATGCTTCCATTCCAAAGTTAGAAGTATTGATGTGACCCAATTCTGGTCAAAGAGAAATGAGACACCTGTTAGGAAGATTCTGGAAAATTACTGTGATTTTATTTGTCTTCCTTTCTCTTTCTTATTGTAGTTCCTGAGATCAAATCCAGCGCCCCTTGCACTCTAGGCAAACCCTTTACCACAAAGCTACATCCCCAACCCAAATGTTGTGATTTCTAATAGGAGAAATTTGTAAGGAGGAGCTTCTTACATGCCATTTCTTTCCCCTTCCTCTCTTGATGTGGTTGGTGCTGTGGAGAAGTGTCATTTACAGAAGCTCAAAGAAGCTCATAACAATGGAAGAAATTTGTGAGTTCTGATGATGCTGTTAAAGCTCTACACTGTGCCTGGAACTACCTTCTTCCACATGACCAGTTACACAGATGATCAGTGTCCTTAGGTGTAAGCAGCTGTCCATCTGCTTTCCTAATACACCCTCACTGATACATGCTTTAATTTTTTGTTTTGTTTTTAACTGTTTCCACCTCTTCCTCACTCATTTCTCCAGTTTCTGCTTCTCAGACTGGGAATAACTCAAGGAAACAAGGTCCTTTCTTTGAATGTTTTCAAAAGTTCCGACTGTAGTTTGTTCTGGCTTTATTTATTTTTTTCATAGACTGCTGAAATTGGAGGTTTTCCCCATTCCTCAAGATGCTGACAATAGGTTTTTGTTCTCTCTAACAAGAAATGGTCAACAAAATATTGGTGCACACATTGTATATACTAATATATACTAATTAACTAGAGTTAATTAGACTCTAATTCACTAGAGTCAGCACTCACTTTCTAATTATAATAATCACTGGGTTAAGTTGTAGGCAGCACATATGCATTTCGAATAGAATCTTGGTAACAAAAGATAAATCATGCCCAGAAACTTTGGGGAAGATATTCATTCAGCTGATGGAGGTTCACCCTTTGTTTCCTTGGCTCTGCTGCCTTCCTGAGCAGCTGGGTTTCTTGTTGGCAAGTGGGCTCTCAGGAACTAGCTTGCAGTATCTGTAGGTCCTAGGGCCATAATTACATAATAATGTACCCCTTAGGATTCAGGGGATGCAAAACTGAGATATTCTGAAAAGTAACTGCTGGTTTAGGATCTCTTAACTTTTGGACATTTTATGCATTGCAGCTAATGCATTTCTTGCTATCTCTTAATAAATTTAGTTAATGGTCATGTTCCTGGTCATCCTTCTGCTGCAGGGTGGCCTTTTCCCACTCAGTGCTTCTTTAAGGAGTTTGGAGCATCATATCTATTCTTAGAGTTAGAGAAAGTGGAAGAATGAAAATAGCACAAACCATTAAAAAGTGTTTTATTGTTTAAAAAAATTTAAAAGTGACACAAATACAAACTACCTAGAACTATTATTTACATTGAATAAATGGAAAATGGTTATACAAATAATTACAAGGGATTCCTACAAATAAATGTGAAAGAGAAAGCTAAACACAGAGCACAACATATGAAATTGTCATTAAGAAAAGAGGAAAGAAACATGAATAGTCAATGAAGACATGAAAAAATGCTCACCCCTTAAAATAAACCCTGAAATCCCATTTTGTACTTATTGTATTTGACAAATTCCATGCAGTTGGTAAGGAAGTAGAAAATGAGAACACTTATATACCACTAGTGGGAGTGTGAATAGGTGAAATCCTTTTGAGTGAAGTTGGCAATGTTTTGTGAACTTAATATTCATTCTATTCCTTTGAATAAATGATTTTTTGCATGTATGTGTATGTATGCATATATGTACATGTATATTTTCTCCATAGTTTGTGTATATAGTGTGTGTGTGTGCGTATCTTCTGTGTTGAAAAATTATACTTACTCCCCTTAGGATACCACATACATATACATTGTCTTCAAGTGTGCACCCCTAGAAGACAATCGGGGGGATACATATCTGAGACATGTGGAATTGTGTGCATGTTTTTATATCTGTGTATATGTCCCAAAGAAGTTATTTCATATTTGCACAATGAATCATAAGAGGAATGATCGATGTAGCCTCACGTGTTAAACCCAAAATAATTAGAATTTGCTTATGCATGGCAATAGCTAAATAATTGGTAATATATACACTCAAAGGAAAAACTGTCAGTGAAAATTAATGTGCTATATATTTACATTTAACTCATTATCTAAGGTAAAAGAAAAATAGCCAAATATGCGGGTGTGTATGCGTTTGTATGTATATAAATGTAAGAACATGTAAAGCACAACAAACCAACAAAAGGCTAGCTGAAAGTAGTCTTCAGGGGAGGAGATATTTTGGGACCAAAATAAGTTTTGCAGTAGAAGATAAGACTGTTCTGCTCTGGCTCATAGTGGAGCCAACTTACTGTAAGATGCAGGCTCTGTCACTGGAACTTGGAGAATCACTCTGTTTTCATTATCTGATCAAGTAGTCATTGCTTCTGCCCTCTTGTCAAAGCTGCTACCTGGGGGGAGATAGTGTGATAGATTCATGTGTGAGATGCTATTCATGTGTGGTTACAAAACAGCATCTGAAGAAAGATGAAACTCTTGCAGAGCGGCCTGCTCTGAGAGATAAGGGAAAGGAAGGGTCACAAACCATTTTCCATTCTTCTTTTGCTATGAAGCATCACCTGGGGGAGAGTTTCAGAAACTCTAAAGTCATTCACTTAATCAAACAGACATTACCTGTTGCTTGGACCTTTGCAGTGGTCTCTTAAAAAACTGCTCTCCCCACCCTTTATCCCTGCCAGCAGTCTCTGCCTCCTTCCTACAAATTAAATCTCCTAAGGATGTAACTCCCACCATTTATATCCAGTTTTGTCTTCTGTGTGTCGAGGTCCTGATTCTGCTCCCTTTAACATCTGGCTCCAGCTGACTGGCTGGTCTTACCATCAGCTCACTGCATGGACATTTGCTGAGAGTATCATCAGTTGAGCAGACTTTTTTGTAGTCGCAGAGTCTTGGGGGAGAGCCAGATGAGCCAGGGTGCTTTCCTCAGACTACAGACAAGAGTACAGCTACAAATAAGATCAGTGAGCATGGCACAAGTGCTATGCATTCAATAAAACGTGCCAATGAGTAACTAGGGACATTAGATAGCATGATCAGGGAAGACTGCTTTGAGGAGGTGACATCTGAGCTGGGGTCAAAGAAACAAGTATAACCATGCAAGTGTCAGAGAGAGGGATGTCTTGTCTTGTTTCTTACACTCTGACCCAGTTAGCCTCTTTCTGAGCACAGTCTAGTCTACCTCAATACCATTCCTCCCATCTCCACCTGTGGGAGCTCCATGCTATTTGTAATGCCATCTCCTTCCTGGAGGTTTACCTGTCCTGCCGAGCCAAGCCATCAAGCTTAGCTCTCATAGTAACATTGGTGTCCATACTGGGATCTTCCCAACGTTATTTGAGGCTCTCTTGATGACATATGGCAGAAACTTGGTTGGAATAGGTAAGTACACAATGGCATTGGTTTTGGTAAATAGACCGTCAAATAAGCAGAGGCAGAGCTGGTCCCAGGAGTGACTGTTTCATGCAATCTTCAAAATGCAAGGTGCTCCTAGAAGCTGCTTTGTATCGGCTTGTGGTTCTGAAAAGTATCTCTCCAGCAGCCACCGAATCCCATCAGTTAGTTATTTCATCAGTTTCCTGGTTCCTTCCTTACCAGGCCTTCCTGCTGTCCCTCACATGCTGATTCTTGATGCCAGCTCCAGTTGCCCCACAGCCCATCTTCAGAAGTCTGGGTCCAGGTACCTGTGACCCCTCCCTCAAATTCCATGAGTCAGCCAGCAGCCTCCCCTCAGATGATAGGTCCTTATCTCTTTGAAAAGAGTTTCTTCATGTGCTTCCTCCATTAAAGCCAAGTGTCCTTTGTCTTTTGGCTTGTTCTGTCTCCTAACTTTATACCTAGTTAACAAGGCTGGACAGTAGGTTCTGTCTGTTGAAATAACAAGGATGGCGGCTTCTGTCTCCAGAGAGCTCCTCTTCCATAACCAAAGGAGCGTTTTCACAAACTCGAAAGCTAGACAGTGTCATATGGAAATAAGCTGCCAAATCTTTTTCATTTCCAACAAGGTCCTAAAGCCAATCATTTTCCATATGACATATAATAAAATAATGAATAGTGAACTAAACTCATTGATCCTAATAGCTTATCATGTGTCTGGGACAGGGAGTCTCTAAAGGCATCTAGGAGGGAAACCTATTTTAACCAGTCTAAATGTAGTTTACTTTGGGACTAAAACCACCTTGTCTCTCTCAAGGGGATACCTGCCATTCTCTCATTCTTCTTTTAATTGTGAAAATGTTTAACCTTACATGTTCCACTCCTTCCTGCAACCAGAACAGCTGCATCAACACTGTCACGATGCATGGCAAATTGTTTTTACTTGCTCACGAGTGTATTGCATCCAGCAGTTCTTTTTAGCTGTGACAGGAATAAAAGAAGTGATTTTAGTCCATCAGTGCTTGTACTCATCGCCCCTTCCTGACGACATTTATGGGTTTCTCTGATGTCAGCTCCTGAGTTTATTTGAGGGAACAGAATCCCAGTAAAGATGGTTAGAATACTTGAAAGGAGTAACAGGATCAGGTTGATATGAATGAAAAATAACAAGAGTAGGCAGAGTGGGGAGAGAAAAGCTTGCTTGAGCTTAAGGCTGACTTAAAAATATATATTTTCATTTGTATTCTTAAGGAGATTTCAAAATAAAGGAAAGGAGAGAGAGATTTTGAAGGTTGCTGCCTCGCATGAATAAGGCAGGGTGAGAGTGAGAACTTAAGAAGGTTTGCTCAGAGTTATGAATGGAATCTGCATTTGGTAGACACAAATAGGCCTCAAAGAAAATAATAATATATTTTAATTGTCTATAGTTGTCACCAAGATATTTCTTAAAATGTGACTCCGTGTTCAATTTGCAGTTAAGCCTATGTGTTTTGATATGGTTTATATTGTCATTGAGTATTTTCTAATTGACCCCATACCCAATACAATAAATATTTCTGGAACACAGAGACTAAGCAACTACACAGTACCCTTGCCCATCAGTATTGAAAATGGTTTTGTTATATTAGTGTAATATGTAACATGAATCACTTATTGTGAATCAAGCCCTATGCCAAGATTTGTCTATGGCTGGCCTTACTTAATACACATAGAAGCAATGAATGGGCATTATTATTATTATTATTATTATTATTATTATTATTATTATTACTTTTCAAGATAAAACAGGGATTTCTAGCTCTTTAGTAACTAGGCCCAAAGTAATTCATGCACCTTAAAAATATTTTTAGCAACCTGTAGTGCTCTGGCTTTTTCAGGACAACTTTATAAAGTACAGCTCTCTAAAGAATATCTCACTCCCCTGTTCTTTCCTCCTAATCATATGACATCAGAGAGACATCAGCGGCTGCAGGATGGAGAAGTTTGAGGCACGAGTCCCTGGTCACTTCCTAGGCTGCTTCTGTCTTTCGGCTGGGGCACTAGACTCCCCTTTGTCTTTCTCACTTCTTTACAGGTCCTCATCCATCCTCACTTTCCCCACATCTCCCAAACTGCTAGCAGATGGCCAGGATAAAATCCACACTTTTATTATTTAAAAAATATTATTTTGAAAAGGAAAAGAGATGAAAGTTTTTAGGAGGAATGAATGCCACATTGATTAGAGATTTCTCTTTATGGCAGTTTCTTTAGTATTTCTGAAGAGAAGTAATTAATCCTGTCATTGGATCCTTTTATTTCTATCCATTAGGAATTTACCTTTTTTAAAATTTGTATTTTTGTGTTGGGGATTGAACCCAGAGCTATGTTCATGACAGGCAAGTGCTCTACCACTGTGTTAGAGCCCACAGGTTTTTTTTTTCCTTTTCATAAAACAAAATCTGGGTAAAATATATGAGAGACATATAAAGACATCTCTCTGGGATAGAATTTTGATATGTTTTGGTGACTGAGAAAGTCACAGGGAGGTTGGAGACAGGATTCTTGAAGTTCAAGAACAGATTGCTGGAGCATTTGATCTCATTGGCGCCCCCTGCCTGTCCTGGCTTAGAACTTCAGCTCCTTGCATTCCTTTGTCAAAGAAGAGTCATCAGATAATCATCCTCTATACCATAATATGCACAGATGTTATGTGTCAATTTAAATAAAAATAAAAATGAATAATATACAATGAATCTGAACTAACTCAAAGGGAAAAAAGAAACATTTAGTTATATTTGGTATTCAGCACCTGGAACAGAGCAGATTCCTGATGTATATTCCTTGAGTCAACAAATAAAATAATCCAGGAATAAATGCACGAAGAAGTGAACAGTGAGACCAGATGGATGAACATCAACAAAAGAATGTTATGACCTCCACTGTGATTTATTAAAACATACCCTGTGCCAGGCCGTCTCCTAAATGTGCTTCTATTTCCTCATCAAAACACAATAATAAGAACTTGTGATGGGAGACACCAGTGCAATTATCTTACTAATAAAGACATGGAAGTTTAAAGATGTTAAGAAATATCACTTTTGAAAGGTGGTCAGTAGTAAGTCTCAGATTGTAATTCATCCTTTTTTATCTAACAAAATGAAAGATTTTGCAGAAACACAGTGAAGGTCTTGTTATTTCTAATATACAGATAAACAAACTGAGGTTCACAAACATTGGCCCACACTTGTGTGGGTATTGGGCTCAGTCTATCCCAAGTTTGACCCCCAAATCCTTCTTTAAAGGTTGCATGATTTTGGACATTTATTTATCCTTTCAGAACTTCACTCATTAAAACTTAGAAGTAAGAATAATGTTCCATCCACTATGTTGTTGAGATAATGAAAAATGAGATCATCAGACAAATCCTTAACACAGGGCCAGTAGTTAGAAAACTTGATAAATATTTCGTTTTCAGTATTTCAGTGTATTTACACATCTACTGAACACCCCCTCCCCAACACCCCAACACACACAGATGACATAAAGTAGGCTGAAGACTGAGGAGAAGCTGGTGTTGAACTGATAGTACAATTCCCAACAGTTCCTTAAAAACTGTGTGTTTAGCTGAGTATCAATCCAATACAATCCTAGGTATGCAACAGAAAGTCAGTAAACTCTTGTTAAGTTGAATAGTTTGGATCAAAAATAAAGTAAAATAAAATTAAGATAAAATAAAGCCTAATGAGGCTTTATACCCTTACCCTAAAATATAGATTCTCTTGCAGACATCACCTATAGGGACATGATAACATTTTTGTTAAGGGTGGTATCCAAAGGAATAAAGATCAAATTAAGGACTTCTTGAAATAGTTTTTAGCTCACAGAATCAATTTTGCCACATACTCTTCAACAAGAGAGTTACAAAGCCATTCAGGAATTCCACCTTTCCATGAGAAGTGCCATAGAGTTTGCCAACATGTTTTAAAACCACCAAAGTCTACCCCCTTTGCAACACTATTTAGATTCTTCCAAAATACAAAACATGCTCAGTACCTCCAAAGTGCTACCTGTTAAAGCATCAGGCTCAGGCTGAGGTGCTGTATGTATCCCATCTAAATCAGACCTATGTGCAAATATACCTTCTCCCCTGTGGTTCCTTAAGTCCAGTTCTTTGAGAACTATTCTTCTCAGTCCAGAGTCTTGTGAACTGAAGGTTCAAGCTACTTGCACACCAGCAACATAGTGAGGAGCTGGCAGACGTAACTAGTACAGATACAGTCTTCAGAAATTCTGAAAAGGAAAGACACACATCACAGCAATCATTGTTCTGTAGTACTTCTGAAATAAGACCAAGCATATGCTGACAGTTCCTTGACAGAAATGAGTTATATTTGTTGTGCATAATTTTTCTATGAATCTTGGGTTAGCCTTCTGGATTATTTATCCTATCCTCTGAGTCATTACTCTTTTTGTAAAAGAAATGCCTGGAATTTTTAATTGAGGACTTTTCTCAACCTGTTTCATACATGTACTAATCTGAGGATCCATAATCCCCCCCCACTTTTACTATATGTGTTCTATTAGAATAGAAATTGTAAAAAAGTTTTGTGGGTTTTCCATAAATCTGGTTGGAATCCATTGCATTAGAACACAGCTGTACTCACAAATCTTGTTGATATAGGTGCTTTTCTAACCTGAGCTTCTCTGAGGCTTTCGTGAAACAAAGTCCTGAGAGTTGTAGGAACCTTCTTATTTATGTGAGAAGATCTAAGAAGGTGTCCTGATGGTTTTTTGAGTGTCATTTATAGTTTGAGGGAGTTTATGTAAATTTGCCTAGACACTTCTGAAATCTTAACAATGGAATTTATGGACCCACCATGGATTTGATCTTTGGTGCCTCCTTTTACTTTGAGAATCATCTAAGAGTTTGGGAATGAGCAACAGTATTGTTTTTGAACTCAGAAACACCTCCTTTCTTTATGTTTCTCCAAATTTTGCTTTCCCAATTCAAAGTTCCTCACCAATCTCTTGATCTTAATGTCGGCTAGCTAAAAGAAAACAATTACTGCTTTCAACATTTTGCTTTGAAGTCTTTTTTTTAATTGGTTGTTCACAACATTACAAAGCTCTTGACATATCATATTTCATACATTAGATTGAAGTGGGTTATGAACTCTCATTTTTACCCCAAATGCAGATTGCAGAATCACGTCGGTTACACATCCACAATTTTACATAATGCCCTATTAGTAATTGTTGTATTCTGCTACCTTTCCTATCCCCTACTATCCCCCCTCCCCTCCCCTCCCATCTTCTCTCTCTACCCCATCTACTGTAATTCATTTCTCTCCTTGTTTATTTTCCCATTCCCCTCACAACCTCTTATATGTAATTTTGTATAGCAATGAGGGTCTCCCTTCATTTCCATTCAATTTCCCTTTTCTCTCCCTTTCCCTCCCATCTCATGTCTCTGTTTAATGTTAATCTTTTCTTCCTTCTCTTCCTCCCTGCTCTGTTCAGAGTTGCTCTCATTATATCAAAGAAGACATTTGGTATTTGTTTTTTAGGGATTGGCTAGCTTCACTAAGCATAATCTGCTCTAGTGCCATCCATTTCCCTGCAAATTCTATGATTTTGTCATTTTTTATTGCTGCATAGTACTCCATTGTGTATAGATGCCACATTTTTTTTTATCCATTCATCTATTGAAGGGCATCTGGGTTGGTTCCACAGTCTAGCTATTATGAACTGTGCTGCTATGAACATCAATGTGGCAGTATCCCTGTAGCATGCTCTTTTCAGGGAATAGTCCGAGAAGGGCAATAGCAGGGTCAAATGGTGGTTCCATTACCATCTTTCCCAGGAATCTCCAAACTGCTTTTCAAATTGGCCGCACCAATTGGCAGTCCCACCAGCAATGTACAAGTGTACCCTTTTCTCCACATCCTCGCCAGCACTTGTTGTTGTTTGACTTCATAGTGGCTGCCAATCTTACTGGAGTGAGATGGTATCTTAGGGTGGTTTTGATTTGCATTTCTCTAACTGCTAGAGATGGTGAGCATTTTTTCATGTACTTGTTGATTGATTGTATATCCTCCTCTGAGAAGTGTCTGTTCAGGTCCTTGGCCCATTTGTTGATTGGGTTATTTGTTATCTTATTGTCTAATTTTTTGAGTTCTTTGTATACTCTGGATATTAGGGCTCTATCTGAAGTGTGAGGAGTAAAAATTTGTTCCCAGGATGTAGGCTCCCTATTTACCTCTCTTGTTGTTTCTCTTGCTGAGAAAAAACTTTTTAGTTTAAGTAAGTCCCATTTGTTGATTCTTGTTATTAACTCTTGTGCTATGGGTGTCTTGTTAGCTGGTTCATTAGGTATATTTTATAAATTTTTTCACATCAAAGCAAGCGAAAAGAATTGCTTGTTCTTCTGCCATTACATGAAAGGGTACGTTTACATTTAGCTCCCAATAACTTTATCTTTGTTTAATTTCTCTTGCCCACCACCTCCGACTTGGGGCCATAAAACTTTCACTTCCATCTCATTAAGAATATTCTAAGCTCTGCCAGCCCCACAGTATGACCAGAGCTCTTAGGTATTTCAGGTTTTGTAATGTACCCCACTAGTCTTTTCTGGTTATTTAGTACTGAGTGGAAAATAAAAGTACCACAAAAGGTGGATTTAAAGAATAAAAGTAGTTTATTTTCCTCAGGAACCTGAGGACTAACCAGACTCGGGCAACTTTCTTGTGAGTCACTATGGTGGTGGCTTTAGATGGTTCTGGAAGTTAGGTTCATCTCAGAGCCTTCTTGAGGCACACATCTGGTACCAGGGTTGGGACTCAAACACCAAGCTCAGGATCTGTGGGCCTCTGCTTTCTCTCCAACCATATTTGTTATCTCCATGTGATATTTCCACATGGCAGCTTTATAAGGTCAGGTTGTCTTATTTGGTGGAGAAAGACTCCAGCAATAAGCATCACTAGAGAAACTGGAAGAAGTTTCTTGATTTTGCTACCCCATCCTTAGAAGTCAGCTACATTACCCTCAGCACACTCCACTATCAAGGCAGTCCAACTTTAAGCAGAGAACTTATAGTCGCCATCTCCTTTGGGAAGAGAATAAAGGAAGTTGTGACTCAAAAAAAAAATCTCAATTCTCAAAGAGTTGTTTTAGCTCACTTTGTATCCAAGCAAATGGAAACTGAAGTTGATGGCTGAAATATTATGGACAGGGCAATTATTGTAAAATATGGGAATTATTGAATACGTGATGCTACATTCATCTAATGGTGGAAATTATGGTTTTGAAGAATCTTAATTAAATATGAAAATATTCAATATATATTGATCATGTGAAATAAATCTGGACATCAACTTCTGTATAAAAGTATAAACCATGGATATCTGTGCATATGCAAGAGGCAAGGATATGGAGCTCTAGCATGATGCATAAGAAAAGATGATTTATTAGATACCTGGTTTATAAGACAACCAATAATGTATATATGCATAAGATAAAAAATTGAGGGAAATATATAAATTATAACACATCTCTAGGCTGTGATCTTATATGCTAATATTTATTTTTATTTTATTTCTATTTTCTGTACTTCTGATTATCTCTGAAACATTTTTATTAATATTAAGAAAGAAATGAAAATAAAATAGATGCTCATAAGTAACTTTCATAAGGTTGAAATTGCAGAAAGTGAGCTTTTCACTTGATGTTTTTACTCTAGTGTTTTTTTTATTTTTCAGTCCTGTATCTCTCAATGTTGTGCTCTTTGCTAGTGGGAAGGACTGGGATCCTGCTTGCCTTAGTTAATAGTTCTTACTGTATACATATTCAAGCCCACTATCTTTTCACCCATATCACTCAGCAGTCCATATGGAAAGCACAGTAGTAATGTGTCTATACCTTGAGTATTTATGTTGCATGTCCATTGGCCTTTAGAGAACACAGGACTCACTGTTCTTAAAATGTTTCCTGTTTGTAGATAATATGTACATTTGACTGATATTTTAACTGGCCTCATCGGACTCTGCTTTTTGCAGTAGCTGCTGCTGCCTCCTGCTGGGCTCTTTTCGGGTTGCAACGCTTTCTTTTCTGTCTGGCCAGGCTCAGCCCACCCCAACCATACGCAGGCATGTTAGAGGGAACCAGGCTTCTTTTTAATCTGTGCCTGGTTCTAGAGGTTCATCTCCAACTTGCTTTAATTTCAAGTAAACAGCTCAGCCTTTCAAGGTCAAAACTTAGGAGAAAAGCTAATTAGCACTCAACTCAAAAGAGAAATGTCAGACATTGTTTCCTTACAGGAGAATAATCAGGGATCGGACCTTTGTTAACTACTTTATTATTATTTCCTAATAGTTTTGCAAGGGGGCAGTTTTACATTAATTTAATTGAATACATATGGAGATTTGAATTTCTCATCTGTTTAGATGACCTCTTTCTGTCACTTCAGGCCCCTTCATTGCTTTGAAAAAATTGAAAGGCCCAGGGACTCAAAGAAACTTACTCAGAAGACAGGTCAGGCAGGGTCATCAGGGTATCATCAGAGTTTCTCTCTCTAGGAGAAACTGTCTCCCTGGCACAGTTGCTCTTCAACATTCCAGTTTGATTCTCCCCTTTTCTTCCCCTCCCCAACTTTCCTTCTCTTCAGGAAATCACTAATTTATTCATAGCCCATCAGTCTTAGCCTTACCCTGGTTATGGGCCCAGCACAGTCTAGAAATGAGATCTCAGAAAGAAAAAGGGAAGCTGATTTCCTAAAGAAAATGTCTCTGTGAGTCACAACTGATGACAGGACTGTATTGTAGACTAGTTTGCATTGTACCTTGTATCTGTTTTCATGAGCAATTAGACCTTCTCTTAGTTTTCATCCATCCAATATCATAAAGCAGGTTGCACAAAAGTAGTATCATCTCCATTTTACATATAAGGAAACAGAAACTTGGAGGAATTAAATGACTTATCAACATTATTATTATTATTATTATTATTATTATCATCATCTGTTTTTTGTGGTGCTGGGGGTTGAACCCAGGGCCTCATGCATGTTAGGCAAGCACTATACTGCTGAGCCACATCCCCAGCCCAACTTTCTAATTTTTTGTCCCCTATTCCTAGAAATCATTTTGTACACTGTTGCCCAGATGATGTTGGTATGTTATAAACCAATTACATCATCTCTTCCCTAATACCTTCCATTGCCAAATAAAATAAAGTACGAACTTCTCAGTATGGCCTGTATTATTTGCCTGATTTGTTTGTACTCCTCAAAAATAGAATCTCACTACCGCATACTAGTATTGCTAGACAAATCATCTGCTGGTAACCTGTGGAACACTCATTATAATATAGGCATTTGATAAATATACTTTACATAAATCATCTTGTTCGTGGCAAATATGGGAGGAAGATATTATTATGATCATCAGTTTACAAATACTTTCAATCATTCATTGTGCAAATATTTACAGCATGTCTCTGCATATGTCAAACTGTGCTGGATGGTAGGAATACAGCAGGAAACTAAGTAGACAAAACCCACTATGAATTTTTAAATAAAATGTTTGCTGCTTTAAAAAAATGTTTTATTTGAGAGTATTTGGCAATAATGATCTCCTCTGGTGTATTTAAAATATAATTTTTCAAAAAAAATTCAAGCTTCATTTAGGGGCAACATTTCTTCCAATTATTATAGAAAAAGAAATTGATTTATAAACCACAGATTTCTCCCCAGGAGAGTTGGAACTGCACCTTCATCACAGTGCAGGGGTCAACCCATCTGGGCTAAATGGCATTGATTCTCTATAGAGGTGCTTGATGGAGAGATTGACATTTGCTTGTGATGAGTAAAGCAATCAAAGCCCCAAAGTATAGCCGAAGCTCCAAGCACGCCATATTATCTCCACAGGTGCCTTTAGGAAATGGATGTCTTGCTGATGTTCGCAACACTAATTTTCTTCCTTTCTCCTCAGTCTCACCTGACTTCCTGCTGGGCGTCATGTGTGATTTTTAATCTCTGAAGGTGACATGCTGAGCCAATGTTAGGTGTTTATCTTCTTGATCAATGTTGGTTAAATGCTAAATATGTGAAATAACCTATGATTCTGGATTATAGTATCTACCTGTCCTAAGTCCTTGCTGTGTGCCAGTCACACTTGTGTCCATTTGAATCATGTAGATAGAGTAGAAAGGTGGGATTTGAGGTTCTAGGGTTAGAAGAGCATTGGAATCTTGGTTCTGCCTCATTATCGTACAATAACCTATTTGATCTTTAAAACCAATGAAGAGGTAATATTATCTCCATTTTCCAAAAAGGAAACTGAGGCTTAGAAACATGACCTAATGGGCCAAATCTGCTTAGTCTACAAAAGTAAAAGGTGGAACTGAGCCCATCCATGTCTAAAACACATCCCCTCAGCTGTGGGCTGTGAAAATGATGACTGATGCTCAGTCCATTGTCTCTCTCATCTGTTTACAATGCTCTTCACCAAAATTATATTGCTTACCACCTAAAACCCATCCTAGTAAGCACATTGAGAATTGTGAAGACTTCCCCAAGAAAATTTAATATATGACTAAATATGCACCTTCAATAATTTTGATATCTTATAGATAACTTTTTAAAATAATCTATACATCATTAATTACTAATACCACAAAGTTGCTTGTTTTGATTTTTCTAAAATCAGCTGACATCCTGATGCAATTTTTAAATCATGTAAACAGAACATAAATCATACAATTGTTATTGCTCTTATCTGTAGAATTTCCCCACTTTGCTTCTTTTCACAGGTTTATAGTACTTAACCTGTTTGTACCAAGTTGGGAATGTCCTGTCCTTGTACATCTTCATTTTTTCAACAATACAGTTTTCTAAACAGTATATTTGTTAATATTAATCCTACCTCAATGAAAACGCAAAGTAAATTTTTACCTCAAATATTCTAATATTTTTCCTAATATGTATGTCCATTTAGAATTATTGGATGCTGCACTTTGCTCGTTCAAATCAGACACCAGTTAATAATCTTGCACTGGCTCACTTATTTGAAGTCTTCTTTTGCTCATAATAGTCTATGAGGATGTATGCATTTCATGAGTGATTCTAAAATAAAGTAGAAGTGTTGAAAAATCATAGCATTTCAACACTTTTATTTGGCAATGATACAATCTCCTAAAGATAGTATAAACTTGAAAATAATTGAAAGCTGCTACAAATTTGCTTTAGATTAAGACACATTGTGATTTAAAAAAAATTCTTGAATTGAGATAAATCCATTAAAGTTTTTTTTTCCAATCTTGATGGTCTATAAAATCATGAATACAGGAAGAAACAAAATGGATTTCCTAAAATACACGTTGGATGAATTTAAAAGCTAGTACTTACGTGGAAAAAAAAAGTTTTGTTGAAAACCTTTTATGTGACAACTACTTATTTCTCTCTCTTTTTTAGTCACTCCTAATTGATGAAATAAACTTCTGTTGTTTATTTAATTCCCACTTTATAGATGGGGTAACATTTGGAGGGGTTAAAAGCATTCCATAGACTAGGCAGGTGGCTTGTAAACAACAGAAGTTTATTTCACACAGTTTTGGAGGGTGGAAGTCCAGGACCAAGGGCCCAGTGGACTAAG
The DNA here is from genome assembly GCF_964194105.1 of Spermophilus citellus. Classification (NCBI taxonomy): domain Eukaryota; kingdom Metazoa; phylum Chordata; class Mammalia; order Rodentia; family Sciuridae; genus Spermophilus; species Spermophilus citellus. The sequence goes on along the minus strand of NC_138195.1, from coordinate 77,431,799 downwards.
ACCACGGATCATGTGTTCTGTGTCCTCACACAGTGCAAGGGGCAAGGCAGCTCCCTGGGGGTCTCTTTTATATGGGAATTAATTCTGTTTATAAGAGAACCCTCATTAACTAATCACCTCCCAAAACCCCTTTATGGCTTCCTAATACCTCACATTGGTGATTAGGCTTTAATATAGGAATTTGTAAAAGAAACAAGCTTCAGACCAAGCTATGGGAGAATCACAGGCAGAGAAGCCCACAAATGCAAAGATCTTCAGCTCAAGGGGAGATGAATGGAAGATAGAAAGATAAGAAGAGTAGTCTGAGTGGAGGTCTCTGAGACAGGCAGAGCTGGCACATGGAGGGTTTTCCAGGAGCTCTTAAGGAGTTGGGGTTTCAGCCATTAAATGCCAGAAATAATATTCTTGCACAATATGTAAGCAGATTGGAGTATAGAAGAGATGGAGCCTAGTTGGAAGGATTTTGCAGATGCCAAAGCAGTATTATGGTGATACAGATGGGCATGGGTACTAGAAATGGAGAGTACATGGCTTTAAGGGGGTATGGGAGAAGAGTTGGTAGGACTAGTTTATGACTGGATGGAGGTGTAGGGAACACAGATAGACAATATGTGGAGGGTGATTTCTTGGCACAGGCTTATGATTCTTAAGGTAGTTGATATTTGTTGATGTTTGTAACACTGGATGAAAAGAAATTTTCAGAAAAATATTTGCTTTATTATGTATGAATATATATATATATATATGTGTGTGTGTGTGTATATATATGTATGTATGTGTATATATATGTATACATATGTGTATATATATCCTTGGGAAATGCAGAGTAGGCTATTGGAGTTCAGATGAGTGGTTTGGAGAGTTAAATGAAAGAGGAAAAGTAAAGGACACTTTTTGACTGCCTTAATTTTCAACAGAAATGTTATGTAATCTCAATTAGAAATTCATCACAATCATACTTAAATCAGGAAAGTGGAGGAAAGGAAGAAAAGAAAAAAATACTGGCGAATGATATTGATCAATTTATAGTTGTTATGTGCATGTATGAACATGTAACAAAAAATCCCATATATACAATGCACCAATAAATTGGGGAACAATGAATGTATCAGGATTGCCTGAGTATAGGGCAGTGGGGAAAATTCAGTCTTGGGGGTCACAGTGCCTGGATTGAAACCTCATCTCTATTATCTCCTAGGATCACATTTATCATCTAATTTATTATTTCTGTGACTCAACTTCCTCATCTGTGAAATTGGTTTAGTAATACTTAATAACTTGCAATTGTTTCTGGTAGGATAAATAATATATTCCATATGATACTCTTAGAACAGTACTCAGCACATCTTATATGCTTAATAATAGTCAGCCAACATAATCATCCAGAGAGTTTGTTTAAATTTGGATTTACATACTCACTGAGCTTGAGAGCCTTTGAGTTCCAAAATAGGTGTCTATTTAAGAGATCACCTAACTGTGGCTGTGCTTAGAGCTGGATTACAGATTTCAGTTACATGGCCTGATTAGGCTGCATCAAAGGAACCTGGATGATTTTTTTTTTTAAATAAGACTCACTCCTGGATTTATTACAACCCTTCTAAGTCATGGTCTATGATTCAAGAGCCTCAGGAATATATATTTTAAAGTAACCTGTAGGTTTAGTAATGCTGACTCCGAGCCTCATTTGTGATCAATTATATGACTTCATTGCTTGTGAGATTCTCTTTCTGTATTAGGTATATAGATGACAAATAAAATGTGTTTTCCCTCTTTTGTAATGGACAGATCTTGTTGACAGTGAACTGTATAGGTACCAAGCTCCTTTCCTAGTCCTCTTGCATCTAAGTAAGGTGATGTGATCACTTATTGCCTGGAAAAGTGAGTGGAAATAATGCTTAATTTCTGGGGCAAACTTAGAAGAGGTTAGCACATTCATTATTCTCTTTCCAAATAGCTGAGCAACTGCAGAGGACAACAAGACCCTGTGGAGATGTTCCAAGTGAAAACTGGAAGGAATAGTCATGTGTAGGAAGAGGTCCCAGTTACCCATGCAGAGGTGTCACAAGCATAGAGACTGAGCTTCTATTCTATAAAACCATAAAAACATTGGGGCATACTTGCTTCAGAATTTTCTTTACTCTCAGTGGTTTTCAACATGTGGCTTTTTTCTGTCCTTCAAAGCCTGTGATTGTTAAATTTTATAAACTTGACTCTAATGTCCAGTTATTTCCTTAAAATAACAGTTTAGATATTGCTGTGCAGATATTTTATTAATACCATTAACATCTGGAGTCAGGTGACTTTAGCTAGAGATTGTTTTGGGTCATGTGGCTAGGCTTCTCCATCAGTTGAAGATATTAAGAGCAAAACTGAGATTTCCTGGGGAAAGAATTTTGCCTTCAGACTGCCACATAGAAGTCCCGTCAGCATTTCCTGCTGGCTTCCCCGTAAGCTTTCAAAGTTGTCACTTCTCCAGATCACTACAGTTTCTCTCTTTCCCGCTTATCTGTTTGCCCCCAAACCCACAGATCTTGTTTCTCTGAGGATCCCTGTCTAAACTCTGCATCCTTCAGAAGAATTACGATGAAATATGTCTCCATCATCGTGAAGTCACATCTGTAATTCATATACTGTCCTTGGGCATGTGCTAGACCCTGAGTAGGAAACAAATAAGATTTGGTGCATTGAATATAATCAAATTCTAATGTATGTTAATATTTTGGTGATCATTAAAAATTCTTCATATTTTATATTGTTTAAATATGTAGTAATTTTAAAAATATGTATTTTTGAAGACTCATTTTAATGTTCCAAAATAAATTTTCATATTGGTGAATTTTTGCATAGCATCACCTTTCTTTTTATGTTTTTAAGCTAAGAAGAGTTTTACTGATTATAGTTTTCTTTAAGTAAAATGTAGATCTCTATTCTGAACCTCTGAATACAGACAGACACTGGGTTTTACAGAAGAAAAATATGAACCATTATTCAAAATACAATCTTTAAAAGACCTCATAGGCAAATATTATAGTATAAATATTCATAAATTATTATTCTTTTAAATGTTTTGACTAAATTTACATAGAGATGAAAGTTGAAAATTTATGAAATGCAATTTTATATTCAGACTGATGGCTTAACACCAGTAATATTTTCTGGGTTAGGTCCCCGGACAAACTTGCCCACATTTATCAATCTCACTGAACACACACGATTCTTATCCCCAAGCAGACTGCACAGGTTAAATTGCAAACTAGATTCAAAATGGTGGGCAAGATGAGTGAGGAACTGGATCCTAGAAATTAGAATTATGTGAAATTAATTCATATGACTTGAGAAACTTATAATCAGCCCATTCTCTTAGAAGAAGGTTTATAAACGGGAATTTTAATTATTGAGGTTGCATATCTGGTGCCAGCCTTTGATCAGCAACATCTCAGCTGTTCTTTGCTATGAAAATCTTTGCCCAGAGTTTTACTGCATATGCAGATGGATACACGCACATATGCTTTTGACCAGAATCTTTCATTCATGGTCTGATTCTAAATAAATATGAGCCAAGACTCTCTTATTTTTAGATTCACTTTTTAGTTACTTTAATATGTGATTTAGTAACAGAGATGGCCATTTGTTTTTATTTTATTGTATTTTTTAAAGCCATGCTATTTAGTACAGCTAGCTCTTGGTCAAATCTGATGCCTCAGAAAATAATAATTTATTAATATGCATAATTAGTTACTCAAAATGAGATTTGAGAAATGTTCAATTTTCAATAATCTTCCTTTTCCATTTCACTCTTCTTGCTCTCCTACCTCATTTGTGTGACCTTGACCCGGTAATTTGAACTCCCTAAACATCAGTTTCTTCAGTAAAAAGAGGGACTATAATACCTATATTCAAAAAGGTCATATGGAGATTAAGCTGGATCTTAGTCTTCTTTTTATCTTTTCATGTCTTTTCCCATCACTATCATTTAATACCAGAGAGGGAAAACTAGAGGTGTTTATATTCTTAGAAATGAATTTATAGGTAGAATCAGTTTATCCTCACAAAGTGGACTAAGGAATATTTAAGCGGCTGGGAGATTGGCAGGGCATCAATGGAAAAAAGAAACACAGATCACTCAGTAAGTCATGTATGTAATATACTAACTAGTCAAAGATTATAGATCACTTAGTACTTTTCAAAATGCAATTCCCAGACCATCTGATGCACCTCAGGTGGTTTTATTTATTTATTTATTTATTTCATTTTGGCACCAAGGCTGGATTTTTAAAATATTTATTTATTTGTTCTAATCTGTTATACACGACAGCAGAATTGCATTTTAGTTCATAGTACACAATTTTAGCTCATAGTACTCAATGGCACACAATTTTTCATTTCTCTGGTTGTACACCAAGTAGAGTCACACCATTCATGTCTTCATACAGGTACTTAGGGTAATTATGTCCATCTCATTCCACCATCTTTCCTACTTCCACGCCCTCTTTCTTGAACTTCCCCTTTGCCCAATCCAAAGTTCCTCCATTCCTCCCATGCTCACTCCCCCATCCCCATTATGGATCAGCATCCACATATCAGATAAAGTATTCAGCCTTTGGTTTTTTGGGATTGGCTTTCTTCACTTAGCATGATATTCTCCAACTTCATCCATTTACCTGCAAATGCCATGATTTTATTCTCTTTTAAGACTCAATAATATTCCATTCTGTATATATACCAGTTTCTTTACTCATTCATCTATTGAAGGGCATCTAGGCTGGTTCCACAATTTAGCTATTGTGAATTGTGCTGCTATAAACATTGATGTGGCTGTGTCACAGTAGAATGCTGTTTTTAAGTTCTTTGGGTATAAACTGACGAGTGAGATAGCTGGGTCCAATGGTGGTTCCATTCCAAGTTTCCTAAGAAATCTCCGTACTGCTTTCCAGATTGGCTGCACCAATTATTAGTCCCCCCAGCAATGTAAGAGTGTGCCTTTTCCCCCAACATCCTCTCCAACACTTACTGTTGCTTGTATTCTTAATAACGGCCATTCTGACTGGAGTGAGATGAAATCTTAAGAGTAGTTTTGATTTGCATTTTTCTAATTGCTAGACATTTTGAACTTTTTTTTATATATTTGTTGATCAACCATACATCTTCTGAGAAGTGTCTGTTCAGCTCCCTAGCCCATTTATTGATTGGGTTATTATTTTTTTAGTGTTAAGTGTTTCCTGGTTCTTTACATATCCCAGAGATTAGTGCTCTGATATGCATGTTGTAAAAAATTGGTCCTATTCTGTAGGCTCTCTCTCTTCACCTCACTGATTGTTTCCTTTGCTGAGAAGAAGCTTTTCAGTTTGAAACCGTTACATTTATTGATCCCTGATTTTATTTCTTGTGCTTTAGGGGTCTTGTTAAGAAAGTAGGAGCCTAATCTGACATGGTAAAGATTTGGGCCAACTTTTTCTTCTGTTAGGCACAGGGTCTCTGGATTTTTTAAGTTCTTGATCCACTTTGAGTTGAGTTTTGTGCATTTAGTGAGAGAGAGGGGTTTCATTTCACTTTGCTGTATATGGATTTCCAGTTTTCCCAGCGCCATTTGTTGTAGAGGCTATATTTTCTCCAATATGTTTCTGACACTTTTGTCTCTTATGAGATAAGTGTATTTATGTGGGTTTGTCTCTGTGTTCTCTATTCTGTACCATTGTTCTACAAGTCTATTTTGGTGCCAATACCATGCCATTTTGTTACAATTGCTCTGTAGTATAGTTTAAGATCTGGTATAGTGACGCTTCCTGCTTCACTCTTCTTGCTTTAGCTTTTCTGGATCTCCTATTTTTCCAGATGAATTAAATGATTGCTTTTCCTATTTCTATGAGCAATGTCAATGGAATTTTGATTGGAATTGCATTAAATCTGTATGCTGTGTTTGGTAGTATGGTCATTTTGACAATATTAATTCTGCCTATCCAAGAACAAGGGAGGTATTTCCATCTTCTAAGGTCTTTTTAAATTTTTTTCTTTAGTGTTCTGTATTTTTCATTGTAAAGTTCTTTCACCTCTTTTATTAAGTTACTTCCCAGTTTTTTTTTTTTTTGGAAGCTATTGTAAATGGCATAGTTTTCCTTTCAGAGGATTTGTTCCTGATATATCAAAATGCATTTGATTTATGGGTATTGATTTTATATCCTGCAATTTTTGAACTCATTTATTATTTCTAGAACTTTTCTGATGGAATTTTTTGGATCCTCTAAGTATAGAATCGTGTTGTTGGCAAATGGTGATAGTTTGAGTTCTTCTTTCCTATTTGCATCCCTTTAATTTCTTTTGTCTGTCTAATTGCTCTGGCTAGAGTTTCAAGAACTATGTTAGTTAAATAGAAGTGGTGAAAGAGGGCATCCCTGTCCTATTCCTGTTTTTGGAGGGAATGCTTTCAATTTTTCTCCATTTAGAATGATATTGGCCTTGGGCTTAGCATAGGTAGCTTTTACAATGTTGAGATATATTCCTATTTTCCCTAGTGTTTTGAACATGAAGGGGTGCTATATATTGTTGAATGATTTGTCTACATCTATTGAAATGATCATATGATTCTTTAAGTCTATTGATGTGATGAATTACATTTATTGATTTCTGTATGTTGAACCAACCTTGCAATCCCTGGGATGAACCCCACTTAATCATGATACACTATCTTTTAAATATGTTTTTGTATCAATTTGCCAGAAATTTATTGAGAAATTTTGCATCTATGTTCATTAGATATATTGGTCTGAAGTTTTCTTTCTTTGATGTGTCTTTGTCTGGTTTTGGAATCAGGGTGATATTGACCTCATAGAATGAGTTTGGAAGTGTTCTATCTTTTTCTGTTTCATGGAATAATTTGAGGAGTATTGGTATTAGTTCTTCTCTGAAAGTTTTGTAGAACTGAGCTGTGAATCCATCGGGTCCTGGGCTTTTCTTGGTTGGTAGGCTCTTGATGGCGTTTTCTATTTCATTGCTTAAAATTGATCTATATAACTTGTGTATATTGTCCTGATTCAGTTTGGATAAATCATATGAGTCTAGAAATTTGTTGATGCCTTTGATATTTTCTATTTTATTGGAGTATAAGTTTTCAAAATAATATCTATTTATCCTCTGTATTTCTGTAGAGTCTGTTGTGATATTTATTTTAGTAATAATTTTAGTAATTGGGTTTTAGTAATTTTAGTAATTGGGTTTTCTCTCTCTTTCTGTTCATTAGCATGACTAATGTTTGTCAATTTTATTTATTTTTCAAAGAACCAATTTTTCATTTTGTCAATTTTTCCAATTGTTTCTTTTGTTTCAATTTATTGATTTCAGCTCTGATTTTAATTATTTTCTGTCTTCTAATCTGGTGTTGATTTGTTCTTTTTCTAGGGCTTTGAGATACAATGTTAGGTCATTTATTTTTTGACTTTTTCTTCTTTTAAGGGATGAACTCCAAGTGATAAACTTTCCTCTTAGTACTAGCTTTATAGTGTCCCAGAGATTTTGATATGTTGTATCAGTTTTCTCACCTCTAAGAATTTTTTAATCTCCTCTTTGATGTCTTAGAATCCATTGTTCATTCAATAGCATATTTACTCTCCAGAATTGGACTAGCTTCTATTTTTTATTTTATCTTTGATTTCTAATTTCATTCCATTATGATCTTACAGAATGTATGATAGTATCTCTACTTTTTGTATTTGCTAAGAGTTGCTTTGTTGCATAATATATTGTCTATTTTAGAGAAGGATCCATGTGGTACTGAGAAGTCGTATATTTACTCATTGATGGATGAAATATTCTATATATGTCTGTTAGCCTAAATTATTAATTGTATTATTGAGTTCAATAATTTCTTTGTTTAGTTTTTGTTTGGAAGATCTATCCAGTGGTGAAAGCGGTGTGTTAAAGTCACTCAATATTATTGTGTTGTGGTTTATTTGACTCTTGAAATTGAGAAGAGTTTGTTTGAAGAACACAGATGCTGCATTGTTTGGGGCATATAAATTTATTATTGTTATGTTGTATTGATGAATGTTTCCCTTAAGCAGTATGAAATATCCTCCTATATCCCTTTTGATTAACTTTGGCTTGAAGTTTACTTTATTTGATATGAGGATGGAAACCCCTGCTTGCTTCTGTAGTCCATGTGAGTGGTATGATTTTTCCCAACCTTTCACCTTCAGTCTGTGGATGTCTTTCCCTATTAGATGAATCTTTCGGAGGCAGTATAGTGTTGGGTCTTTTTTTTTTTTAATCCAGTCTGACAGTCTATGTCTTTTGATTGATGAGGTTAGGACTTTAACATTTAAGGTTATTACTGAAATATGATTTGTATTCCTGGTCATTTTTTTCTTCATTTCTGTTTTTTAACTTGACTTAGTTTTTCCTTTGATTAGTTTTTCCTATAGTGTAATACTTCCCTTTGCTGATTTTCATGTTGTTTTTCATTTCCTCCTCATGGAATATTTTGCTGAGAATGTTCTGTAGAGCAGGTTTTCTACTTGTGAATTCTTTTTACTTTTGTTTATCATGGAAGATATTTATTTCCTTATCAAATATAAAGCTTAATTTTGTTGGATATAAGATTCTTGGTTGGCATCCATCTTTCAGAGCTTGATATATATTTTTCCAGGCTCTTCTAGCTTTGAGTGTCCAGGTTGATAAATCTACAGAGATCCTACTTGTTTTCTGCTATATATAATCTGATTCCTTTCTCTTGTGGCTTCTAAAATTTTATCCTTATTCTGTATGCTAGGCATTTTTATTATAATGTGCCTTGGTGGGTGTAGATCTGTTGAGATTTTGTACTTTTGATGTTCTTTAAGCCTCTTGTAATTGAATTTACAATTCATAATTCATGTTTGGAAAATTTTCTGATATTATTTCATTGAATAGATTGTTCATTCCTTTGGTTTGTAACTCTATGCCTTCCTCTATCCCAGTAATTCTTAAACTTGGTCTTTTCATGTTATACCACAATTCTTGAATGTTCTGCTCATGGTTTGTTACCATCTTCACTGTGTGGTCAATTTTATTTTCAGGATTATATATTTTTTCTTCATCGTCTGAGGTTCTGTCTACCAAGTTATGTAGCCTGTTGGTGATGCTTTCTATTGAGTTTTTAATTTGGTTTATTTCTTTCATTTCAAGGATTTCTGTTTTTTTGTTTGTTTGTTTACAGAATCTCTCCTTATTGAAGTAATCCTTTGTTTCCTGTATTTGCTTATGTAGCTCTTAATCTAAATGATCTCTTATTGCCTGTATTTGCTCTCTTATATTATCCTTAAATTCACAGAACATTTTAATTATGTACATCCTAAACTCCTTCTCCAACATTTCTTCTGCTGTGCTGGCCATGGATTCTATTAATGTAGTATCTTTGTTTGGTTGGGGAACTTTCTTTCCTTGTTTGTTCATGTTGTTTGTGTGTCTTCCCTTCTAGCACTGTGGATCTGAGGTGTTATAGTTTTTACCTTAGAAGTTTATAGAGTCCCTATACTTCTCCTTTAAGGGGGAGATCAATACAGCCTTAAATCAAATAACTCCCATTAAGACATTTATGATTTTGTCACAGTATACAGAAATGGTGAGTTTACTTATTATCTACCTTATAAACAGCAGGTTTGCAAAAGTGTCTACAATTTCTTATGGTGGACGAGGAGAGAACCGTGGATGGGGTATAGAATGAGATGTTAAAAAGGTAGGAGGAGAGGCTATAGAATTATGAGATCTTAGGAAGCATGAAAGAGAAATCTAAAGAAGTTGGCTAGTAGCAGGAGAATAGAGAAAAAGTGATTTGGGGGAGACAAGTAAGTGGGAAGACAATAGAGAGAGTACAACAAACAAAAAACATAAAAATTAAGAAAAATAAAAATGTAAAAATAGGAGATAAAGAAATATACAACACAACTGTAATATACTATTCAGAAATTCCAGTCCTTAGTAGCCTAATCTAAGAAAAGTACTTGGTTTCACAAATATTGGAGATGTGAGGGTGGGAGAAGAGTGAGAGAGAAAAGAAAAAAGAAAAAGAAAAGAAAAGAAAAAAAATCTTGAAGTAAAATTAAAGGATTGTTTCTGTTGGAGTTCAGTATCTTTCCTGCTTCCCTTCTCATCCAATATTTGGGATTGTCTGTTATTTGCTGGTATCTGCACCCTCAGGGTGGTGAAGATTATTAGGATGGGAGGGATGTTTGGGAGGCAGAACTCCTGGATATGGGGTATATGCTGGTCCCCATTGGGAGACTGCACCTCAAGGATCTTCTTTGGGGCCTGCTTGTGTCATTTGGGTGCCTGGTCTTAAGCCCTTATACCACCTGTAGACCTCACAATTTCTGGTCTCTATTTTAGCCTCTAAACTGTATCTTACTCACCCCTTCCCTTTTTATTTCCCAATCAGGAACTTCTCTTTCCTGAGATTTTGTGGGCTGCAGTGTCTCACAGAGAGCTGTTTTGTATCAGGCAGGTCAAGACCAGTCTCTATGAGCTACAGATTGGCCAATAGCTGCAAACACTGTGCGGGGTTAATGGCTGCAGGGGAGAGGGAGAGTTAGGGGAACTGTAGGTACCTTGATAGTGCTTCTAGGCCCCAGTTGGTGTCCCAAACTTGGAGTGGCCCCAACTAAAGATGGTGATGGATAACCCAAGTTGGCAACAAAGGTGTCCCAAGATGGAGGCAGATGCTTTCAGAAATGGGGTGTCAGGTCAGACTGTGCGGTGGTGTTGGGTGGTGTGTTTGGAGATGCAGCTCTGTGACATAGCAGTGTTGTGGCTGGTGGCTGTCTCCAGACCCTGTCCAGTGTCCCCAGGTACAAGCAACTATGGCAGTGGTTGCAGTGTCCCAAGGTGGATATGACCTGGGAAGCCCCATGCTGGTAGATGGGGATCCACAGGGGACCGGTGGGCGGGGTCCTGCACAGGAGTGGCAGTTGGAGCTTCTGTGAGGGTGGGCAGCTGGAGATCCTGTGTGGATGAGCTGTTGGGGGTCCTGTGCAGACACAGTGGCTGTGATTCTGTATGGGAGCAACTGCCAGGGTTTTCCAATAACTTGCAGAAAAACAGTATTCTCACTACATGAATCCCAGGTCACGGAGCAACTGGGAATGCAGCCTCCCTCTAGCCTGCCATCTTGGATCCACCCCCAGGTGCTTTTAAAATATTGAAATTCCTGGTTCTCACTAAAGGCTACCTGAATCTCTCAGGTCTGAGAGTCTAAGTTTTTTTTTATTTTATTTTTTTATTTTCATAAGCTCTCAGGTTAATACTGAAGAATTAGAATACAAAATTTTAAAACCACCAGACTGGGATATACTTACTACTGTGGTAGTTATGAAGACAATAAAAATATGCAATATTTCAGTTACTACCTGATTTTAATTTTTATTTCTGAAACAGAAATATTTTTTTTTCTGTTATAGAAATAAAAATTAATATCCTCACTGATCCCACACTAATGGTGCTTTAAGCTATGTTGAATAGGGCCAGCTGTAGCATCCCTAAAAGACATGTGGTAGCACAAAACAGCCTGGACACAAAAGCGAGCATGCTTTAATCCACTTTGAATCTTTGTGACAAGGAGGTCATTGCTTGTAAACAAATACATTAAGTAAACAGCAAAAGCATGTGCATTCTAGAAATCTCAGGCCTCCAACTCTCTGATCTGCTGGCATCAGGAAGCTCAGGAGCTTCCAGAATGTCATCAGTTCTGCAAAGTATGTGAGAAATAAAATTTCTACAGATGGATAATATGGATCATATGATATTTTACTACTTCCAAGCAGATAGCCAGTTTTGAAGCACCATAATAACTGTTTACACTTTTATGTATGTTTGAACACCTGCAAGATGCGTTTCCCTTTTTACTACGTGAGTAGCATTGATCAGTCATGCATTACTGATTTTTGTTTTTGCATTAGATAAAAACCATGCAACAAATGTATCCATAAAATCAGCCCAAATACCTTACAGATGCCAGGAATAAAGTCCTTTTGTAAAACCAAAAGGAGGTGGTTCCTTATTTTCTGATGATTCTGTGTTTATACAAACACACGCATGCTCATGTACACACTCACACCCTTTCTATGTAGGAGCTGATGGACTATTGTGGGAAAGAAAAGTTTGTAACTGAGCTATGTTACCTGGTTCTTTAAAGGAAAAGGCTAAATTCTGATCATTTTAATCTCTGAATTGTCTTCCTCTCTTCCCTCCTTCCTACTCTACTCTCTTTTCTTTCACTTTATTTTCTATAATGAAAGTCAAGATAAAAGAGATGTTTTGTGACATTTGAACACAGAGATGTAAAGCAATGGAGGTATTGTCTTTGGAAAAGAGAATGGGTGCATAGCTGTGTTGACTTCTTGCCTCTCTCTTTTCTGACTCTCCATAAAAATATTTGTTGAACATTTACCATGTGTTAGACCCTGGCCTGAGTCCTCTACCTATATTTCATTTTCTATCACAATAATAAATGAGATATGTATACACGAATATGGAGAGGTTGAATGAATTTCTAATTCATTGAACTAGTAAACCACAAGCCATTCATTCATTCACTCATTTATTCATTCATTCTTTCGTTCATTACCCACATATTTATGGAGGACTCAATATATGTCATTAGTCTAGGTGCTGGGCTGTGAGAGAGAATCAAACTGAATCTGTCCCTGCTTTCTAGTAGTATGCATTTTAGTGAGGAAGACAAATGCTGTCTTAGAAAAAGGAATTCAAAAAGACCTGTGGAGGGAATAAGATAAAAGGCTAGTGATTCATAGGATGGATTCATAGAATGTCTCTCCATAAAAATATTTGTTGAACATTTACCATGTGTCAGACCCTGGCCTTTGAATGTAGTAGTAAGAGAAAACCTCTCTCTGCACATGAATTTTGGCACAGAGACCTGAAGGAAATATAGGCTTACCATGGGACATCTGAAGCATGGTTCATTAACAAGGGGTATATATTCTGTAGCAGCTGGCTCACCTGTGCTATCCACATCCTCCTTATCTCTCCTCATAGTCTAATACAATACTTTCATGCTTTTTCCTGAAATCTGTGCTTTTATATTTCAAGATTTTCATTCATGCTATTCTCACTTTGTTCTGCTAGAAACTTGTCCTATTCAAAGTCTCTGGGTTAAGCCCAGCTGAGATAGTTTTCTATCCCTGGATATGCCTTTAAATATTCACCACACTCAACCAAAAAAGATGCAAGTGAGCCTCCTCCTCTTCTCCACAGCGAGCTGGAGGAGTAATGGAGGAGTGAGTGATGTGATTTACCAAGGTCTACCATTGCTTTTTATCTGCAGAAGTTATGTACGAGCCAGAACTAGCTTATGTATTTATACAAAACTTTGGTGGAAGAAATTTATTATGTTTACTAACCTTTAAATCTATAATCAAATGCATTGGCTCCCTTTGTCAGATGATGACTCATTTATTTCTGTTTGTGTTTTTCTGCGACTGTATATGCTTGGCTAGGAATGATTCATGGGAAAACACCCTTGTCATCTGTGAGATATGAGGGCTCTGCCCCATTTATGTGCAGTACCTCATGGTCCCTAGGGATCAAGTCCTCAGCCATTTTTCTAGAATCACTTCCAGCCCCCTCACCTCTCAGGTTGGTGTTTCTCAGGCTGCAGTGATGGTTTTGCTCCTTCCCTTTCCACTCCGTGTCCTTTTCTCTGGTGACTGCTGTCTTCAGAACATCAGCCTCTGGTCAGGAGGGAGCCCTGGAGTCTGATCAGGACACGGGTTCTCTTCCTGCTGTTCTGTCCACACTAGCTGAACAACTTTGGGAGGAGGAGTATCTAAATGGTCAGACCTCCAGGTCTTTATTTGAGCAAAATGACTATGAACCTAATTAAAAAAAAAATAAGAGGGCTATTGTGATGCTTTAGTAATTATGAAATTAATAATTATAAAAGATGACTTGATTATCTTGTGGACTTGGATAGTATTCCACTTTTGTTTTAATCCTTTTTGTCTATAACCCCATCATTGTCATCATCATCATCATCATTAATAAGAATATTATTGCTGCTGTCATCATCAAAGTAACATGTGAACATAAAAAAAAAAATGTTAGTACCAAAAGGTCCTTGGTGAAGAGCAGCAATCCCTACCATCCCAGCTATAATCTCACTCTCTGGGTAAAACTAATGATTACATTTTTTCCTTTTTATATTATAATTCTTTATATCTTATTATAATACTTCAGTAGTATTTCTTCACTTGCATGTGTTGATTGATTCTCTTTTGTCATTATTCTACTGATCTTCTACATTTTTTTTCCCTTTTCCTTTTATAAAATCTTTTTTGTTCTCTAGAAAGAAAGAAAGAAACTAGTTTGAAGAACAGAGACCTTTTCCTCTTTCATTTCTAAGATCCAGGGATTGTTTCCAGGAAGAGTGCGGCTCTGAGGCCAGAGAGTGTTTGATGCTCTCAGTAACTTTGAGCTTCCTATTGTGGGAAAGTATGAAACAAAACAAAACCTCAGTTTCTTCTGAAAAAATGTCTCCAAAATATTCAGGAAATGTTCTGCCCCACTCAGTTACAACCTGATGGTCTTTGAGCTTCAGTGAATCTAAGTCTGTTGGACTTAATTTTATTTCCTTTTTCTGCCTTTACTTCCTCATATTAACATACACAATTGGACTTGAACTCCTGCAACAGTCAAAATACATGAGATGGAAACACAAATTTTATTGCTTTTTCCTCTTGTCTTCTGGGCGGTTTTGCAAACAAATTGTGTGACATTTACCTCTTCCCTTAGAACTCCAGACAGAGATTTGGCATAAATCAGTATCTTTTTTCTCACTTGGAATTGTTTAGAAAAAGGATTCTTCAAGATTGGAGGCAGTTGAAGAAAAACAGGAGTCTCTCATAAGGGAAAGGAAAGGACACTTTTATTGCAGTAGAAAAGATTCATGGGAAATTAATGGCCAATGTGGAGAAGTCACCAATGTTTACTGAAGAGTCTATAACCTCAGAAAATAAATAACTTACCTGGAGGTAATTAAACAAAACAAAACATGGGGCACAAAACTTAATTCATAAGGCTGGATGTGGAGGTGCATGCCTGTCATCTGAGAGACTAGGGAGGCTGAGGCAAGAGGATCAAGAGTTCAAACCAGCCTCAGCAACTTAGTGAAGCAACTCCATGAGACCTTGTCTCTAAATAAAAAAAAAAAAAGGTGTGGGGATATGGCTCAGTGGTTAAGCACCTCTGGGTTCAATACCCACTACTAAAAAAAAAAAAATCCATAATAATTACTAGAGGACAGCAGCACCATCTTCTCTTTCCTCATTAGCCAATCCTTTATCTTTGCATAAACTCATGAAAAATTTCCTTTATCCAAGAAATTCCTCATAAGTTCTTCAGACTTTGTAGTGAATCACAATATCTCCTATTTTAGAAACTTCCAGAATTGAAGACAAGATGCTGGACTACCCTGTGGTCCTGTATTGATAACCCAGTTTTGTTATAATCATCATATGGTCATCATTCTCTTAATTATCATTAGCAGCTGTCCTGGCTGCCTCCTCCTTTTCTTCTTCTTCTTCTTCCTCCTCCATCATCATCATCATCATCTTTCCTACAATCAAAGCAGGGATAGGGAAAGCAGCCTGGCTTTGCTAATTGGAGATTTGGATATGTAATTCAAACACCACTGGGACCAAATTCCATTCTGAAATTTTACATAGATGACATCCATTAGGTGCTCTAAGATCCATAGTCCTTGCCATAAGATGAACTAACTGTAATTGGCCTTTGATGTTTTTCATTTCAACTTCATGGCTTATTTCTTATTAGGTTGTCAATCATGAGATCTCACTCTTTGAATCCAATGGTTGGGTATATGACCAGGGCTAGCCAATAAGAAAATTCCAATCTCCTGGCTATTGTCATTAGTTAAAGGATGGGCATGTGACCCACACAGTGCTGAATAGGACAGATTCTTGGCAACTTTTTGCTCAAAAATGCAGTAGAGATTTTCCTTGGTAGCCACACATTTTCATCTAAGTATTTGTTATCAAAAGACAAATTCTTTTTTTAAAATTCTGTGATGTGTAACTGATGTGATTCTGCAATCTGTATTGGGGGTAAAAATGGGAGTTCATAACCCACTTGATTCTAATGTATGAAATATGATATGTCAAGAGCTTTGTAATGTTGTGAACAACCAATAAAAAAAATTAAAATTCTATTTTTATTTGTTATTTTTAGATATATATAATAGCGGAGTATATTTTGACATTACACACACGGAGTCTAATATTCTAATTAGGAACCCAATCTTTTGGTTGTACATGATGTGGAGTTTCACTGGTGGACTATTCACATGTAAACATAGGAAAATTATGTCAAATTCATTCTACTGTCTTTTCTATTTCCATTCCCTCTCTTTTCCTTTTCTTCCCCTTTGTCTAATCCACTGAACTTTTATTCTCCACCTACCCCCAACTTATTGTGTTTTAGAATCTGCATGTCAGATAGAACATTCAGCCTTTGGTTTTGGGGGGTTTTCTTATTTCACATAGCATGGTAATCTTTAGATCCATTCATTTTACTGGCAAAAGTCAAAAAGTCATTCTTTTGTGGCTGAGTAATATTCCACTGTGTTTATACACCACCTTTTCTTTATTCATTCATCTGTTGAAGGGTACCTAGGGTGATTCCATAGCTTAGCTATTTTGAATTGTGTGCTATAAATATTCTTGTGGCTGCATCACTGTATTATGTGTATTTTAAGTCCTTTGGGTATATACCAAGGAGTAGTATAACTAGGTCAAATGATTGTTCCATTCCATCATTCCATGTTTTTTGAGAAATCTCCATACTGCTTTCCAGAGAGGTTGCACCAATTTTCATTTCCATCAGCAATGTATGAGTGTACCTTTTTCCCCCACATCCTTGCCAACATTTATTGTTACATGTATTCTTGATAATTACCATGCTGATTAGTGTGAGATAGAATCTCAATATAGTTTTAATTTGCATTTCTCTAATTCCTAGAGATTTTGAAGATTTTTTTCATATATTTGTGGACTACTTGGATTTCTTCTGTGAAGTGCCTGTTTCAGTTTCTTTGCCCATCTATGGACTGGGTTATTTGTTTTTATGGTGTTAAGTTTTTTGTGCTTTTGTATAACCTGGAGATTAGTGCACTATCTGATGTATAGGTGGCAAAGATTTTCTTCCATTCTGTAGCTGGCTCTCCGTATTCTTGATTGTTTCCTTTGCTGCGAGGAAGCTTTTTAGTTTGATATCATCCCATTTATTGTTTCTTGATTTTACTTCTTGAACTTCAGGAGTCTTGTGGAAGAATTTTGTTCCTAGGCTGACATGATGGTGAGTTGGGCCTATTTTTTCTTCCAGGAGTAGGTGCATAGTTTCTGGTCTAATCCAAGGTCCTTGATCCACTTTGAGTTGAATTTTCTTCAGTGTGAGAGATAGGAGTTAAATTTCATTCTATTACACATGGATGTCCAGTTTTTATCCAAGCACCAATTGTTAAAGAGACTATCTTTTCTTCAATGTGTGTTTATGATGACTTTGTCTAGTATAAAATAACTGTATTCTTATGTGGGTTTGTCTCTGTGTCTTCTATTCTGTTACATTGGTCTTCATATCTGTTTTGGTACAAATATCATGCTTTTTTTTCTGTTACTATAGCTCTGTAGTATAATTTAAAGTCTTGTATTGTGATTCTTCCTGCTTCACTTTTCTCATTAAGGATTGCTTTGGCTAGGCTAAGACTCTTATTTTTCCAAACAAATTTCATGACTGATTTTTCTATTTCTATGAAGAATGTCATTGAAATTTTAATAGAAATTGCATTAAATATTTATAGCACATTTGGTCGTATGACCATTTTGACAATATTACTCTGCCTATCTAAGAGCATGGTAGATCTTTCCATCTCTAAGGTCTTCTTCAATTTCTTACTTTAGGGTTCTGTAGTTTTCATTGTAGACCTATTTTACCTCTTTTATTAGATTTGATTCCCAAGTATTTTATTTTATTTTTTGAGACTATTGTGAATGGGGTAGTTTTACTAATTTCTCTTTCAGCTGATTCATCATTGACATATAGTAACACATTTGAATTTAGGGTGTTAAGTTTACAGTTTGTTACTTTGCTGAATTCACTTATGAGTTCTGGAAGTTTTCTAGTGGAGTTTTTGGGGGTCTTCTAAATATAGAATCATGTCTTCAGAAAATGGAGATAGTTTGAGCTCTTCTTTTCCTATTCATATTCCTTTAATTAATTTCTTTTGCTTAATTGCTCTGGCTAGAGTTTCAAGGACTGTGTTGTATAGAAGTGGTGAAAGAGGGCCTCCCAGTCTTCTTTCAGTTTTTAGAGGAAATGCTTTCAATTGTTCTCCATTTAAAATCATGTTGGCTTTGGGTTTAGCATATATAGCTTTTACAATATTGAGGTATATTCCTACTATCCCTAGTTTTTCTAGTGTTTTGAATATAAATGGATGCTGAATATTATCAAATGCTTTTTCTGCATTTATTGAAATAATCATATTATGTTTTTCTTTGAATCTATTAATGGAAATTACATTTACTGATTTTTGTATGTTGAACAAACTTTCATCCCTGGATGAACCCGACTTGATCATGGTCCGCTATCTATTAAATATGATTTTGTATGGGATTTGCCAGTATTTTATTGAGAATTTCTGTATCAATGTTCATCAGGGATATTGGTCTGAAATGTTCTTTTCTTGATGTGTCTTTGTCTGGTTTTGCTATCAGGGTGATACTAGCTTCATAGAATGAGTTAGGAAAGGTTCCCTCCTTTTCTATTTTATGGAATAACTTGAGGAAGATTGGTGTTAGTTCCTCTTTAAAGGTCTGGTAGAACTCCAGCTGAGAATTTGCCTGTTCCTAGGCTTTTCTTCTGTGGTAGTCTTATGATAGCTTTCTCAATATTATTGTTTGAAATTAATCTGTTTAAATAGCCAATTTGGTTAGATCATATGTCTCTAGAAACTTGTTGATATCTTCTAGGATTTTTATTTTATTGAAGTATACATTTTCAAAGTAGTTTTGATTATTGTCTGTATTTCAGTAGTGTCCCTTGTGATATTTCCTTTTTCATTATGATTTTAGTAGTTTGAGTTTTTCCCCCTTTCTCTTAGTTAGCTTTGTGAACATTTTTTTTCAATTTCATTTTTTTTTCAAAGTACCAACATTTTTCATTGATTTTTGTGAATTTTATTTGTTTTAATATCATTGATTTTGTCTCTGACTTTATTTTCTATCTTATACTGCTTTTGGTGTTCATTTGTTCTTCTTTTTCCAAGGCTTTGAGCTGTAATGTTAGGATATTTGGAGACTTTCTGTTCTTTTAATGAATGAGTTCAATGCAATTAACTTTCCTCTTAGAACTGCCAAAAAGACAAGTCTTAAAAATGGAAGGATGAGGTCAAACCATGAAGAGAAATGGGGAGGGATAATTGTTTGAAGATTATTAGATACAATACTGGATCCCTTTTCATCCAAGCTTCCCAGAGCATAGAAATGCTAAACGCCCTTATTGCTTTTGTTATTTTTATTTTCTTGCATATAGTTAGTTTGGGTTTCTTTCAAGTCCTTTTAGAAGAATCTTAACTAATGAAATATGTTGTAAGGTCGTGGTGAAAATCAAATGAAGGAAGCTGGAAAGTGCCAGCTATAATGTTTGCTGCATAATGAACATGCAATTGGCACTATCTAAGGATAATTGCAAAATTATCTGTAATGTTGATAAAAATCATCTGAATGTAGGAGTTGTTCACTTAGTGTTGTTTGAAAGACTAGCTCCTCTCCTTTGTAGACAATGAGAGGAATGATGAGTTAGAATAAAAACTTTGATACACTTGTATAAAAGTTTTAACTGGGCTGGGTTGTGGCTCAGTGGTAGAGTGCTCACCTAGCATGGGCAAGACCCTGGGTTTGATTCTCAGCACCATGTAAAAATAAGTAAGTAAAATAAAAGTATTGTGTCCAACTACAACTAAAAATTAAATTTTAAAAAAATGTTAACTGTTTTGTTTGCTGCTTCTGTCTTTTTGTCAAGTATAACCATTCCTGATTATTTCTACTTTAATTCATTCTTTTCATAGATAATTAAATATTTCAAAGTTACAAGATACAGATTAATGGCCAAAAGTCAACTGCATTGCATTCCTATATAACATAAATCAACAATTGGAACCTGAGTTTAAGAAAATAGCAAATAACATTTATGACAGCACCAAAAGTAAGAAAATAAAATAGTTGTTAAGTATAAATATAATTAAATATATAGAGGATGTTCATGCAGAAAACCAGAAATTCTGTTGAAAGAAAACAAGGCAGACATAAATAAATGGAAAAATAATCCATGTTGGTGGATTTAAAGTTCAATATTATTATCAGTTTCTCTAAATTTATTCCTTGGAATACACACAGTTGCAATTAAAATCCAAGCAAACTATTTTGTAAATATTGACACACTGATTCTAATGCTTATACAGAAGACAAGAGATTTATAATAGCCACCACAATGCTAAAGAACATGAAACAAGCCAGAGGACACCCATTACCCAATGCCAAATCTTATTTTAAAGTCACAAAGGTCAAGAAATATTAGGGTGGTAAAATTATTGGTATTGGTTTAAGAATGGAAACACAGATCAATGATAGAGAAAGGACATCCCAGGGATAGAGCTACAGAAATATAAATATGAACTTTAAATCCACCAACATGGATTATTTTTCCATTTATTTATGTCTGCCTTGTTTTCTTTCAACAGAACTGGTATTTGACAATGGAACAAAAATAATTCCATGAGATTATCAGTTTTTTCCTTAAAACAATGGTCCTACATCAATTAAATGGCCACATGCAGAAACAATGAACCTAGACCTAGGCCTTAAGATTTTCAGATTAATTCATTCATCATGAATCACAGGAATAAATGTAAAACATGTAAATAATGAAACTTACATAAGGAAACATGGGAAAAATTTAAGTGACTTTGGGTTTGGGAATGAATTTTAAACACAACTTCAAAAATATGATTTATAAAAGTAAAATATTGATAAGTTGGACCCTATGAAATTTAAGACTTCAGTATATGAAAGAAACTGAGGAAGTAAAGATTAGGCACAAATTTTGAGAGACTATTTGTAACTTGTATCCAAATTATACAATGAATTCCTAATGTTCAAGATTAAAAAAAAAATTCTTAATAAAAATGGGCAAGTGATCTAAAGAGACATCTTACCAAAGAAGGTTTATAGATGGCACACGTGTATGTAAAGACGCTAACCATCATTTGTCCTTACAGAACTGCAATAAAAAATAATAAGGGATACCATTACACTTAGTAGAATCCATATTAAATGATAACATTATATTTATCCTTAAAATCCAGAGCCAAACAATACAAATTGCCTTTGAATTTGCTGCTGGGAATGTGAAATGAGACAACCAATTTGGAAGATACTTTTGCAATTTCTTACAAAGTTGAACAGTGTCATCATAACATTCCAGCAATTGTGCTCCTAGACATTTAGCCAACTGATACAGAAAACACATGTCCACTCTAAAAAGTGACATTTGAAGCCATGAAAAAACATGGGCAAATCTTCAATACATATTACTAAAAAAGCTAATCTGAAGTGACTACATACTGTATGATTTTGCTTAAATTTTAGTCTGGGAAAGGTGAAACTAGAGATTTATTAAAAGTGTTGGTGGCTTCTAGGTGTTCAGAGGAAGCAGAGAGTTAAATGTTGAGACATGATGGAAATTTTAGGGTGGTAAAATTATTCTGTGAGAAGCTATAATTGTGGATTTGTCGCAAATCCATTGAACTTTAGAGCACAATGAGCAATCCTAATATGCAATTAAAGCAAATCATTTAAGAAGAAAATCCCCAGATGGAATTCTAAATGTCACACAACAATATGATATTATTACAAATATGTACAGCAACCATACTGAACTTTATATTGGGGGAAGTCTAACCTATGCAACCAAGAGTGAAGTAGGTGGCATCACAATACCAAAACTTAAACTGTACTATAGAGCAATAGTAATAAAAACAGCATGGTGTTGGCACTACAATAGACTTGTAGACCAATGGTACAGAATAGAGGACACAGAGACAAATCCACATAAATACACTTATCTCAGACTAGACAAAGGTGTCAGAAACATGTATTGGAGAAAAGACAGCCTCTTCAACAAATGGGGTTGGGAAAACTGGAATCCGTATGCAACAAAATGAAATGAAACCCCTATCCCTCACCATACACAAAACTCAAAGTGGTTCAAGAACCTAGGAACCAGACCAGAGACCCTGTGCCTAATAAAAGAAAAAGTAGGCCCAAATCGTCATCATGTCGGATTAGGCCCCTACTTTCTAAACAAGACTCATAAAGCACAAGAAACAAAATCAAGAATCAATAAATGAAATGGTTTAAAACTGAAAAGATTCTTCTCAGTAAAAGAAACAATCAGTGAGGTAAAGAGAGAGCCTACAGAATGGGAGCAAATTTTCACCATACGCATATCAGATAGAGCACTAATCTCAGGGATATAAAAAGAACTCAAAAAACACCAATAAAAGCAAAACAAAACAAGAAATCAAATAACCCAATCATAAATGGGCTAAGGAGCTGAACAGATACTCCTCAGAAGAAGATATATGAATGATCAACAAATATATAAAAAAATGTTCAACATGTCTAGCAATTAGAGTAGTTTTGATTTGCATTTTTCTAAGATTTCATCTCACTCCAGTCAGACTGGCAGTTATTAAGAATAAGCAACAATAATTGTTAGAGAGGATGTGGGGGAAAAGGCACACTCTTACATTTCTGGTGGGACTAAAAATTGGTGCAACCAATCTGGAAAGCAGTATGGAGATTCCTTAGAAAACTTGGAATGGAACCACGATTTGACCCAGCTTTGAATATAAGTCCTTTGAATATAAACTCCTCAGTTTATATTCAAAGGACTTAAAAACAGCGTTCTACTGTGACACAGCCACATCAATGTTTATAGCAGCACAATTCACAATAGCTAATTGTGGAGCCAACCTAGATGCCTTTCAATAGATGAGTAAAGAAACTGTGATATATATATATATATATATATATATATATATATACATTGGAATATTCCTCAGTATTACAAGATAATAAAATCGTGGCATTTGCAGGTAAATGGATGGAGTTGGAGAATATGCTAAGTGAAGTAAGCCACTCCCCAAAAGCCAAAGGCAAAATGGTTTGTCTAATATGTAGATGCTGATCTGTAATGGGAGCAGAGGAGGAAGCATGAGAGGAAGGGAGGAACTTTGGACAAGGCAAAGGGGAGAGAGGGCAAGGGAGAGGACATGTGGGTAGGAAAGATGGTAGAATGTAATTGATATCATTACCCTAGTATCTGTATGAAGGCATGAATGGTGTGACTCTATGTACAACCATATAAATGAAAAATTGTGCTTCATTTGTGTACTATGACCTGAAATGCATTTTGCTGTCATGTACAACAAATTAGAATAAATAAATTTATTAATTATTTTTAAAAAGTAACTCATTTCTAAAAGCTGAAAAAAGAAGAAATTAGTAGATTAGACAGACTAAGGATCAGATAAACTCTTTAAAAACACTTTGCCAGCTTTGATAAAGTATTTTCCACAAGTTTATAAGGTAGTAATTTTGTGCAGTAAAAGTGAAAAATAAGTAAATAAGTATTGGATAGCAATAGCCAGGTTTTGCAATATTGGGGTGTTTTGCAGAGATACAATCAGGGATGTTTAGAATGATCCATACTGCAATGTACTAGAGAAATTCCACAAAATGCCTTGATTAGTAATGTTGAAAGATTCAAGGATATAGGGCAAATGAAGTTCTCATAAGTCACAGGTGGCATGGCAAAGAGATGAGTCTTTAATTTAGTTAACATTATTGTATCATGTCAATTTCTTGTTTTTGATATTGTAATATAGTCATATAAGAAGTGACCATTAGGGAAATCTGGAAAGGAATCTGTTATTTTTTCTAATTCTTATATATTTAATTATTTAATAATAAAAATTAAAAGAAGCTTATTAAAATATTGTTATGATATTAGTATTTTTATAATATGAAATCCCATGATCATAACATAATCAGTTTAAACTGTATATCCTTTCCAAAGGCTAGACATATGTTTTAGCATTGATTTATTTGATTTTAGAATAATTTGATGACTTTTTTTTCTGTTTACTCTGGAATCTTAAAATTTTCTTCATAATATTTATAAATTTGACTTTGATGGAAACTAATATTCAAATTATATTTATATAATATAAATAACAAAATAAACATAGTCGATCATGGGGCACTTTGGTCAGTTGCAATTAAATTATACTTTAAAAAGTCTGTGTAACTATTCCTGGGATATTTTAAAAAATTAATAACTATTTTAAGAGTAGTGTTAACATAAAAATTAAGCAAAAAGTAAAATGATTTCTCTTATATTCCTGCATTCTCATAGTTTTCCCTATTATTAACACCAGGCATTAATTTGATGCAATTCTAAAAATAATGACCGATTTATTGTTAAATGTTGTTCCTAATTTTTATTTTGGCTCATACTTGGCATTATTTATTTCTATGGGTTTTGAATTATGAATGTCATGTATTCATATTATAGTATCATACAAAATAGTACACTGACTTGATGTCCCCTGTGCTCAGCCTATTCATCCTTCATTATTTCTGTGAACTTTGGAAATCTGTTGTTTGACTATATAGGTAGTTTTTCCTTCTTCCAGAATACCATATCATTGAAATCATAAAATATGTACCCTTCACAGACCAACTTCTGTCACCTAGCAATACATACATAATGACTCTCCAAGTCTGGCTTGCTAGATTATTTCTTTATATCACTGGATAGTATTTTATTGCATCAGTGTACCACACCTCATCCATTCACCTGTTGAAGGGCATCTTCACTGCTTCCAACCTTTGGCAATGGTGACAAACATTGCCATGAACATATGAAGACATTAGCTTGCATACATAGCTTCACAGTACACATAGAGATGCGTGCTCAGCCTTGCTCAGCTGTGGATCAATATGTGACTCACTCTATCTGATAATCAGTAGTCATGATTTTCCTTATGTGAATCCCTTCCCTCATTTCTTTAATGAGAATAGTTTTGTTAATATCGTTGTTCTGAAATGTCATCTATTACAGTGGCAATTTTACAGAGGAGATATTTTTTAAAGTAAAAATTACTCTATCCCAGATGGTTTCAAAATCATTTTCTTATTTTAGCAGATGTTATCAAAGAAACATCAGGGTACAAGACTACCCAATATCGTAGACGCTAGTGAAAGGAAGCTTTTTAAATGAGTATTCATCTTGTAAAAACAAACATTCTATATCGACTGCAGGGCCTATGCACTCAAGCATGTTGTGATTTTATATATTGCATGTCAATTATTTGGGATGTGTATTCATCTTGTTGCTTTTCTTGGGAAGATGGTAGTTTTGGGAATTGAATTTAGTAATAACCCCCAATCAAATGTTCCTTTAACTTCATTTTCAGAAAAATCATGCTTCATTCTCTCGCATTTTTATATTATTTTATGGTTTTAGAAGTGTCGTGCTATCATCCTGGGGATAAAACAAGGCAGATGCTATTATGCTCAGAACTGTATTAAGGATACTGAGGTTTGGAGAGGTAAAGTGATTCATTATAATGTCATCCAGCTCCTCAGTGGTGGTGGCTTAGGTCTCTGACTCTAATCTAGCCCTCTGCATACTATTCTTGTACCATAGTCTCCTAAACACAGGATCCCAAAAGCAGATGCTTGTTAAAAATATTCTGCCACCTGCAAGAGCCAATTCCAGTACACAAGTCTAAAGAAATAGAAAAGGTGGATCTTTTATGAATTCATTTAAAAAAAAATAGGTTCCAATATTCCAAAGGGATTTATAAGAGGAGACATAGAAAACTTTTCTCTAAAAAGTTCCTAATTTTAGAATTTGGGATGGGTCACGGGGGCCAAGATAATTGATGACTTACTCCAGCTTAGAGTCTCTAGTACACCCTCTTAGACTGCATCTCCTGCCTTTGGCAGCAAGTGTTTGAAGGTGGAGTGATGGTTTTTCCCCATTTTTGGTTTTGTTTTAAATTTCTGCATTCAAGACATTTTTCTTCTTAGAGTGAGTCAATTTTGTTTCTTCTGAACTTCTGATGGGTCTTATATTTGCCATGTGCCTGGAGCATATAGCTTTGTAGTATGACAGAATATTTTGTTTAATTGATTAAATATTTCACTTTGACTCAATCTTTCTGTAAACCTTCAGCGTCAGATACCATCCTCTTATCTCCGCTAGTCTTTTTCCAAAAAGTCTCTCTCATGAATTGTCACACCAAAAAGGAGTGCTAGTCTCGCTTCAGGCAGGTTGTTTACAGTTTTTATTGAACTTAAAATTCCTTATGATGTGTCAAGCCACAAAAGTGATTCCTCCGGAAAATTCTGGAAACAGCAGCACAGCTAGATGTCACTGATACCAAAATTCCTCATTGCTTGCTATTGGCAGTTGTCATGATGCCTATGGTGGTGGGGGATGCTTATTGAGGCCATTCGGGGATGACTGTGAAGGGATTCATCTTTCAGCAAGCTCTTAGTTGCTCTAATGTTTTATATAATAGAAAGATGGTAAACTGGTCCAGGGAGTGGATGAGTGTAGGGTCAGGGGGACTTAGTTCTTTCCTAAATGAAAGTATTAGATGGAAAGTATTGGTAAGGTATATAATTTATTGAGGATGGAGTGATCTCAGAGTTAATGAAAAAACAGATTGAGGATCCCTTATCTGAAATGCTTGGGATGAGAAGAGTTTCAGATTTTTGTGTATTTTGAAATATTTCCATATGCTTAATGAGATATTTTGGGGATGGGTCAGAAGTTTAAACACAAAATGTAATTGTTTTACATACTCCTTATAACCTAGACTAAAGATAATGTTACACTTTATTTTTCTGATATCTGCATTTTTAAGTGTAAATCATCACATGAGATCAGAAGTGGAATTTTCTATTTGTGTTCATGCTCAAAAAGTTTCTTATCTGGGTCATTTTGAATTTGGATTTTTAGATTAAGAATACTCAGTTTATTTATAGGAAAAATTACATGGATCATCAAACTCTTATGAGGAAGCAGACAAAATAACACTGCTGAATAATTGCATTCTTACGGCCTAAGAACCCTATGGGAGTTCAAGCTAGTATATTTTAGAAAACTGACATAGAACTTTCTGTGCCCCACTCTCCTTCTCTAAAGGGTTTCCTATTCCTGGAGATGATATTTAAATTCAAGTATCTTAAGAATTGTGATACACCCTAGTTAAGGTTGCTATGACCTGAAATCCAGCGGGCTTCACTTTTGGGAAGAGTATGGGGTACAGAGTGGATATGCTCAATGCTACACATAAACATGAGGTCACAAGGG
Organism: Spermophilus citellus; assembly: GCF_964194105.1. NCBI lineage: Eukaryota > Metazoa > Chordata > Mammalia > Rodentia > Sciuridae > Spermophilus > Spermophilus citellus. The sequence continues at coordinate 77,404,289 of NC_138195.1, read as the reverse complement.
GAAGATTTTGGATTATACATACAAAAATCATACTGAACACAGGGTAATGGATGTTCTAGGGTACCAGAGAACTGTTGAGTATGTGTTGAGTTTTGTATATAAATTATGCTTCAGGATGCCAATGTTTCATGGCAGATCTGTGAGGCCTTTTTTTATGTGAGAATCTGTTGGCAGAAAAAGGACCAAGAGGGCAACTTATTTTAGTGTGATTGAGGTAGAAAAATATTCATTGAATTTGTAAACTGATACCAAGCACCTAATTTTGTTGTAATCCATTTCAAAATAAATTTAGTAAATCAGTTATCCTTATTCATGAAAACAAGAGTGAAATATACTATTACCTAGTTTTCTGACTATAATCACAATTGTTTTGTTGTAAAAATATGGAAGATTCCAAAAGAAAAAAATGAGAAAATTTGTGATTTTACACACACACCCACCCACCCACTCACATACACACACACAAAAGCACACAAAAGCACACACACGTGTTTGTGTGTGTGTACATATAATCAGTCAAAACCTTTTTGGTCTGTTTTCCTCCTCTGTTATAAACACTCAATGCTTATAAGTATTTATTGTATTTATAATATTTCTTTAATATAAATTTTAATTTTGAGAACACTGGGATAAGTGGAAAGAGTTTTTAGGCTTATAATATATTTCCATGTAGTTATTCCTCTGTTCTGTGGTTACGACTATATATTATAATTAAAAATAAAATACCGAGTTTGGAAATTTTATAAGATAAAATAATAGCTAATCCTTTAATAATTCATGCCTCTATTAGCACAGATAGATATCACTGATTCCTCATGGCTTGCTATTGGCAGATAATTCCTAAATTAGGGACTGGAAAAGCTAAAAATTCAACCAATTTTTCTTCTTCTTAAGGTGCTGGAGGGTGAACCCAGTGCCTTGAGCATTCTGGGCAAGTTCTATACCACTGAGTGACATCTCCAGTCTTCAATCAATGATTCTGACACTGGCTTGTTTCTTTGTCCTTGTTCCCTGTTTCCTCATTCTTAACATGACGGTAAGAAAAATCTCAATCATTTATACCTCATCAAAATGCTATGAAAATAGATGAGGTGTCCACCCAGATCCTATTCAGACTTCAGCCACCTATGAAAAGTCTATATATGGTTTAGTAACTTTATTGTATTATTTAGAGTGAAAATATGAAACTCATGTTTTATATATTTAAAAAGCAACCTGACAGAATCTAAATTTATAAGTAGTTTGTAGATTTAGAAGTACATCATATCCTGTGCAAAGATCTTCACATGCAGTTAACTACAATGTATATATATATCATGATTTTCCTCCTGTTTTAAGAGTAAATAGAGGCTATGAGAGTTTAAATTATTTATTCTAGGCCATACAATCAGTAGTATATTTTGGTTCAAATTTCTGGAAATTTAATGATATGGATTACCAGTTTTGAATATCTTGGAATAAAAACCTAACTTAATGCAGTGCTTCTTTACCTCTCAAATACTATTATTATTCCTATCAGGTTAACTTCCAGCATCTGTATAGATCTTCCTATTAATTTTATATGCACCCAAGAGTACTAATAAATTGATATTACACTAAACAAAATGTAAGTTATTGAGCTAATCAATGAATATAAAAACAAATCCATAATTTTCTGAAAAATATATAATAAAACCAAACATAACTGGTTTTTTAATTTATCACCGCATCATAATTCTTTCTTTAGTTGAAATTTCAAGCTTAGAAGGGTCTGAAATATCTTTCTTATTCTCTTATTTTCAAACACACATACTGAGAAAGAATAGAAGAAGGAAAAGAAACCAAAGCTAACTCTAGGCTATGTTTCGTGATTCATCCTCCATTGCTTCTGAAGCAAACTTTTTTGTCTTCTAGACAAAAGCTAATTAATCTTGGTTCTAAGGGGATAGTTAAGTACATAATGGTTTCTAAACGGGGTATTCCACTCTTTATAATTCACAGTACCATAAAATTGAAAACAATGTCGGTTTTCCCAAATAAGAGATTTGCTAAAGACAGTTGAGATCCAGAAACAATGAGAGATTACACAATTATAAAATCCGAATACACAAGACAGCCATGATATACTATGGGTTGAAAAAGAACAGACTATAAAACAACTTGGGTAGTATTTTCTCTGTGTATAAAATCGTGCTTATGGAGTTTACATGCATAAAGATTTTGGATGAAATCCTAAAGGATGTTGAAAGTGTTAAGAGGTTACATTCAGGTTACAGAGTTGAACATGACTTTTGCCCCCCACTTGTTTCTGGTATTTATTAGGCAGAAACTTCACTATACTTGGCTCTTTGCTTACACTTATCAGGTGGTTTATTTAGCTTGATAATACCATCTGCTGTTTTAACAAAGATAATAATAAGCAGTCCTAAATGAATAGATCCATAAGAACTGGTCTTTTTTTTTAAATAATGAACTATGAATGACTTCTATGTGTACATCTATATAGCATTATTAAGATGTATAGAAATGTAACAAAATTACATCCATTCTTTAAGATAAATGAAGATGTTTGATGCATGAAGATATATAAATTTATGCACTTGAGGAGTAATTTTTCCTATTAAAAACTGCTGTTTTTTTAAATCTGTCATTTTGGGGTTCAAGGAATGTGGGTTGCTCTTGTGTCATTTCTGCCAGTTTTAGTCAATCTATTCTGTATTTCAGTTCATAACATTCCAACTGCTGCTCTGTAGATCATCATATAGGGCATATACTCTGCTTCCAAAGCATGTTTGTGACTTCATTCAGGTTCTTATCTTTTTTATTTACCTTTCCAAGCCTGTGAGGGAATACACTTAGTATTACATCTCCGTGAACATCACCTCTTGGGGCTTCCCCTTGACAGCACTTTCACCCTCAATTCCCTTTTTACTATGGTAGGTAGAAATATCATCCTCTGACTTGGTGAAATAACTTCCTCTTTCTCAGAATGGGGTTGTTCACAGAGTGCAAGAGTTTCAGGCTGATTGACACCAAAGAAGCTATTCCACATGAACCTGCTGGATTCATTTCTTTATTTGTTCTAATTAGTTATACACGACAGTAGAATATATCCTGGCATTTTATACATATATAGAGTATAACTTCTCATTCTTTTGGTTGTACATGATGTGGAATGACACTGGTTGTGTAATCATAAATGCATATAGGATAGTAATGTCGGATTCATTCTAGTGTCTTTCCTATTCCCATTTCCCCTCCCTACACTTCATTCCCCTTTGTTGAATCCAAAGTAGTTCTATTCTTCCCTATACCTACCCCCTTATTGTGAAATTAGCATCTGCATATCAGAGAAAACTGGAGAATATCATGCGAAGTGAAATAAGCCAATCCCAAAAAACTGAAGGCAGAAGCCTGGTAGGTTCTGCAGCCTCTGCCTTCTCTACCACCAGAGGAGTTCAGGCCAGCTCATTCTACAGAGATTCAGTCAAGTTGAGCTCAGGCTGCTCCCCACTCCCTGTCTTGATGCAAAACCTTTTCTCTTGCATGTCTCTTGGGGTTTTCTCATATCTTATCCACCTCAGACCTTCCTCCATGCCTCTGCTCACACTTGATGTTTCCTCTCATGATCTTTCTCCTGTGGGATTACCTGACTGAGATGCTTGCATCATGGTGGCAATAATTCTGGGGGTTCACCAGTCACATTCTAGTTGTAAGTTCAGGGTGTTAGCAAGGCATGTAGCCTGTTGACTTCTCACATCTCTAGTACCTGATCTGCTACACAAGGAAAGGGTAAACTTGGGTGTGATCAGGTCTCTGTAGTCACTTTTGGTGAATTCGGTCATAAACTTCACTGGGGCATTCATGAGGTTATTCTTCAAAAGCAGATCCTCAGGGGTGAGGTTTCTGTGTGTGGTGTTTAATGCAGGACCCTCCTGTCATCAAAGCCGTCTTCTCTGATACTTGGCTGGTTGGCTTTTCTGAAGTACAGGTGCTAGCTGCTGCTATGATACCTGCCTCCCTTCCATCTCCTCCTGCGATGCAGTCCAATCTTGGGGACTCCTGAAGACTCAGAACACATGTAACCAGCCTTTCACTACTCTTAACTCTACCGGGGCATGGGACGCACGTTACATCATGTTGATCTTTTGGATGATCAAAAAGAATTTCCAGTGAGCAAGAATTCTTGATCAGAATTTTTCCACACAAATTCAAACCAGACCACCATCTCACCTCTCATTTTAGGTTCAACAGATAATATATTCCTTGCACTGGAAGTTTCCTTGTTGACTTTCTGTCACACTTTCTTCTAATATGCACCCTAGGGACCCAAACCTTAGGGATACAGATGATTTTTTTTGCATTCAATTTTAAATTGTTTATATTGTTTCAGTTATTAATAATGAAATGCATATGACCCTTTTCTATCCAGGACTCCTTTTTCTTTATTTATTAGTTTTGTAATCTATGATTTTACAGAAGGAAAACTGTTTTCCTCCTTCCTTCCTTCTTGCTTTCTCTTTCTTTTCCTTTTCTTACTTTCTTTATTTCTTGTAGTTACTAAGCATTGGGTTTATGGGACATTTTCTAAAGTTGTAGGTAACACACTCATTACATACATAGTAACAGGGCTCAAAATAGCTTCTTATAAATTTTATAGTGATATCCTTGACTGGTACTATTCACTGATTTAAGGGAATTTGTCATATATTTAATGTAGAAGTGGCATGAAAGTATTCAGGCTGCTTAAATAAAAATTGCCTAAGTGAAACAAGATGTAAATATTTGTGTTAATTTTAAGCTAATTTCTATATATGTTTTGTTAAATGAAAGTGTCACGTTGGAGAAAATTTATCTTCCAATAAAAGAAATAATAATATATTTGTTTTAATAGATTCACGAGGATCATTGTGTATGGGGATAATCCAACTGTTATTTAATGGATGCAAGAAATTTTGGCAAGGGGTTGGTTTGCCTTTCTTATTCTATTTGGCTCCCTTGAGGAGTTCCTTCCACATCTTTAACACATCTCCTCTGCCCACAAACCCCCATCAAGATTTTATTGAGAATAGCCATAATTGACCATTATCGAGTACAATATGCCACATACTAAACAAAATGATTCAAATTCATTGGCACATTATTTTGATTGAGGGAAAAATGCCAATAGTTAAAGACACAGTAAAGATTTGAACAATTCAGTGGGTTCTGATAAGTGTATACACATATTTCTACCCAATCAAGTTATTGAACACTTCCACCCTAGAAAGGAGACCTTCCAGACAAAGTTTCATTCTAGCAAAGGCACACCACACTATTTGCAGACACTATTCTGGTTCCTATCACTTTACTTTCTCTGAATTCATATAAACATGATTATATAGTGTGCATCATCTTTTATGAAAAGCGTTTCTTGCACTTCACTTTTGTTATACAATTTGTCACTTGTTTGATCTTTAGTTGATGCAAAATATTTTATGTTATGCTATCATCTATTTAACAATTCCCTTTTAAAAAAACATATTTTTACTGTTTTAAGCTAGCATAAACAAACTCGCAGAAGCACTATATGTCAATTCTTTCTGTGAGCATATAGTTTTACTTTGTAGGATAAATATTTAGGAGTCCAAATGGAAGGGCTTTTGGTAAAGTATATTTCACTTTAAAAGAACTGCCTGACTTAAGAAGTCTACTTATTCCATTTCATCAATAATACTTGATACTGTCTTTAATCTTAGCTACACTGGTAGGTATAAAATTGTATCTCATTGTGATCAGTGTTCCCTTGATGAGTAATGATCTGGGTCCTGTTATTTAATCATATGAACCTCATTTTGCTTACCTGTACAATGTGCTTATTGTATCATGTTTCACAATGCTGTGAAAATTAAGTGAGATCTGTGTATATAAACAACGTGCAATATCAAGCAAGAGCTTAATAAATGTAGGTTAAAGAATACCTCTTCAGACCATGCCACAACTGTCACTCTTCTTCTATTTCCCTTTCATTTATGTTATTCTTCCAAGCTCAGCCAATCCAACAAACAGTTGATTATTTCTTAGCCATTTTTAGGTTCAAAGCATGGTTTTATGCTCTGTGTCAGATCAGTTTCTCTACTTCATTCTCATTTGATATTTACTTTTGGAATCTCAGTAACATTGGGACAGTTTACTTGGACAGTGGTATCAAGTTTTTGTTACAAGTATTTTTTTAATCAAGCAATTTGTACTCTAATATTTCTAGAGAAAAGTAATACAGTGTCCGTTTGTCCCAAGTGCACTTCAATCTGTTTCTTCTGTTATTAAGCATCTTATCTTAAGATACTGCCCTTGTATTTCATGTAACCATGTATCTTTGAAGCACTGTTTCATATTTTGGGGGCTTTGTGTTACGCATTCAGAAATGAGTAGCTCTCTCCTCCAGTGGCAATGGAAGTACCTGTGAATCTTTCATCAGCAGAAGGTTTTCTTTCATTGCTGTAACTAGAAATTCTCAGCAGATGAAGAGGGGAGTGACTAGAAGAGAGAGGAAGAAAAAGGATGAAGAAAGCCAGAAAAGTGACATTTGTGTAAATGGGCCAAGTACAGATGACTTGGAAAGGAGGGCAAAGGAAGAAGAGGAGAGGAAAAGCTTTCGCATCGCCTAAACAGGTCCAAGAAAAGGGGCAGAGAATTGTTTAGAGAGAATATGCAGAAAGGACTTGAAAAAATTTTAGTGATATTTTGGAATATTCCTCTAATGATATATACACCACCATTTGGAGCAGAATTCAGGCCAGAGCAGGACCATCCTGCATTGATGGGAGACGAGAGAGGGAGACTCTAGTACATGCAACACAATCTAGAACTGCAGTTACAAGTTCACCCTGAAGTCACTGCACCCTCTTCAGTTGTCTTGTATGTGAACTTAAGGCACACCTTCAAAAGATTTCCTCACTGAATATTGAAAAAAAAAATGTTTCTACTGCCATAGGGTTGTTCTTCTAAATAGTGGAGATGTGCATGTGAATCGAATCGCTTAGCACAAGGTTTTGAACATAGTAGGGGTATGATAAATTCTGGCCCCTGAAATTAATAGGGTTAAGGACCTATTCTACTCTATATATTATGCTAGGATATTTAGGGTATAATTTTATTTATTTCACAAAGTCAGAGAATAGATATTACTACTCCTATCTTGCAGATGAGGAAACTGTGGTTCAAGGAAATCAAGGCATTTGTTTAATTCCAAAGATTGTTCTGTATATTTCTGTTACCATTTTAGGTTACACCAAATATGAAATAAGTCTCTATGGAAAATTTTGTAACTATAATCCTGCCTATTTTATAGACAACATCCTCTCATTAGGCTAGTTGAGAAATTTTAAGAAGAATGATGAGGGAACGTGCTGTGAAGGTTCAATATAATTTAATATCTGTTTATTGGTCAATTTATCTATGTGCCTATTGATCTAGACACCTAAATGGGATAGTCTACAGGTCCATTAAACACCATAGTAATCACAGGAAAAAGGGCTGCAAACTGTCTTATTGATAAAGCATTCAATATCTATTTCTTACTCAATTCTCCTTACCCTTAATATAAATAAGAAATAAAATGGAGAGATGATCTATTTTACCTATTCATTTTGATATATGCTCATTTGAGGCATTCAAAAGGTTGACTTTCTTTGCCTGTGAACATCTCTAGCGATGAAAACATAACAAAACTGTAAATGTAGTTTCCAATTTCTTCACGTGTACAAAGTCACAGAGTTTTAACAATGCAAACATACAACATAAACTTAAAAATGTAGACTTAAAGCAATAAAACTAAATGAAAGAGATTCCAAAACAAGATAAACTCTTTTTAGAAAGAAGAACTATGGCTACTTTCATTCCTGGGGGCACAGTAGGAGCATATCCCGAGGAAAATCTATCCAAATATTTAATGTGATTATATAGTTCCTGGCCTTTAAACTTTATAATTTTTAAAAATATTAGAAGAATTTTAGATTTGCTTAGTATGTAAAAATATCACACAAAGTTTTCTTGTAAACCTTACCATGTTTACCTGATTGGTACCATTTTACTTTTTATGATACATGTTTCATTACTAATACATGAACTTTTAAAATTCTTTTCTATGGTTTTTCTGTTTGATTTTTTGTCTAGAATACCATATTCTATTTAATTTCTATATATCTTTAGCCTCCTCTTGGCCTCCTTGTTTTCAATGACTTTGTCAGTTTTCTGGAGTACTGGCTGAGTAACGTGGAGCATGCCCCTAAATTTGAGTTTATCTGGATTTTCTTCTTGTGTTTGGCTGAGGAGAAGATCACAGAAGCAGAATTGCTATCCTTATCACATCATTTCAAGGACATATGTTATCAACATGACTTATTACTAACGATGCTGGTCTCAATCACCTCGCTGAGGCAGTGTCTGCCAGGTTACTGAAACTCATCCTTCCCCTTTTGATATTCTTTAGAAGCAAATGACCAAGTGTAGTGCTCATTGGAGATAGGAGTTGGGGTGAAGAATTAAGTTCCACATGCAGGAGAGGAAAGAGTCTACATAAACTACTAGAAATTCTTCTGTACAGGATATTTGCCCCCTCTTCTCCATTTATTTCCTTATTTAACCATTTATTTGTGTCCTAATTGTTTTATGGATATTTAATTACTTTGAGCTCTGATTTAGTAATACACAATTTAGTTTAGTTGCTCATATTGTTTCAGCAGTACCCATGTCTTCTGTGTCCGTAGTATGCTATTTCATGTTGTCCCTTGCAGTCTTTGCCATGACCACATTCTGTGTTTCCTGGTCAACTGCTTTTCCACTGTTCTCCTGTTTCAGAGTCTAAAATAGTACAACCCTTTGTACGCAGCCCTCATGTCTCCTTAGTCTCCTTTTATTGTCTTTCATGATTTTGACAGTATCAAATACTAGTGGTTTACATATGTGATAATGTCCCTCAAATCTGCTCTGTTTAGCATTTTTTCACCATTAATATGAGGTTATAACTTGGAGAAAAAAAATACCACTTGTCTTTTTAAATTGAGGTATGGTAGAAGTTCTGAATAACCTTAACTTCTGGCAACAATTACTGAATATCTGTGTGCAAACTGGCATTTGAGGTATATAATTGCAAAGTTTCTTCTGAATGGGAGTGGCTGGGGACGGGCTTTGTGGTAGGGGATGTGCTTAGCATGGGCAAGTACTTGGGTTTAAGCTGCAGCTCCCAAAAAGAAAAGGAAAAACAGACCGAAAAAGAAAAGACAATGCGATGCATGCCATGGGGTGGGCTTTCTCATATTTGTCAAATCAGTAACCGATGGAGTATTTCACCTTCACATACCAACTTCTCTCGGCTTTATAAATAAGTTCTGTTTGTGGTCCACATTTTAGAGAAGTTTGTCATCTGAAGTAAATAATACATGGAGAAAGAATCTACTTAATTGAATCAGACAATTTTCTCCAAAGTTGTACCATAATTGAGTGCCTCCTGCTGGGATTCCCTTTCACATTTCTCCTTGCATTGAAGCTTGCTGATTCTGCTCCTGTGGCCCAGGACTGTTTATAACTTAAATAATAAGCAACTTTATGTGGCAGTGTCTTAGAGAAAATGTCTGGCCACAAATGACTTTCTAATATTTTATGTAAGGTGATCTGTTAAGGCTTTATTATACTTCTTGCCACAAATATGAATACCTAATAGAAAAACATAATCACCATAAAGGTTCATGATGAATAGTCTTTGAAAAAAAGAAGAAAACCATTTGGCATTAATATTAAGGTTTACATCAGTGTATCAGTACTGTCCTGTATAAAGGTCACATTTTACTTCAAGTCCTATGTTTGGGGTTAAAATATTGAAAGCACAGATTTTACTTTATGATACAATTTTATGCCAAGCAAATAAGAGCTAATAGATTATTGAAGTGTTCAACATTTAATGGCTAGTTGCAAATTATTCTTTTTTAAAAAATAAACTCTGCTCTTAAATATTCACCTGTTTTGGAAACCCAGCCAATGAAAGCCACTTATTTGACATCATCTGATTTTTTTTGTGTAGCACTAAAACCTTAGTGGACTGAACTCTGCTTATCGGAGCAGTCGCTAGAGGGTATTGATATCCATTTCCTTTGTGAACATTCTCTTTTCAGAGGCTTCTTTTTCTTTGTCCCTTCTAAGATTATAAATTCTTTCCAGTGTGAAATGGCCTGGGTTTGCAAGCAAGAAGATAAGGGTGGTATCCAATTGTACCATCACCTGTTAATGCCTGTTATGCTTGGCTAAGCTTCCAATTATGTGCCTCCATTCAATACAGTGATGAGGGACCTGTAATGACATGGTGTTAGTGATCTCTCCTGCTTTAAGGAAAAAGTTCTAATCTTTGAATAAATAACAAAAGGAACCTTTTGATAACATTTAGGCACTGAAGTCTGTGATTTTAAAGACTAAGATAGTGGACTTTTGAAAAACTCCGGCTCCAAACCTCAATTACATGCACTGAATCGTTAAGAACTTAACTTTCATGTGCAAAAGTGAGTTTTTTTTTTTTTAAATCTTCCAAGCTTTCAAGAAATTGAGGGCATGAATTGGATTTTGATTCATAAAATGAAAGTTCAAAAACTCTTTCAGTAAATGCAATAAAGTGGTATAATGAGATGTTTTAATGGCTTTACATTTTTCTTTTTTTCCTCAACACCACTATTCTTAGCCGGAAACTGGCTGCCCTGTTCCACAGGCGAGGTACATTTGAGAGGCAGTATGCTACAGAGGGTTATGTATAGATTCCAGAGCCAGTTAGCCTAGGCTCAAATTTTGTTATTCTCCCTATAAATAAGTCTCTTTATTAGCAGGTAAGGATAATAATGGTTGTATGGAAATGAAATGAGTTAATAGTGGCAAGACTTAGAACAGGACCTGGCACAAATAGCTTTATATGTGTCATATAATATTCACTATCATTCCTTTTTCAGTTATAACTATGTGTAATGGACACCTGATACTTTGTTGGCACATTATTCCTTCATCTATTGCTAGCAAGTTTTTAGCATTTCCTTTGAGTAACAGCTCTCTGCCACTCTGTGTGTTATGGTTAGACTGTTTTGGAGGCACCACGCCCTCCCAAATGACCATCAGAGGACTCCTGTCTCTCCCCAAGGAATATAAATCTTGGGCAGGGTGACATAGAAATGGAGTTATGCATACCAACCACAGTGTCTTAAAGTGCCTGTTTTGTTACCCCTCTTACCTCTATCTCTGTAATTTTCCTGTCTCTCTCCTGATTTTTCTTTTCCAGACCCCTGATCTCTCCCACAGGGAGAGGTAGTTGGAAGAACATGTGCTCTTACTGGAGAGTGCCTGCTGGGAGCCTCAAGTTCTATTTCATTTATCTACATGGTTCTTCCAGACACATATAATATCTCCTTTTCTCTTATGATATTTCAAGACATACTAGCATCCCTAGGAGATGTTATATTTAGGCATATTTGGAATCTCCCTGACTTGTTCCTAGTATACACACATATTTCCATTAATTCCGATTGCATTTTTTTGTTAAAGATTTTTATATCTTTGTTCATAAAGGATAATGGTGTATAGAGTCTTCATTCCCTGCATGCCTTTGTCTGATCTTGGTATCAGAATAATACTTACCTCTTAGAATGAGTTTAAAACTGCTTCTAGTTTTTTTTTTTCTTTTTTAATTTGGAAGAATTGAGAAAGATTGGTATCATATGATTTTAATAAAAGATTTAGTAGAATTCACCAGTGAAACTGCAGGACCTGTCCATTTTATTTTGCAGTCATTTTTTTAAATGGTAAAATATTTCTTTATCTATTATAGGTTTGTTCAGATGTTGAATTTCTACTTGATTCTGTTATAATAGTTTAGGTCTGTTGTGGAATTCTCTATTTCATTCAGGTTATCAATTTGTTGGGAAAAAAAATGTTTCTAGTTTTCTACATATGATATGTGGGCTTAATCCTGGACTTCAATTCCCATCCATTGATCAATATCAGCACTCCACTGTCTTTATGCATTTTACCTATTTACTTATTTATTTTGAGGCAGGGTCTCAATAGTTCTAGACTGTTCTAGAGCTTATGATTCTCCTGCTTTAGCTTTTCAAGCTGTTCTAGAGCTTGTGATTCTCCCGCCTTAGCTTCTCAAGCTGGAATTAGGGTGTGTGCCACCTTGCCCAATTAAACCCAGATATTTTTTTTAAGATCAGTATTGATATCCTGCCTTTCAATTATGATTTTTAGTAATTTGAGTTTTGTTTTTAATTTCCTGGACAAAGTAGCACAAAGAATTTTTATATTTATAATTTCTCCATTGTTTTAGTCTATATATTTTTTATTTTCTACCATACTCCTTATTATTTATTTTTTCCTGTTTGCTTTGAATTAATTGTTCTTCTTTTCTTATTTTATTCAAGTGGAGACTTAGGTTATCTGTTTGAGACCTATCTTATTTAAAAACATTGGTATTTATAGCTATACTTTTTCCTCTTCTGCTTTAGCTACACATGTTCAAAAAATTAATTTAAAAGCATTCTCTACTTTCTTTTGTTTATCATTTGATCCATTGTTTATTTAAGAATGTGTTATTTACTTCCTACCTTTACATGCAATCCCAATTTTTCTGTTACTAATTTCTACTTTTATTCTATCCATGTTGGAGTACATACCTTGTGCCTTTTTGCTCCTTTAAAATTCATTGATTTGTTAATGACTTGGCTCATATTATACTCTGAAGAATGTTTCCTGTGTACTTGAAAATATGTGTATATATATATATATATATTCTGTTGCTGGGTGGAATCCTTTATAGCTGTCTGTTTGATTTAGTTCATTATTGTATTAGTTTTCTATTGTTTTTGTACCAAAGACCACAAAAATCAATAGATTAAAACAACACAAATATATTACATTTCTACAGGTCAGAGTTCTAAAGAGTTAAATCAAAGTCTTGACAGTGCTGCATAGTTTCATGGAGTGTCTAGGGAAGACTGTTTTCTTGCTGTTTTTCAGCTTTTACAGGTTTCCCACTAGTGGTCCTCTTCCTCTATCTCCAATTGGAGTCCTCATTTCACATCACCCTGATCTGTTCTCCTACCACTCTCTGCCAATTTTAAGATCATTTGTGATTATCTGTGCCCTGTTTGGATAGCCTGGATAATTTGCCTATTTTAAGTTCAACTCAGCAGCAAGATTCCATATTTCACCTTAATTTCCATTTGCTATAAAACATAACAAAAACAGATGCCCTGGTGTTTAGGATAAACATACTTAAGATGACATTATTCAGTTTGCCAGAGGTATTTTGTTGTTTATATATTCTATTTCTTTATGGATCATGCCTCTACCTTTTTAACTCATTTTTTGAAAGTACAGTAAGAAAGTTTTTATTATTTTCTGATCATTTATTTCTCTCTTCAATTCTGTAGATATTTGATTCGCGTGTGTTGGTGTATTGTTGTTTGGGAAAGTATGATTATAATACATGTGTGTTCTATATTGTTTGACTCATCATTATAAAAAGTCTTTCATTTTCTTTAGTATCATTTTTTTGCATCTTAGTATTTTGATGTTAGCATAGACTCTTTGGCACCCTTTGGGTTGCTCTGTGCATGGGATATCTATTTTAATCTCATTATCAATCTATTTGTGTTTGTAAACAAAAGGTAATTGAAACATGTTTCCAAAAATTGCTATGTTAATATCTCCTTTTAAATGGAGTGCTTAGTCAATTTTAATTCAAATATTACATTTGTCATTTTGCTCTTTGTTTTCTATATGTCTTCTGCAATTTTTCCTGTATTTCTCTACTACTGCTTCCTAGATATTCTCTGTATTATTTTATATGGCTTGTATAAAACATAGTACTTGAATACTTGAGAAAACTTAAGATTGGGTAGTTTATAAACATCAAAAATTTCTTTCTTATCTACAGTATACAATGCTTCCCTTTTCTCACAGTCTTACCAATACTTTTTATCTTTTTGCCAAAAGTCATCCTAAGAGATATGAGATGATCATACTGTGGTTTCAATTCTCATGTTTCCTGATGCTTAGTGATACTGGACATTTTCTGATATATTTCTTGGCCTGTGACAAAGTCTTCATTTGAAAAAGCCTATTTAGGTTCCTTGTCCATTTTTAATTGAATTGTTTTCTTGCCGAGTTATATGTATTTTGGAAGTTAATCCTTTATCAAATACATGGTTTCCAAATACTTTCTCCCATTCTGTAGATTGTCTCTTTACTCTGTTGACTGTTTCTTTTGCTCTGCACGAGCTCTTCAATTTAATGCAATCTCTTTTGTCTATTTTTGCCTTTGCTGGTTGTGCCTTTGTTGTCATTTCCAAAAAATACCCTTGTCATGTATAATGATAGGAGCTTTCCCCCTATGCTGTTCTCTAGTAGTTCCCCCCACCCCAGTTCTGTTGAAGTTTAGATGAGCAGGGTTTTTGTGTGTGTGAGTGTGTGTGTGAGTGTGTGTGTGTCATTATTTTCACACACAAAAAAAACCATTTGCTTCTTTTATTTTACAGCTTTCTCTAGATATTCTAAGAATACTTCCCTAAGTCTTGAAGATGTGATCTCCTTTATTTTTCACTAAAGATTTTATGGTTTTTTTGCTTTATTTGTAGGTCTATGGTCCATCCCAAGTGAATTTTTATATGGTGTAAGTTATGGGTCAAGTTGCACTTCTTTTCTCAGTGTGACTATCCAGTTATTCCATAAAAATAACTTCTTTTCTCAGCTGATGACCTTCATAAACATTTTGATATCAGGCAATGTCAGACCTCCAAAACTGGTCTTATGTTTTCCAGTTTACTTTAAAAAAATGCTCATCTAGTTGCTTCTGTATTTTTATCAACATTTTCGGGTCGGCCTCTCAATTTCTACAAAAATATACCTTGTGACTATGATTGAATTTGTTTTTGAAATTTTCATTGAACTCTCAGAAACAAAGACTTCTTAGTATGATTTTGCCTGGCTTTTCTGCACGGAACTATAGTGAAAAAATTTCCGTGGTATTATGTTTTTACTCCTCCGTCTCTGACTCCTCATTCTGATTCATTTTCCCCATTCTTGCTTTAAAACGCGCGCGCGCGTGTGTGTGTGTGTGTGTGTGTGTGTGTGTGTGTATGTGTATGCCAACTAACTCTTCTTTCCAATAGTGCATTTCTAATTGTATATGAGCCCCTGATTGAAAATGACCCGCTAACACTGTAAATCTTCAATCCTGGGGTTCCTGTAGTAAATTTGTATGGATATTACCTTCACTGCTTCCTCTCTTTAATTTTTGTACTTTCATTCCCAGGTAACTCTTGCAAAATGCACAGTCTCGCACTTTTAATTCCTAATTCCTCCTCTTTGTCACTGTGGCCTTGCTGCCTGGCCCATTTCCTTGAAGCAGCACCCTCGCCATCTCACTCCTGAGAGTGACCACCATTGGATGGCTCCCTTTACTTGCTATAAAACACACAGATTCCGAGTTTCAAGTTGTAAATACACAAAGCATATATCTTCTCATTTAATCATCATAGTGACTGTAATATTATTCTAAATTTAAAGGTGTAGGACTCAAGATAGAGAAAATCTAGGCAATTTCCCACCAGAATTAGTAAGTGGAAGATATTCTCACCCCAGTAACGACATCATTATACTCCTGTGTTTTAAGGCAAAGAGTCATTTACAGGCTGAGGTTCACAATGGAAAAATACATAAATATATGACTTGAAAAGTTGAGGTTTCTGTCCATAGTTGTACTGTGTATTGTAACAGTAATTAGTAGGTAAAGGCATATCTTTTTTTCTTATTTATATCGGATTATGAAAAGAATCTTGAAATTCAAATCTATTATCATTTGCTAGTCTCCATCGTTTTAACAAAGACAAAAGTAGCTAGTTCAAACGGACAATGTGAGAATAAGGAGAGGAAAGGTAACATACAGGTACATATAGCTCATGAATAATCAATAAGCTCATTGTTCCCATGTCTGTTCTTCCTATTACCTTTTTTAAAAAAATTCATTGCACTTAAGGATATTTACAAAGTGTCGAGCAGTATCTTTTTCTCAAGAATATATATATTTCGCAGTCAAAGTGGAAAGATTTAAACTTTCCTCCCATAGTTATTAGTTCATCCTAACTGGGAATATCCAGACCTGGAAGAAGCAGGGAGTCTTTAAAATATAACAGGCTGATATATTTAGATAAACCTACACTGTGTAATAAGACAGCCATGGAGCTGAGCTCCAAAGATGCAAAACGCGCTCCCTCCGAGTAGGCCACTTTCAGTAAGTCAGGGGTTCCTTTTGTTATATATAACAAGAGAAATGAAAATGAATAAAGACAGCCGAAAGGGAAAAAAAAATGAGACAGTAACAACGTGGGTTTTGAAAATGGATCTATTCTTTGTGAGCAGGAACAATAAAAAAAATTCAGGCAGGAAAAAGAATCAAGAAAAGAAATGAGATGCTGCTTGTTAGAGGATCAAGGAGACCTGTGTTCTCTCAGACTGTGGTATTTTCTTCTTGTAACAAAGAGAAAGGTCATTT
The DNA here is from genome assembly GCF_964194105.1 of Spermophilus citellus. Classification (NCBI taxonomy): domain Eukaryota; kingdom Metazoa; phylum Chordata; class Mammalia; order Rodentia; family Sciuridae; genus Spermophilus; species Spermophilus citellus. The sequence goes on along the minus strand of NC_138195.1, from coordinate 77,387,746 downwards.
TTCAGACATGAAGATGTAGGGATAACTGTGCAATATGTATGCCTGATGAAAATGGGAATCAGCCAGGTGTCAATGCAAGGCATGAGACAGTACTTAATTGTACTTAATTCTGAGCACTGGTCATTGAGTGGGTGGATTTGGAGTGGCTTAGAACTGAGGACCTGAAGAGAAAGAGAAGGAGTTTTTAGCATCACTCACAAATGACTTGGTGTAACCCATAAAGAAGGCTATGAGAATGTATTGTGGCATTAAGGATATTTACAAAGTGCCAAGCAGTATCGCCATCACAATGGTGAAATAAGAGGGTTAAAAGGGAGAAAAGATCATCTCAAAGAATAGTCCATAATACATAAAACAATATTGACTTTCTTCCAGAGGTTTCCTTGGATCAGTAATTTACTGCCGCAGTCCGGCTTCAGCAAAGTAACCGGGGGGTGACGAGCAACTTGTGTGTACATTGATACAGCAGGAGTGGGAGCCGTTTATTGTAGGACAACAGAGGTATGTATACATTCCACACAGCTTATCTTAATTAACATGAACTAGATACAACAGTCAACCAATAAGAAATCTCCACACTTAATGGCTCGCTGGCACCACCTCACAGACCACTCCCCCTGGCAAAATACCAGGTGCCATCCTGACTTGTTTACAGACACTAACAATTTACAAATTCCTGGGAGAACAATTTCTTCCCTCCTGTGGTCATGCATCTGGATGGGTCTCTGCCATTTCTGTGAATGACTGTTAGAATTTGTTCACAGGGTTTATAGAAAAAGGCAGTTTGTTGTGGCAACTCAGACTTGAAAATCTAAATGGTGGCAGAGTTTTCTGTTCTTTTCTCTCTGACAGTCATGATAGACATTGTTATATTGCCCAGTGGACAGTTTCTAAAATGGCAATAGTAGTAGAATTTGCTCCAAGCTTAAGTTGCTTTAAAACATCTCTGATAATTCAATGGCTGACTTTGTCTTTGAATGTTTTCACATACAGAAAACTCAATACCTCTTGGAGTTATATATTCATCTTTCATCTAGAGAATTTTCATATCAATCTAAAAATCCATCTCCCTGCGACTCCTGATCATTGACTTAGCTCTAGCACATGAAGTAAAACTTTGTAAGTCCCCTGACACATTAGTTTATAGGAGCTACTATGTCCTTTCCCTAATTCTTGACTCATCTTCCAATCTATAGTCAAAAAATATCAACTTTCTTTAATGACATTCTTAACAGTTACTCCACCATGTTTGTCTTCATGATCTGAATCTACTCTGAGATGTCTATTTTTATTCCAGTGTGGCAGATGTGTCTCTTACCTTGTTCCATTTTTAGTTTCATAACTTTCATGTAATTTCTTAAGACTATTCTATTTTTGTTACAAATTTTCTTTCTTCCAAACATATATAATATAGTTCTCATGACTTATAGATATGAAGACTAATTAATGGTGCTTTCCATAAACGATAGCTGAAGGAAATGTGCTTCAGCAGCTATAGAAAATAGGAATTCAATCTTTACTCATTTTCATCCCATGTGGAAGTTACTAGTTGGGTGTTTCTTCTGGAAATCATCTGTTCATTCAGTAACTGAAGATCTCAGGTTCCTTCTATGCTGGGTGACTGCCATCCTCTGGCTGAGCTGCTATTGCTATGATAGAAGGGTAACAGAACAAGGAGACATGGGAGAATGTTTACCAGCCAAATTTGAAAATAGTGTATATTATTTCTTCCTCCATCCCAATGATCAAAATTAGTCATATTACCTTTTGTAGTGACAAAGGGATAGAAGGCAATCTTTGTGTTTATCCAGAACTTAAAATAGAGGATATGGTGAATATTGAGCATTGTCTATACCCCTCATTGCCCCTTCTTTTCAAATACACATGATTCCATTTGAAAAGGCAAGAGTTTCCTTAAGGAAGTAGAATTTGAATTGGACATGGAGGGTTTTCATAGATAGTGGAAAATCAGAAGAGGGTCCATGTGGATGATTCCCAGAGACAGGTATGCACAAAACCGAGCATTTAGGACACTTCCTTGTTGAGTGGTTGAGAGTTTATGGGACTGCTTCTACTTGATACAAAAGATCTGGTCCCAAGGTAACACATGATTATCCTCACTTGATAGCAATTAGCATATTTATTACTACTTTCTCAGATGCCCATTCAAAATGGAATTCAGTGAATTGATGCTGGATTCTGGGATTACATTTATTATAACTACTTGACATTTTAACATTCTCTTTTCATAAAAATGTTGGCATCTTCACATGCTTTAACTTTAGATGAGATGAATGTTTTTACCCAGCTTAGGAGAATTACAGTTTCAATGATTTTTGGTACCCTTTTCTGATTTCTGATTACTTCATAGTTTAACACCACCCTCTCGTAATTTTTTTACACTCTTTGAAAACAGATATCTGGATGCCCTAATATCCTCAGCATGTTGGAAGAAAGTTAATAATTGTTATAACGACTTACTAGTGGTTCAAAGAAGATTTTATGGCTCCCTGATTTATTTATTTATTTATTTATTTATTTAGATTTTTACTCAGATTTTATACACAAAGAATAATTAAACCCCAAATTGGCCTATAAATCTTCTCATATTTTTAATCTTTACTTTTATAAAATGAAGGAACAAATAGTTAAATTGAAAGGATTAGAACTGTGGTTTACCTCTGTTCCCTGTAATTCATCTTTGGAGAAATGGTGCAGAAATAAAGGTCAGGAAATTGTTAACACATCCCATTCTGGCTTCTTCCTATCACATTAGTAACACCCAGCTAAATATTTTACACTCTTATACTTTATTTATACATTGCCCCACCACATTTCTTATCCACGATTGTCTTCAACTTCTGTAACATTCTCTTAAGACCCAAACATTGAAGGAAATGTGACTGCTAACCAGGGATCCACATGCCACGCCTGGAGCTTCAATAAGCAAAAAGAGGGCAAATGAATACACATCAAAGCCAATCCATGTCTATTTGTGTCCCCTCTGGGAGAATATTTTAATTAATCAGGAATTCTAAATCTATTTTAAATTGCAGCTTAAAGAAAACAAGAAGAATGGATAAGTCTAAATTAGGAAATAATGATTTCTAGTAGCTCACCTGAAATGTGATCTGTCTGATATTCAGAATGGCTTACTTGTTTCTCTTTGATCTTCATGGAGTTGTATCATTAAGTGTCTTGAGAAAGTAGAAAAAGTAAGCCAGGCATGGTGGTGCATGCCTGTAATCCCAGCGACTTGGGAGGCTGAGACAGGAGGATAGTGAGTTCAACGCCAGCCTCAGCAAAAAGCTTGGTGCTAAGCAATTCAGTGAAACCCTGTCTCTAAATAAATAATAAACACAGAATAGGGCTGGAGATGTGGCTCAGTGGTCACGTGCCCCTGAGTTTAATTCCTGGTATCCCCACAAAAAAAAAGAAAGTGGAAAAAGTGCCAGTGGGCTTTCTTAGATGGAGTCATAGACATATTGCACTGGGAGATGCTCAATGCATTGACTTCTATGGTCAGACCCTGAGTTGTGTGGAGCTAGGGTATATCTATCCCTCACTGAATCTAATAAAGAGCAAGGGCAATAGCCCCAAGAAAGAGGTAAATAAAGTTGTCAAAAGGACAGCATTGAAAATCCAAAGAACAACTATTGTTTTAGGCAGGTGGAAATACTGAGAAGGCTTTGAAATTGGGAGTCCTTGTGGGGAGTAAGAGTTCAATAATAAATTAAGCTCTCTCCAGAAAACAAAATTTTGCTGACTGCTAGAAGACTTTAATGGAAGACTTAACTTGAAACCTTCCCAAAGCTTTACTTGCTGTTATTTATTTGTATAATTCACATAGAAAAGATAGAAAAATTCTGGCTAAGACACATAGAATCATATTTTTTTCAGTGCTGCAATCAAACCCAGACCCTTCCACATGCTAAGCAAATGCTCTACCACTGAGCTACTGAAAGCACATCTTGAATTCTCAGCATCATCTTATGTTTCTTTCTTCTCTGGCTTGCATTTGGCAGCTGTGTTATTCAGACAGTCAACTGAAGATTTTCAGAAGGGTCTGAGCATCATAGCCGTGTTGCAGGCATGAGTCTTGTGTCTCTGTTTCAGGTTGGAAGTCACTCCTGGGAACCACCAATATGCTCATTAATATTAGGATACAGATAACAGGTGGAATCCATTATTTTCAGAATTAAACTCTTAGTTACCTCTGAAAAGAATTCACCCTTAAGAAGTTAAAATATTCTCTTTTAAGGTCATATTTGGCTTGGCAATGAAATGACTGTCTCCAATGTCAGAGTCAGGAAAAAGAAAAGCATCATAAATAGAAGCAGTAGGAAGAAGGAGAAAAACACAAAGATAGTTGGGGAGTGATAAACCAGGTGAAGAAGCACATCATTTTAAGGCCTGAAGGAACAGTAACATCCTGAAATTCAGGTGTAAATTCTCAAAAATTAAAGATATCACAATGTCTAATTCATAAAACATTCTATCGAATGCAATGTAAGTGCTAGAGTTCATCCTAATGGTGATGATAATAATAATAATATTGATAAAATGGTTAATCTAAGGAAGACATGGTTAGACATGCATTTACATACATGCACTAATTTAATTATCATAATATATTTGTGAAAAGGTTGCTATTAACATATCTTTTTTTACAAATGAGAAAAAAGAGTCTCGAGAAGGTACAGTAACTTGCTCAAGATTATCCAAGTGGCAAAGAAGTCAGTGGAGCTGAGATTTGAATTCAAGGTGGGATAATTGAATGCAATATATGCAGAAACCAAAGAACCACCCAGTTTAACTTGTAAGGGAAAGTGGGAAACCTTAGAAGTTGAAACAAAACAAAACTAATATAGCTCCTAAGACAAATTATAGAAATACAGTAGGATCTGCATCTGTCTTGGCCTGCATCAGTTTTATTTTCTGCCCTTATCTCGGAGACAGAAGTTAGAATACAATTCAGGGAAGAAAAACCATGTATTTTAAATCTGTCTTTGATGACAGTAACAGCTTGGATCTTGTTATCTGTACATGTTACTTTCACGCGGATATTTCTCATATCTACTTTCTTCCTCTAACTTTTCTTATTTTATTCATATGTGAAACTCATGTAGTCCACAGATTGTTCTATCTCTAATTCAATCTTTCTCATTCGCTGAGTTTTATTTTCTTTCTGCTCATATCCGTAGAAATGATTCTAGATGTGCAATACTGCTTCTTCCTTAGTAAAAATTTCAACCTTTTTTCTCCCTTGATTAATGCTCTCATGTCAGATTCTATTACTTTTAGTTAAAGCATATTCTGACACATATATAACAGAAAAAAATACTTGCTTCAAAGTTAGATATTTTGAATATTTTAAAATAAGAACATATGCAAATGTTCACCAAAACATTCAAAAGGGAATTAAAACATGAAACATCACATGTTGATTTAAATTTCATGCCTAAAATAAATCTAGCACCTTTAAAGTAATCATTTCCTAAAAAGGAAATACAATATTTTATTCACTTATCTACGTAGGATAATATATAACTCATCTTTTTGAAAATCAATCTTGCATGAATACCATTTTGAAATACTAAACAAATGGTCTGTTATAGAGCTGGGAACACAGGGCAGAAAAAGAAATCAAGGGGTAAAACTCTATGTTCAGAAGGCCCATGTTGAGATAAACTGGACTCTCAGAGTTAGATGGAGTATTCTGCTTCGTTAATAAAGGAGCAGGCCTAGAGGACCAAGATGCATCAGTAATCAAGTTAACAGAGACAAAATTTTTAAGGGATCATAGTCATAGTTTTATCAGTTTTGTCTGCGGGATACTATATGAAAATCACCTACATGGTTTTAAAAATCAGAATCCACAGTCCCTTCCCAGACCAATTAATTTTTATGGATGGATAAATTCAAAGAAAAAATAATAATCTTTTTCCTCCATAAATAAAATAAAGATCCCATCCATTAGAAATCCCTTAGAGCAATGGAAATCCCAGAATCTCTTTTAGATAGACTACTAACATAATCATATATTGTGAGAGACGAATGACTATCAACAGTTTGGAGAATGGGCCTGGGGAGGAGGAGAGATTGGAAAACTGCAGCTACTATAATAACCAGACAATGGATGAAGTGAGTCTGGATGAATAAGTGGATGTGAGAAGAGAGAAAACCACCCAGGGAAGAGACATTTCCATGAGAGAGTTTTTGCATGCTACTATAGCTGATTAATTGGACTTGGGTGTAGCAAGAGATGGTACATTTCTAAATCTGTTCATGGAGGGTTTAAGTTTGGCACAACTTAATTCATTGGTTTAAACTGGCATCAGACTTTTGTACCTGTCTCTAAGCTCCCCTTTGCAGTGGTTGGTTTTCCTTAGACTAATCATTCTGGTGCCATTGTTTATACCCAATCATACACTAAAATTGTTTGTGTCCATTATGACCATCCTCCAAAAGGATTCTAATGTCTTTTTTTTTTTTTTTTTTTTTTTACAGAATGCTGTTTTGAGGGAGGGGGTGGTTAGATTGCCCCCTTCACCAGCCTTGTTCTATCATATGCTCTCATTTATGGTAAAGTAAGGGAGGCCACGTGATTCACACTCCCATCCAAATTACCAGGAATAGGAGAAAGTCACTTCACTGAAGAGACAGTAAATTCCAAAGCAAATGCATCCTAAACAAACTACTTTTTTTACTTGAATAATTGTCTTCATTTACTTTCACAATTGCCTGCTAGAACTGGAGAATAGGAGGATTAAGAGAATGGGGCTATTTTGCCAAGAAAACAACAAAAGCACAGGGATATAATCAAGGCTGCTTAATAAAATTTGGAAGCCCCAAAAGGATATTGAATTTGGTATCATGGCAGTCTTATAAATGTATATCTAATTATATTAAAGTGAGGCTTTTCAAGGAAGCCTTTATTTGGGGCTTCCAAATAAATGAAATTCAATAACGGAGGAGGTATTTAAAAGTAGCTAGAAAAATGGGGTATGAAAGAAAGCCATTTTACCAGGAAAAGTGGGTGCAAGCGCCCTCAAGAATGCATTGCGTCAAAAAGCTCATAGAGATCCAGGAAATACTTCACCGTGTCATTGAAAATATAGCTTGCATGGCCATCCTTCGCATTTTTAAATGAGTTTATTTACTGACAGAGTTTTTGGTTGAGTATTTGATTGCATTTAAAATTGAATGCTAATGTGACTCAGTTTTCACATCAAGCCATCTTAACTGTGCCTGGCTTCCCTGATATCCAACCTGTGCATGATGCCCTTCAGTTCATGCTCCTGGCCCTGGTTCAATAGTCAGCAGATAAAAGGTCAGGCTGGGCTTCAGCTGCAGAAACCTGCAGCATGTGTACCACATTCCTTTAACCATTTCCATGTTGAAGAAGGCTTGGGCTTTTCTCTTTCTCTATTTATCCAGCCTTTGGCTATTACCGGTAAAACGGATGTGTTATAAAAACTCACAACTGTAGCTGATGAGTGGAGAATGGATTCCAGGGAAATAGAAGGAAGTAGAGAGAACAGGAGGGAACCATCCCAGATGACTATTGGGCCACTCCCAGCCTCCTCAGTGGGGTTTTCTGCCTCCCATGGCACAGTCTATGTGGGATGGAAATTCCTCCCAGCCTATAGTAATTTGCCACTTCATAATTTTCTTTGTGAAATTATTTCTTTTGAAGAGAAAAACAGAAGCTGAGGCCTTTAATGTTCCCGCTTTTAAGTGGACAAAGACTCGGAAATCAAAAGGACTTATGTTTAATGGTCAAAATTAATGGGAATAACAACAAAATTTTTAGTAATAAAAAAAAAACTGCCCAAATAAAAGGCATGAAAATGTCAGCTGGCTCTCATAAATGCATTTTGGGTCATGTATATCATGCTAAAAATGCAAATGGATGGGATCTTTCCCACAGAAGGCTGGAGTAATTATTAGTCAGAGAGAGTTATTTTCTCTCTCTAGCTCTTGGCAACCATCACTATAAACTGTTCTACTCTCTCCTACATTACATGTGAGAAGTGTTAGTCAGGTCAATGTCTTAGTGAAATTAATTTTAGAAAAGGCTATCTCTCCAGTGCCATGCATGTTTTTTGTTGAAATATTATGCTGGAATAGTTTAATAGCAGTTATTATGGAGATAACACTGCACCTCCTTTCTGGTTGCTAGAAAATTGGCGCCTGATGTGTTTGGAAAATTATTTCCTGAAAGAATTTTTCCTCATCCCTAGTAAGCGGGTTTTAAATTGTGTGTGTGTGTGTGTGTGTGTATTTTGTTTTTTTTCAAAAGTAAATTTGCAGCTGCACCCATCAGGACCTATGCAAAATCTAAATTTTAGAATAATTCGATACTCCTACATTTCTCACATTTTTATATTAAGCTTTCAGTTCAATTTTATATGAAATAATTTTATGTGAAATAAACTTCTAAAAATCTTAAACAGCTTCTAAGATTACATTCAGTATTTTGATGGAGAAAAATATTTCTCCCATATTTTAAGCAGGAACATTAATTAATTAAATATTGAAACTTTACAATACACTGAGCATGGTGCTCTGCTCTAGACAGTGGAGAACAAAACAGACTTCTTTGAAATATATGCACCTTATATTTATTCTATATTGTTTTCAATCTCAGAGGAAGTTTTCGATATTTTGCCACTGAATATGGTGCTTGTTTTATGCCCTTCATAGTTACCCTTTGTCATAGGAAGGAAGTTTCCTATATTCATAGTATGTTAAGAATTTTTTAAAATTTTATTTAATTGGCACATTATTGTTAAGCATTTTTATTTGAGGGCATGTTGAATTTAACCAAGTAATTGTTTTATATTTTAATGATTAGTCTGTCCTTAATTTTGTTAATGTAGTCATTTAAACTAATTTATTTTTCAAATGTGAAAAATAATCTCAAAGACCTGGAATAAAACCTACTGATCATGATCAGTATGACTTATTAGCATTATTTAATTTAGCATTTTAACATGTACATTTTAGAAAGAGACTGAATTATTCATTTCCATTTTTATAACATTATCAAATTTTTAAAGTAATACTAAATCACTAGCCAGGCATGGTGGTAAATTTCTGTAATCCCAACAACTCAGAAGGCTATGAGAGGAGGCTCGCAAGTTTGAGGTTAGCCTGGACATCTTGGTGTGAGACCTATCTTAAAATGAAATAAAAAGGACTGGGGATGTAGGTCAGTGTAAAGTACCTCTAGGTTTAATCTCCAGTACCACAAAAAAGAATAAAAAAAAGTGTATTGCCTTTATAAGATCAGTTGGTAAGTACTTATGCATTCTAGCATAAAGTATAGAAACGTAATATGACTACTTTAAATATTGGTAAATATTGCCCTGTAGATCCATCCTGGCTGGGAGCTTTTGTTTTCATTGCTTTTGCTGTAAGTTTTACACTTATGGATTTAATCTCTTTAAGGGGCAGGGAGCCATTCCATTTTTTAAAAATTCTTAATTTGCCAATATTGACAAGTTGTATACTTTAAGTGATTTGACCAATTTATCTAGAGTATCAATTTTATTGACAGAACACTCACAGGATTTTTTTTTTTTTGTACTGAGGATTCAACCCAGGAGTGCTTAACCACAGAGCCACATCCCCAGTCCTCTTATAATCTTATTAATGCCAGCAGAATTTATTTTAAATAGCCTTTTTATTCAGTCATGTCTATGTCTCTTACACTATGTCATGTTTTTACAAGTTTTTCTTTGTTTCAGTTTGGAAATTTCTATTGATCTGACTTTATTTAAGTTTACTAATTCCATTTTCTGTTTATTTTTCTATCAAAATTAGCCAATGAATTTTGTTTTTCTAATACTCTATTTTTTCAGATTTAAAATGTCCAATTTTTATTTATTAACAGTGATCCTGTATTGAAATTTTACATTTTTTGTGCTTTTGATCTAAACACCCTACTTTCTTTAAAATATTGGCCATTGTAATTTTAAATTCCTCATATTCTAACTCCAATATTTGAGCCATCTTTATGTCTATTTATGTTACATGTTTTTCCTTCATATTTATAATTGGTCATATTTTGGTCTCTCTGCACACTGAATTGTTTTGAAGCCAGATATTGTTTATATAAAGTAGAGCATCTAAATGATCTTCCTCCAGAGATAGCTCACTTCTCCTCTATTAAATAATATGAGTATCTGCCCTCCCAACAGATATGGTATGTACTGCAATTGTAGTATGATTTAAGATACCTTTCCTTTGTTATCATACCCCTTTTCTCCTTTTATCTGCCAAATTTTGGTCTTTTCATGCTTAAAAGACTGGAAAAAATTTCAATTTTCTTCTCTAATATTTTGTTATTAGCCTTTATTTTCATACCCCCTGTGGATCTGATAAATATCCCAATGGCAATATTGGACACATTATTGAGGCAGACACCAAAATGAGAATTTGTATTTAAAACTTGGAAAGATTCCCAGAGATTTTATTATTATTTTTGGGGAGAAGGGAGTCATTATAACATAATGATATGTGCATGGGATATGCACCCATAGTGATATGTGCCCCTTTTCAGTTCCCAGTACTTCCTCTTCCATCCCCTTCTTTCTCCTCCTCTTTTCCTTCCTCTCCTCTACTGGTCTTTCTTCTATTTATTTATTGTTTTTTAATCAGTGCTTTACAGATATACATAAAAGTGAAATCACCATGATATATTCCTGTATGTACTGAGCATTTATTCTACTTTTAATGTGATCTTGCAGTATTGTATGTAGAGACCTGAGAGAGCAATGGGAAAGCTAGTAGCTTCTTCTGATTCCCCAAGATTCTAGGTCATTACTTCAGGCACATGTGATAACCAGAGATTTGCTGATTTTTCATATCCCTAATATACAATGTCCTTCATATGGATCCTCAGCCAGTGTGCGAGATCAGTCAATACCTTTAAGGAAGGAGTCAGCCAGTAACTTTCAGTAACTTAAATCATACTACAAAGGCAGTCCTTCTAGAAATGAAATTAAGTTGTATCAGGAGCCATCTATAGGATGTATGTGGGTCACTGTGCATGAAAGCCTCCTGGATAGAAACATCTGGTATTTGGGAATGGCCAGTGGACATTGCCCAGAGATAATGTGAATCTCTTTCCTGTTCTGGCATGGCCCACACTGCACCTGAGATGAGTGTGAGCTGCCGAGATGTCAATCAACCTCCTGGCAGCAAGACACCAGGAAGAAAGACTCCACCCTTGAAACTTTATACCTGCCTTTGATGTCCCCAGTATAAATAAAGCAAACATGGGATCCATTTTGCCAGAATATAGAAGCTCAAACCATATGATCAGCTAGCCCACCCTGCCCCTGCGTTTTGAAATTATTTTCTGTGTCCTGTGGTTTTTTTGTCATTCTATTTTTCTTAGCTTTTATTTCTCAGCCAACCCAATCCACAGAGCGGAACCACATTTCTGTCACCTGCGCGGGATGCAGGCAAGAGAGTTGATCCATGTATCTGCCATCATTCTCTAATTTTTTTAAAATGTGACTTTAATAAGTTATCCAGTGCTTGTACATTGCACAGTGACTGCTCAGTGAAGTCAGTAAACTTCTCTTTACACCTTACCTAAAAGTAAGTTACCTCCACCTAGACCTTAAGCATGTTGTTTAAGGCTGAAGCCAGGGTCTTCTTTGTAGTCATTTGCTTTTCTGAGTTATCTCATCTTCCTGAACTTTTAAACTTACACTTCCCGCACTGATCCTTCTTCTAACCTATAGAATATGATATAGACCTGTCTACTTAGCCTCTCAGTTAAAATGTTACCAAAGTCCTTCAAATGTCCAGAACTGATGCCGTGGGCTTCACCCCTAAAACAGGTCCACTTCTACCTCCTGGTAAATGATAGCAACATTCAGTTGTGTGGATTTGAATCATAGGAGTTGTATTTTTCATCTCTTTCTGAGAAATCTTGAATGCCTAGTGCACTGCCAATCACTGTTGATGTTGTCACCTAACTGTCTCTTGACTCTATTGATTTTGCTAAATTTATATTGGTATCACTATTATCACTCACCTGAAATATTTCAGTAGTGTCTTCATTCTTGTCCTTATCCAATTCATTCTTATCAAAGGGACTGAATGTTCTTTCAAAAATTAAATCATTTTTTTACTTCCCTACCTAAAATTTTTCGACAAATTTCTATTTATTTGAGAGTATGTTCACCAGGCATTGTGGTGCATGTAATCACAGTGGCTCGGGAGGCTGAGGCAAAAGGATCAGCAGCCTCAGCAACAGCTAGGCACTAGCTGAGAACCTGTCTCTTAATAAAATACAAAATGTGGCTGGAGATTTGGCTTAGTGATCGAGTGCCCCTGAGTTTAATCTCCAGTATATGCTCCCCCCCCAAAAAAAAAGACTATATCCAAATTTCTGAACAAGTTTTTAAGTTCCATCTATGTATGTACACTGTTCTTGCAAATCATTCTATCCTACTCCATTTTCTATCTTTAGTGAAACTAAGTTTCTTAGTTCTTAAAATAGATTAGCATGTGAGCCTACAGATACCTAACCCTCAGCATCAGTAATTCAAAATTGTGAATTCTTATTCCACTCCTAATCACATGTAATCCTAGACCCCAGACTATTTTAACATAAATCCCTGACATCATATTATTTCATTGGTAAAAATTCCTATATAACTCTAATTTACAATTATCTTCGGAATTGTTTAAAATTATTTTTAATCAGTTATTAACAATATTTTATTGATAGAATCAATTATGTAGAAGTGTATAACTTCTCTCTCTTTTGTTTGAATTGAGATAAACATGCCAACTATACATTATATTTCCTTAATATATGTTTGTAGATTCTTTATGTATCTATTCTCTGAACTATTTGGGAATTAATGTTTATAACTCATTTACCCAATAAAAACTCCTCCAGTCTGAATGTTGCAGAATGCTTTCCAATGATATTGTTTAAAACATGTTCCCCTCTCCCCCTAGATTATCTTTAAAGTGATGATTAGTTTCATGGACTTTCGGATTCACCTGATTTTTTTGAGCACTAAATATATCATAGCTGGTCTTGCATACTTCCATTAGTAAATGCATAATTTCTAGTTTACTCTACTTTTGGAAGCATAATATTTATTGATTATATTTGCCATTAATGCTTAAGTACTAGTTTTATCCATTTGACAAAAATTCAGCATGTGCATGAAACAATCCTGTGTGATTTACTACTATAGCCCATGTGACTAGCACAGTATTTGGCACACACCCTATTTTCTATACCTATTTAGTTAAATGGGTAAAGATGTATATATCCTGTAGTTTTTTTGTTATGTATTTAGGATTCCACATTCTTGGTCTGCTACCTTAAAAGCCCCCTTCCTCAGCTGGACTAAAGTTTATGATACACTCTTTGTTAATGAGGTTCTCATATGGTTCTAAATCGATGTTATTAACAATATCATTATACCTGTTATAGTGATCTATGAGTCAAAGAATAGTAAGCTTAAACTTATAACCTCTGCAATTTTATTTTCCTAAGGCTGATACTGGGAGTCTACTCAGTATTATTCTTAGCTATAAAATTTTCTACTCATTCAACTCTCACCAAAGTTCTTTAATGATCTTTAATACTTAATACTAACTGAATATAAGCACACAGTGGCCCCTTGGAAAAAAGTTTCTCATATGAGCTGCCATATTTTGATTTAATCCTGTATATGATTATTTATTTCTGATCATATTTTCTCTTATTCATCAGAAACATATCACTTAAATAAATGTAGAGGTAAGTTTTTTGCCCTTACTGCTTTGGTTTTATTTTGTTGTTGTTTAAGTCATATGTCATCAACTTACACAAAACTAATTCTTCCCTAACCTCTAGTTGGAAATAACTCATACTTTTGCCTTCATTTTCTCAGCCAGCAATAGAAAGTTCAATGCGAACTAAGCCTAGTGCTGTACAATTGTAGGGCAATTCCACTTTAAGTTGATAAATCATTCAGGAAGAACTCATTTATCAAAAATATAATTAACTTAAATCAAAGTTGCTTTATGTGCAGGGGTACTACTTTGGTTATCCAGCACTTACTAAATAATTTATCAAACTCATATTTGTTTGAAATCTACCAAAAATAGCCCACAATAAAATGAAATAAAAGCCCCAATTTCTGGGAATAGTACATTAGAGGAATATGATTATAACTTATCATCATCTCTTAAGTACTGAGTCCAAAAGTCACATATTTCCTGGTATATTTCAAAATAGATATAACAAACAGAGTTTAATGCAAATATAGTTATAACCCTTGATTTTAAAATGGTTAGTTTTGTCTATCTCGCTCACACTGCCTCAGTGAAGTCTTTCTGCTGTTGATGCATAGATAATAATAACAACCTCATGAAGAATTGGAGCTTTTGGTTTTGACCTGAGATGCTGACTGGACTCTGGTAGGTGAAAGAACCCCAGTTTTTCCCTTTCTCCAAGATATTCCAGTATTCAAAGGAAAATACAGTTCTTAGAGTTTCTTGTAGTCAGGTTCACCCTACACACAGTGATCAAAAGACTTGACAATAACAATTTTAAAGGAAGAAAAGCTGATTTGGCGTTCATGGTAGAGGTCTCTGTCCATAGATGGTTGACTCCATTGCTCTGGGCTTAAGGTGAAGAACAACAAGGCAGAAGGGTATGATGGAGGAAATAGGTCGGGACATGGTACCAGGAAGTGCAGAGAGACTTTTTTCACCAAGGACAAAATATATATTTGAACCAAATCTAAATCCCAATGACCCACCTACTCCAGCCACACTCTACCAGCCTACAGCTATCAACCAATAAGTCCCTATCAGGTGATTAATGCACTGAATAGTTTTAAACTTTCATAACCCAATCATTTCACCTCTAAACCTTCAACTAGTAGAGGTGAGCGTTAATTTGATACAGAGTCTAGGCAAGCAGGCTCCACAGTTGGGATGCTCCACTTTATATACTGATCTGTTTGCTTCCTGTGTGGGCAAATATGAACCAGTAATCGTTCTGTCTCTACTCCCTCATTTTAAAACAGAGACTGTGTATAATCTTTGCATGTAACCTAAGAGCTTTCAAAACGTGCAAGTTAGGTGTTAGGAAAGATACACTGATTTGGTTCCACAATGGGAAGTATTTTTCATCCTATAGCAGCCATTAGAATGTCCTCTTCAGTCTTCTCACATAGGAAGCACAAATAAACGAGGTTCCTGGTGACTGTTGTCAGAAATCCATCCCTGTGTTTGTGCTGAGGCACACTTTTCAGAGACTCTGAGAATTAAACCCAGGGGGGCTTAACCACTGAGCCATACCTCCATCACTTTTTATATTTTTTATTTGAAAAGTTTCTTAGGGCCTCACTGAGGCCCTGTGAATTCACCTCTGTTCTGAGACTGGCTTTGAACTTATGATCCTCCTGCCTTGGCCTCCTAAGCTGCTGGGATTATAGTCATGAGCCACCATGCTTCACATAGAGCTTTTGTGAACCATTGTGGATCTCTTTAGGCCACTTCCATCCCACCTTCACTCTGTTCTTCAATCAGTAGCTGAGTGATCTGACAGCTCCTCTAGTCTTCCCTAGCTCCTTCTCATCTTATTGTTTTGTACTTTTTAATTCAGTTGTCTTTCTAAAACCTTTATATACTTATTCTGGTCTTAGTCTGCTTTATGGAGGAGTAGAATAGTTTCTAATTCTAATTTATCCTCTTCACTGGGATAATTGGGGATTACTACTTTTAGGCCATACCCTATCTACTTCCTGAGATATTTCTGCCTGGGACTGGGAATTCACCAGTAGTTTCTCAATACACCAAATCAAGTAGCCTGGAATGAATCTTGGTGCTATAAACTTGGCGTCCATCGTAGCTGTTGTGTGATCTAGACTTGGAACTGTTGTTCTAATCAAATCCAACTTCCTGCTATATTAGTGTGGTCAATATAACTGGTCCTCTTTCATAGTTCCTTTCCTTGGAACTTGTTTTCTATAGAAAACAAGGAACATAATCTGACTCTGAATCCTTGTCGATATGGTTGATCTTTAAATGCTATGTAGACCTTGCCATCACCCTCTCCTGTTCCCACATTACAACCACAGGATGATGCCTTGTTGATTATCCAGAATCCATGATTCTTCTCCTAGACTTATGAGAAGATCCTGTCTTCTTAGTGTTAAATCTCTGTGAATATCTGAACTAGACAACAGCTTGTCCAGGTGGGCCCCATATACTGGGTTAAAAATGCTAGGTATCCGCAGACAGCATACTGGCTGGTCAGTTTTTCTGGGTCAACAAGGCTTCCTATTTATCACACTGTGTCAATTTGATGGAGCCTCCAACATACACTGGACATGAGCCCAAATGTGGCGATGAAGGCAATATGGAATGCTGAATTCTCTTTTTATTATCATTAGGTCTTTGAGTAGAGAAACAGAGGAAAAGACAAGGGCAGCTGGTATCTATATAACTTACTTCTGGGACTAAAAGTAACTGATCAAACTATGCTTATGTCTTTTACCTTTGCTCCATTTTTGTTTTCAAGAATCTCCTTAGCAATGAGACTGTAATTGGAAAATCATACTTGAATTTTATTTTTTATAAAAACTGCCACATTAACAAGAACATAGCAGGATGGTGTGTTTTCCTTATATTCTATTTCTAAATAAAGGTACGTAACTTGATTGAAAATTATTTGATACAAAATAAAATGCTGCACATATTTGATAGAAAATTATAACAACTCAGTTATGTTGTTTTTGTACCTTTAAGAACAATTTCTTTTATTGCTTAGGTAATCTTAAGTAAGCAGTTGCCTCAGGATTTATGTGCTGCAAAGTTGGAATCTCCCTCTTCTTCTGCCACACTCTGCTTAGTTGAGGGTCAGTCAGGATACAGCAACAGTTTAAAAGGAACAGATGGGTTCTACAGGAAGCCTGGGGCAAAGGAGAGTTTGATGTGCTGACATCAGAGCCAAAGACAGTTCTAAGTAGAATTACACTATATATTCCTGGAAAAGCAACTAGAATCTCCTGTTCGAAAACTATCGTAAGATTAAGAATCACTAAGCTACTAGAAATTAAAGGAGAGGGAAAAAAAGTGCTTTAAAAATAATGTTTTAGTTGAGGGGTTTGTTATCAAACCTTCCAATGAACACAGTTTTATGTATTGTAGTGATAGTGATGTTTACTAAAATTCATAGAAGGGTTTTCTTTCAGCTTCCACTATGAGAACTGATTGCTTTCCTCTTTATTGTTTCTTTTTCTTTTAATTTTTAAAATCATATAAGTTGTGTAACAATTTTATTTTGGTCTTTGCTATATCTTCTAAACAGCAATAGGACCAATTTATAACACATAAATTTTGACTGTCTCTTTGACTTTATTTTTTTCATTTAATGGTCTATATTGACTAATTCTTTCATTTCTTACTTATTATCATAAATATGTTATTTAATATATCTTTTTTATTTAATTACATAAACCAGTATCTTATATTTACTAATAATATTGATTTGTTAGTATAATGTCTGACCACTTATTATCTTTGGTCTCTTTCTTTGGGAATTATTTTGTTTTCTGCTCGTTAAGTTCTTCTTTTCATTCATGATACCATCCCAAGCACCTGAAGATTCTTGGTCATTGAGTCACATCCAGTTCTTTTAAACAGTTTCTTTTCTGATATTTTCTATTGTTTATCTTATAGCTAGGCATGTCTTATCTTGTCTAGAAATGTATTGTGTTTTCAGTATTTTTATTTTCAACATTCCAATGCCATCACCGTCAGCATTTTTGTCTCTGTGACCAAAAGATCTGAGGATAAAAATTAAGAGAAGGAAAAGGTTGTTTTAGCTAAGGTTTCAGAGGTCCTACAGATGGCTTACTCCATTGCTCTGGGCCCAAGGTGAGGCAAAAGCATCATGGCAGAAGGGTATAGTGGAGGGAAGCAGCTCTGGACATGGCAACCAGAAAGTACAGAGAAGGAGGAGAGGGGAGAACTCTGTTCACCAGGGGCAAAGTATAAACCTCAGAGTCATACTCCCAGTGACTTACTTCCTTAGCCACACTCTAGCTCCCTACATCCCCCCCCCTCCCAGTTAATCCACATCACTGGATTAATCCACTGATTAGATTACTACTCTCATAATCTAATCTCTTCATATCTGAACATTCTTGCCTTGTCTCATATGAGCTTTTGAAGAATATCTCATATCTAAACCATGACACCTCTCCTCTTCCCAGATTCTGTAGTAGTTGGTCTTATTAGATATACTCCACAGAGCTGATCTTAGTATGGCCTCCTCTAGGGAGCAATAAGGCATTTAAAGACTGGATCTCTTCTGGGAAATTTGAATTTCAATATTTGTCTTCTCCATACTAGGGAGAACAATGAAGAGTTTCTATTATTTCTAGAAATTAACCAGGGGGTAGCTAGTGAAGACATATAGGAGAGGCCATGGATTTCTAGGTTATTAGGGTATTTTGATTGGGATATGAGTCATCCCCACAAAAGCTCATATGTTAGATAATGCAGGAATGTTCTGAGGTGTAATGAATAGGTTATGAGGGTTGTAACCTAATTAGTAGATTAATCCAATGGATGGATTAATAATTTGAATTGATTACTGAATGGAAACTGTAGGCAGGTAGAACATGGCTGGAGGAAGTAGGTCACTGGGGGCATGCACTTGGGGAAAAATATTTTATTTCTGGCTCCTTACTCTCTGTGCTTCCTAGCTGCCATGAACCAAGCAGTTCCCCTCCTTTTCCCATTCACACAATGTTCTGCCTCATCTTAGGCCCAGAGCAATGGAGTCAGCCAATCATGGACAGATTTCTAAAACTGTAAGTCCAAAAGAAATTTTTTCCTCCCTTAAGTTGTTCTTGTCAGGTATTCTGGTCACAGTGATGAAAAGCTGACTAACACATAGGGTGATCATATGAGAATCTTCTTTGCTATGAAATAATTTCATAAATGGGATAATTCATAAAATAATTTATGTGAACCCAATATTCCGTTCACAATGAGTTCTCAACCATTTTTTCCTATATTTATTTTAAACATTAAATATTTTGTTTGCTAGCTTCAATATTCAAGTCAATTCCTTTCTCCTTTGTATAATAAATGTCATTGAGAGGACAATTATTTAAACCCCTCCATATGGTAAAGTGGCTGTGATTTTGGATGAGTGAAAGTAACAGCATCACATTTCGCTTTAAGAATATTAAGGTGGAGATAAAATTATTTCTTTAAAATGACTCTCTGGCTTTAATCCCAGTTGGGAGTAGTTAAGTAGAGTGAATTTGAAATCATATTCTTAGTCATTAAAATAATTAATTCAATCTTGATATAACCTTTTGCAACTATTAGGACTTGAAGAAATTAGAAACATCTCTTACATACAAGAAATAAATTATTGCCTGGTAAATTAAAATTAAAGAGTTTAAGAAAATCTCCCAGCAAAACTAAAAGCAGGAGACAACCACAGAAGTTTTCTGAGAGAACTGAAATGCTGTCAATTTGTCAGCATAATTAAATCAGACCAATGTATTGTTTCCTTTTTTTAAGTCCTGACCCAACACTCTGTCTTTGCATTATTTTTAAATCTTTGCACACCTTCATTTCTCTTCTCTTGTACTGACAAAGATCAAGGCATAAAGAAAAAAAAAAAGCCTTAAAATTTTTATTAATGGAAGGATATTGATATAAAATGCCTCAATGCTGACACACATGCTCAGTAGCTTATTTACTGGCTGTTCTTATATAAGAAAAAATGTGTGGAAGAATTTTAAAAAGAGCCTTCTCCTCTTTGAAACTCGCAGTTTAAACTAATTTTTTTTGATGCTGCCTTTTTCTTCATTAGTTCTTATTTGAAGCAGTTGTCATGATTAAAAGGGGGTGTGGCTATAGAAAAATCTCCTGAAACCTTGGTATGTGAGGAAGAGGCTCCCTGCTGTGCACACCAAGAACAGGCCTTTTGTCTTCTTGGTTTTCTTCCCTCCTGTGGACTGGCTGTGAATCCCACTGCATCTTCTGCCCTTGCACTTCACTCCTAGGGTGGGACTTGATAAAACTTCCTCCTAGAGTCCATGGAGAGGAGTATTGTTCAAGTATGGGAATCCAAGGAAATAATGATTCATATTAAACTCAATTTTGATATTATATTTAATTAAATCTTGTCATATTTACTTTTTGAATAGATAATGCATTTTATTGTTCAAGATTCAATAGATACAAGAATTATAAAGCAAAAATTCTGCCTCTTGCTGCCTACCTCATTTTTTATGCAGTTTTCTTTCCTAGAAGAAATCAATGTTATTAGATTCTTTTGTATTCTTCAACGAAAGCCATTTCCCCTCCCTTTTAGAGACTTTCATATTGGCTGTAGGCTTTTTCAATATCTCTTAAGAGATAATTCCATAGCAATATATAAAACAATTATTTATTTAAGAAAAAGTTTAAAAAAAAAAGAAACACTGCATGGAAATCTATTACTGACTGAACATATAATAATTAATCTGACCTTGCTGTTGAGCATTTATCTTATTTCTAAATTTTTGATTATAAAAGATAAGAAAGAAAGATTAAACTGAAAAAGTAACATGGTATCAAATGCTAAGGAGACTTGATTAAGGGGTTTGGATTTAACCTTGTTTTCAAAGGTGGTGAAATAATGTGACTGGAGTTTTCCATTGTGGAAATCAGTTTAGGGGCAAATTGAGAAAATCATGTAACTGCACATGGTTTGCTCAGTAATCTGTCATTATTTTCCCAACTATGATAGAATGGTATTCTTATGTCTTAAATAGGGCATTGAAGACCTACATGCATGCATGCATGCATGCGTGTGTGTGTATGTGAGAGGGAGAGAGACAGTGAAATAGAGACAAAAAACGTATTTGTTGAGGGAAATGTTTGCTAGTGAAACTGAATCCCTTCTTTAGAACCTTATAGAAATATCATTCCGCTACTATTATGATATTGAAAATACCAGTAAGCAATTAGTGATGTTATGCTTTTAAAATTTGATTTCATATATCATATAATTCCTGTAGGCTTAAATATATAATTATGCACACACAAATACACAAAAAAATTCAAAAGCACATATAAAAACATATTAAACCTTTGAACAATGTGTCTGATGATATTCACAGTATGTATAATGTGGTACAAAATTAGTGCACATGTGAAGAAAGAGAAAAATGTGGTCCATTTTTAGGACAGGCAATTGGCTCATAAGAATCCTGAGAAGACTACACTGTTGGAATTAGCGAATGAAGAGTAGCAACTGTTTAGGGTCCACTTCTCTGTCACTTCTGTGTGGAAAGTACCTCTAGGCTAAAAGTCAAGGAAAGCACTGATCTCACCCCATGTGTTTCCTTTCTCAGGATTCAAGTCCTGTGCTTTTTGTTATCTAATATCTGAAAATAAATGCTGCCTATTTTTTCTGGTTTTATAGTTATTTAAAGAAAAATATTAGATTTGATAACTATTGCTCCACCATGGCCGAGTCTAGAAATCCAGATAGTTTTTCACTCATCTTATAGAGAGTAAAAAAAAATGTTAAAACAAAATCTCGAGTCAGTGAGTTTCAACTTTCCACTGGTTAAGGGAGAAAACTATGAACTATCAGAATAATGAAATACAAGGGCAAACAATCATCTCCTTCCTGTCCTTGTCCATGCCAGAGGTCTGAGGTATAGGTTCTAGCTATATGTAATGAGTTATCAAACTAAGGATCAAGCTGATGAGAGCTAACTGACCTACTAAAATAATAAATTTATAAATAAATAGAAAGCTATGATATGGGGAAAATTCTTCTTTTTTTCTTTTTTTGGTATAACGTATCATGGAACTTAATTGGCCATACATGCATTGTTTTATGATTAAGGGCCAGGAAATCTATAGGGAAAAAAAAAAACACAGAAAAATAACCCTTCACCAAAAAGACATAAGTGGAGGACAGGGGAGGAACAGTCGTAAGTTAACTGTTATTGTGACAAAAATTCTAATCTCTGAAGATGTTAATCCTTAATTTGGTTTCCCGAAACGCACAAAAATACATCAGGCTGTGTATTCAAGGTTAAAAAGAAAAAAAAAAAAAGAAACTCGTTTTAGTGACTGTATGGGTCAACTTCATGATAGCATTGTTATTTTTAAAAGTTTAGAGAGAGAGAGACTACAAAACTAGATTTTGGTACCTATCTCAAGTCAGTGTATACAGAAGTCTGACTCATTCTTTAAAAATTTATTTATTTACTTATTCTAATTAGGTATACATGATACCAGAATGCATTCATTTTTGATCATCATAAGACCCTCCAGAAAAAAGGTAACTACTCATCAATTATTGGACTATGTAAAAAAAATTGAATCTGAGCACCATAATAGTACCTGTAGTCACAGCTACTTGGGAGACTTACGGTAAGAAGATCACCTTAGTCCAGAAGTACAGGGTTAGTCTGGCTAACACAGTGAAACCCTAACTCAACATAAAAAAATAAAATAGAAACAATAAAAAACTTTGTTGAAGAAATGAGAAGGTAAAAAGAGAATGAATGGTATTAGGGGCAGGGCTAATGTTGACCATCTAGGACTTTAGAACGATCATTTTATATCAGAACTTCAATACATGACATTGATGTGATTCGGGATGGGGGTCACATTTGGCCAACAGTATCACTAAACCTCAGAATTATCTCATAAAGGAATGATACAATCTAACCCCATATTTTTCATGGAGCATACATTTGTACAAAAGAGTGGTACAAATGTTCACTCTTTAGTAGATGCTCTTGAATTCTAGATGTATCCATTTCTAGGGGAAGAACCTTGGGGGAAATTTTTTATTTTGCTGTAAATAGGGAGAATATCTCTGCTAGCCAGTGGACCTCATCTAGGTGACCTTTTGTAGTTATATTGTCAAAATTTTTTCAAATTGTAAATGATCTATTTTTTAACTCAGTAAATCTACATATAATGTTTCTTCCTATCTAAATCATATGCTTGAAGATTCATTCACTGTACTTCTGTTTTATATGACAAAAAAACTGGTAATAATTCAGACTTTTAGCAATAGGTTCTAGCTAAATAGATTATTGTTCATTCAAATGTTGTAATAAACATTTTTTTTTAAAGATAGAGTGAGGGGGGGAGAGAGAGAGAGAGAGAGAGAGAGAATTTTTAATATTTATTTTTTAGTTCTCGGCGGACACAACATCTTTGTTGGTATGTGGTGCTGAGGATCGAACCCGGGCCGCACGCATGCCAGGCGAGCGCGCTACCGCTTGAGCCACATCCCCAGCCCCGTAATAAACATTTTTAAAAAGATACCATGATTCCCCCGTGCTGAAAAAAAAAAAATTCTGCAAGATAGACAGTAAAATGAAAGAATAAAATGCAGAATGTTATGTAGGATGCTACCTTTTATGAGAAAGGAAAAGAAAGATTTTTATTGGTATGTTTGCATGTACATAAAATGTTGCACAAAGGTACAAAGAAGGTAACAGCAATAGTTAAACTAGGGGAGAAAAACATAAACTGGGTTGATAAAAGATATAGGATCGAAATCTTTTTGCTATCAAAATCCACAAATATTGTATGTTTGAAAAAGGCAGTGAACAGGACACATCAAGCATCGAGCTGAACGTGAGGTCTGACTCTGATCCATAGATCAGCACAAGCCTCAGGAGGAGGAGGCTGCAGAGCAGACACAGCTATGCATACTGTGGCCTGCTTAAAGGCTTAATCCTTTCAGCTTCCTTCAGAAGAATCTGTCTAATTTCTATTCCTCACCCTCAAGGAAAGGCAGTTGTTCTCCCATGACTGAGTTTAAGCCTCCTGTGAGTTTTGACAGTGATGAAGTAGGCAGGGCTTCTTGACCAAGACGTCATCATCATGGTGTATTCTCCCCGCCTGTCCAGGCGTCCTGTGCCAAGGCAGCTAATGCCTGGCAGTGCGCAGAGCCAAGGGGGCACCTGAATTCACCCTCAAAGAACATCCTTTTTTTTTTTTTGCTCTAGTAGGAGTGGGAGCGGGAAGACATCATCTTTCAGCACTGACATTAATAATTCAGGTGTCACCTTTTTACTTTTCTTTATAGAAACCACCTAATATCTGTTTGCCATTTCCCCCCCAACTACCTCACTTTGAAGGTATGTATGTTTGTGCTCATGTATGTGCTGTAAGTATGTAATGATGGCTATCAAAGTTTGGAAAGTATGGAATTTTGAGCTAATAAACAGTTGTCAAATTCCAGTTTGACACTTCCCAACAAATGACAATGGGGGATTTATTTCATCTATCTAAACTTAATTTTGTGACCTATAAAAATAGGTTCTGTTGTCTACCTAATTGAAACTGTTGATATAAATTAAATAAATTAGTGTCAAGCAAACATCTTCTTTTTTATTTTTTCTGGATTAGTCCACCTTAATACAGAGATTAATGCAAATTTCATGCTCTGTATATGTAGGCTTTGGGTCATTTATTTGATGACTGATCACATTAGAGGAACTTGTCAGGTCAGTAAATACAGCTTATTGGATACATGTTTATATATATATATATATATATATATATATATATATATATATATATATTCAAAATATATATGTATATTTTGAAAAGGAAAACATATGTCTTTAATCAGATAAGGGAACCATCTATCACTGATTTAAGGCTTTGTCTTAAACCACTAACCCTGTAGAAAAGAGGCTTATACTTCTATGAAACTCTCAGTGTCACTATCACCCTTTATTGCAACTAAACCCAAAATATTCGTTAGGGTTGCCCAGCACTTTTCCTAACAAAATCATCCGAATTATGTTATAATCTATAAGTATGCTTATTAAGCATTTGATGTTACTTTCTCTATTTTGCAGAGGAAGAAATTGTGGCTCCTTTGCCTATGGTCACTCAACAGTAGCTAATATAGTTGACCAAGCTGGAATTCAGTCCCAACAAGCCTGACTGCAGAGTCCTTGTTCTTAATCCGGTATTTCCCCTATTGCTACTAGAAAACGAATGTACTGGAAACTACAGTAACTTTGATCACAAACCAAGTGGTTGTTTCTCATCTCCTGGGAAAGTCCTGGCTCTGCAGATATCAGGAGGAAGCTTTTACCAAGTTATGTGTTAAGACTCCCTGATTAACTTTGTCTCCTGTTCCAGTGCATGGAAGTATTGCTCTTCCCAAGTCTACCTTTGGTTAAGCTCAAAGAATGCTGGGAAAAGCCTTGGAAACCTCTACCAGATTTATTCAGATTATCCTTTGCCTTTTGAAGCTGGGAGTGGAAGGGGACATTTCATTTGTTAAAGATCAGAGTGGACATGGGCAGAAGAACTGAAACAACTTGAGGTGGCTCT
Organism: Spermophilus citellus; assembly: GCF_964194105.1. Lineage (NCBI taxonomy): Eukaryota > Metazoa > Chordata > Mammalia > Rodentia > Sciuridae > Spermophilus > Spermophilus citellus. The sequence goes on along the minus strand of NC_138195.1, from coordinate 77,362,357 downwards.
TTTCAAATTGTGTTTATTACTTATTTAATTTAAAGAGTGATTTTAGATTGTCATTCTCAAATAAAGTAATATCTTCATTCTTGATGAAAGCCAGGGGGAAAAAAGAACAATACAAATTCGAGATTATTTCCCTATTCCTCACTCAGTCTCTCCACCCAAACTGTCAAGGAATTACATGAGCACCAATTGCTTGTGATAAACCTGTATCCTAATACAAGGGCAGTATCTTTTTACCCTGTTAATGACAGATTTCAGAGTTTCCCTAAGGATTCTGATTAAGTACCAACAGCAATGATACTAACTTATCTGAGGATTTCAATATACAGAATTGAAAATATTGTAGTTTCTTACAATATGGTTTAGAGACCCACCAATCACATGAGAATGAGTTGAAAAAGTGGTTTCCTGTGAACTCTGCACCATTAACTTTTTATTATAATTCAGTAAGTCTGGGGGGAATCTCAGTAATATTACTTTTACAATAAGTTTACTAGGTGTGTCTTACTCAGGTACATTGTACCAAAATTTGAGAAACACTATTAAATGTAGATATATTTACCAAAGAATGTGTTCTGTGTGTGTGTGTGTGTGTGTGTGTGTGTGTGTGTGTGTGTGAAAGAGAGAGAAAGAGAGAGAGAGAGAGAGAGAGAGAGAGAGAGAGAGAGAGAGAAGAGAGTGTTTACATACAAATTATTTCAGAAAATAGTAGTATTGTCAGGCATAAATGACTATATAATGACATGAGAAGAATCAGAAGAACAGTCATGTTCCAAATCAATTTATCCTTCCAAATCATTTTAAGTCTGATTTTTACCTTTAACTTTATGAGATATAGTCCAAAAACTCAGATACCATGCCTATTTAAAGTTGAGCCGGGCACGGTGGCACATGCCTGTAATTCCAGCAGCTGAAAAGGTCACTCAAGTTCAATTGGGCATAGTCTTTCCATTCTCAGGAGGCTGAGGCAGGAGGATCAGATCAGGAGTTCAAAGCCAGCCTCAGCAAAAACGAGGGGCTAAGCAACTCAGTGAGACCCTGTTTCTAAATGAAATACAAAATAGAGCTGGGGATGTGGCTCAGTGGCCTAGTGCCCCTGAATTCAATCTCCGGTATCTGTTCCGCTCCAAAAAAAAAAATAAATAAATAAGTTGAAGAAATTGAGGAACAGTAATGTTAGAATTACCTGTCTGAGCAAGGCAGGGGTGTCTCTGAGACCAGAGCTAGAGTAGCATCTCACCTGCTCCCTGTGATGAGCCTGTTAGTCAGAGGATGACTAAAGAGACCCCATCACACACACCTAAAGCAGAGGCGCATCACCGCTCTAAGTCTGCAGCCATGCCTCAGCCAGATCAGCTTTGGGGCAGGCTGTTGTGAGCCTCCTCATTGTTCTTTCGGGCTATTTTAAAGAAACCTGGAAGTGTTTCCTCATTGCAATGATTCCAGTCTTCCCAGCAGGCAGGTGTAGTTTCCACTCCTCCCTTGGGCATCTGTCTCTCTGCCCTTTTAGGCCACAGAGTGAGGACCTCATTGCTTTAAGAAATTCAAGGGGCTGCCTAATCTAAACAACTCATTTGCTCACACAGTAGAAGAACTCAGCCCAAGGGGAGGCCACTGACCAGTTAGAGACAGAGCCCAAACCAGAGTGCACACTTTTTGTTCTCTGTGGCGGGGTAGAAAGAGGCCCAAAATGAACATGCAGCAGAGGTAGCTGTGGATTCTGGATCTCAACTGATTTCGTGATCTTAACGAGTCACTTAACTCCTCTGAGCTTGTTTCTTGAACTATGAAAAGGGGATAATAACAAGCGTCTCCCAAGGCAGTTGACTAAATTTAAGGAAACATCTGTGAGTACTGGTTGCTCTGTGAATGCTCATTCCTTTTCCCTTGTTCAGGATATTTATTTATTTATTTTTAATTGTTTTTTTTATTGGTTGTTCACAACGTTACAAAGCTCTTGACATATCATACTTCATACATTAGACTGAAGTGGGTTATGAACTCCCAATTTTACCCCAAATGCAGATTGCAAAGTCACATCGGTTACACATCCACAATTTTACATAATGTCCTATTGGTAATTGTTGTACTCTGCTCCCTTTCCTATCCCCCACTATCCCCCCTCCCCTCCCCTCCCTTTTACTCTCTCTACCCCATCTAATGTAATCCATCTCCCTCCTTATTTATTTTCCCATTCCCCGCCCAGCCTCTTATATGTAATTTTGTATAGCAATGAGGATCTCCCTTCATTTCCATGCAATTTTCCTCATCTCTCCTTTTCCCTCCCATCTCATGTCACTGATTAATGTTACTCTTTTCTTCCTACTCTTCCTCCCTGCTCTGTTCATATTTGCTCTCATTATATCAAAGAAGACATTTGGCACTTGTTTTTTAGGGATTGGCTAGCTTCACTAAGCATAATCTGCTCTAGTGCTGTCCATTTCCCTGCAAATTCTATGATTTTGTCATTTTTTATTGCTGCATAGTACTCCATTGTGTATAGATGCCACATTTTTTTTTTATCCATTCATCTACTGAGGGGCATCTGGGTTGGTTCCACAGTCTAGCAATTGTGAATTGTGCTGCTATGAACATCGATGTGGCAGTATCCCTGTAGCATACTCTTTTAAGGTCTTCAGGGAATAGTCCAAGAAGGGCAATAGCAGGGTCAAATGGTGGTTCCATTCCCATCTTTCCCAGGAATCTCCAAACTGCTTTCCAAATTGGCCACACCAATTTGCAGTCCCACCAGCAATGTACAAGTGTACCCTTTTCTCCACAACCTCTCCAGCACTTGTTGTTGTTTGACTTCATAGTGGCTGCCAATCTTACTGGAGTGAAATGGTATCTTAGGGTGGTGTTGATTTGCATTTCTCTGACTGCTAGAGATGGTGAGCATTTTTTCATGTACTTATTGATTGATTGTATATCCTCCTCTGAGAGGTGTCTGTTCAGGTCCTTGGCCCATTTGTTGATTGGGTTATTTGTTATGTTATTGTCTAATTTTTTGAGTTCTTTGTATACTCTGGATATTGGGGCTCTATCTGAAGTGTGAGGAGTAAAGATTTGTTCCCAGGATGTAGGCTCCCTGTTTACCTCTCTTATTGTTTCTCTTGCTGAGAAAAAACTTTTAAGTTTAATTAAGTCCCATTTGTTGATTCTTGTTGTTAACTCTTGTGCTATGGGTGTCCTATTAAGGAATTTGGAGCCCGACCCCACAATCTGTAGATCGGATCCAACTTTTTCTTCTATCAGACGCAGAGTCTCTGGTTTGATATCAAGTTCCCTGATCCATTTTGAGTTAACTTTTGTGCATGGCGAGAGAAAGGGATTCAGTTTCATTTTGTTGCATATGGATTTCCAGTTTTCCCAACACCATTTGTTGAAGATGCTATCCTTCCTCCATTGCATGCTTTTAGCCCCTTTATCAAATATAAGATAGTTGTAACTTTGTGGATTAGTCTCTGTGTCCTCTATTCTATACCATTGGTCCACCCGCCTGTTTTGGTACCAGTACCATGCTGTTTTTGTCACTATTGCTCTGTAATATAGTTTGAAATCTGGTATCGATATACCACCTGATTCACACTTCCTGTTTAGAATTGCTTTTGCTATTCTGGGTCTTTTATTTTTCCATATGAATTTCATGATTGCTTTGTCAATTTCTACAAGATATGCCGTTGGGATTTTGATTGGCATTGCATTAAACCTATAGAGAACTTTTGGTAATATCGCCATTTTGATGATGTTAGTTCTGCCTATCCATGAACAGGGTATGTTTTTCTATCTTCTAAGATCTTCATCAACTTCTCTCTTTAGGGTTCTGTAGTTTTCATTATATAAATCTTTCACCTCTTTTGTTAGGTTATTTCCCAAGTATTTTATTTTTTTTGAGGATATCGTGAATGGAGTGTTTTTCCTCATTTCCGTTTCAGAAGTTTTGTCGCTGATATACAGAAATGCCTTTGATTTATGCGTGTTGATTTTATATCCTGCCACTTTGCTGAATTCATTTATTAGTTCTAGTAGTTTCTTTGTAGACCCTTTTGGGTCTTCTAGGTATAGAATCATGTCATCTGCAAATAGTGATAATTTAAGTTCTTCTTTTCCAATTTTTATGCCTTTAATTTCTTTTGTCTGTCTAATTGCTCTGGCCAGTGTTTCGAGAACTATATTGAATAGAAGTGGAGATAGAGGGCATCCCTGTCTTGTTCCGGATTTTAGAGGGAATGCCTTCAACTTTTGTCCATTCAGAATGATGCTAGCCTGCGGCTTAGCATAGATAGCTTTTACAATGTCAAGGTAAGTTCCTGTTATCCCTAATTTTTCTAATGTTTTGAACATAAAGGGATGCTGTACTTTGTCAAATGCTTTCTCTGCATCTATCGAGATGATCATATGGTTCTTATCTTTAAGTCTATTGATGTGGTGAATAACATTTATTGATTTCCGTATGTTGAACCATCCTTGCATCCCAGGGATGAATCCTACTTGGTCATGGTGCACAATTTTTTTGATGTGTTTTTGTATTCGATTCGCCAGAATTTTATTGAGGATTTTTGCATCTAGGTTCATTAGAGATATTGGTCTGTAGTTTTCTTTCTTTGAGGTGTCTTTGTCTGGTTTCAGAATCAGGGTGATGTTGGCCTCATAGAATGAATTTGGAAGAGCTCCCTCTTTTTCTATTTCCTGAAATAACTTGAAAAGTATTGGTTTTAATTCTTCTTTAAAGGTTTTGTAAAACTCCGCTGTATACCCATCCGGTCCTGGGCTTTTCTTGGTTGGTAGTCTTTTGATGGCTTCTTCAATTTCATCCATTGATATTGGTCTGTTCAAATTGTGTGTATCCTCCTGACTCAGTCTGGGAAAATCATATGACTTAAGAAATTTATCGATGTCTTCACTATCTTCTATTTTGTTGGAATATAGGTTTTCAAAATAATTTCTTATTGTCTTCTGTATTTCTGTAGCATCTGTTGTGATATTGCCTTTTTCATCCCGTATGTTAGTAATTTGAGTTCTCTCTCTTCTTCTCTTTGTTAGCATGGCCAAAGGTCTGTCGATCTTATTTATTTTTTCGAAAAACCAACTTTTAGTTTTGTTATTTTTTTCAATAGTTTCTTTTGTTTCAATTTCATTGATTTCTGCTCTAATTTTAATTATTTCTAGCCTTCTGCTACATTTGCTGTTGTTTTGCTCTTCCTTTTCTAGGGCTTTGAGATGAAGTGTGAGCTCATTTATTTGTTGGTTTTTTCTTTTTTTGAGGAATGACCACCAGGCGATGAATTTTCCTCTTAAAACTGCTTTCATTGTGTCCCATAGATTCCGATATGTTGTGTCTGTATTTTCATTTATCTCTAAGAATTTTTTAATTTCCTCCTTTATGTCTTCTGTAACCCATTGATCATTCATTGATGTTCATTTTCCATGTGATGTAGGATTTTTCCTTCCTTCTTTTATCATTGATTTCCAATTTCATTCCATTATGATCAGATAAAATGCATGGTATTATCTCCACCCCTTTATATTTACTGAGGGTTGCCCTATGGCATAATATATGGTCTATTTTTGAGAAGGATCCATGTGCTGCTGAGAAAAAAGTATATCCATTTGATGACGGTTGATATATTCTATATATGTCAGTTAAGTCTAGGTTGTTGATTGTGATATTGAGTTCTATAGTTTCTTTATTCAATTTTTGTTTGGAGGATCTGTCCAATGGTGAGAGAGGTGTGTTGAAGTCACCCATAATTATTGTGTTGTGGTCTATTTGATTCTTGAACTTGAGGAGAATTTGTTTTATGAATGTCGCAGCACCATTGTTTGGTGCATAAATATTGATAATTGTTATGTCTTGTTGGTGAATGGTTCCTTTTAACAGTATATAATGCCCTTGTTTATCCCTTTTGATTAACTTAGTCTTAAAGTCGATTTTATTCGATATGAGGATGGCCACTCCTGCTTGCTTACGAGAACTGTGTGCGTGGTATATTTTTTCCCATCCTTTCACCTTCAGCCTGTGTATGTCTTTTCCAATCAGATGTGTCTCCTGGAGGCAGCATATTGTTGGATTTGTTTTTTTAATCCATGATACCAGCCTATGTCGCTTTATTGGATAGTTTAGGCCATTAACATTCAGAGTTACTATTGATATATGGTTTGAACTTCCATCCATGTTTGATTGTTTATCCTTATTATTATTATTATTTTTTTGTTTCTCCGTGATTATCTTTCCCATCGCCCTCTGTCTTTACTGAGGCACTTCCCACTGATGGTTTTGGTTATTGTTTTTCATTTCTTCCTCTTGTAGTGTTTTGCTCAAAATGCTTTGCAATGCAGGTTTTCTGGCTGCAAATTCTTTTAACTTTTGTTTATCATGAAAGATCTTTATTTCGTTGTCATACCTGAAGCTTAATTTTGCTGGATACAGAATTCTTGGTTGGCATCCATTGTCTTTCAGTGTTTGAAATACATTGTTCCATGACCTTCTTGCTTTCAGTGTCTGTGATGAAAAGTCCGTTGTTAACCGTATTGGTTTACCCCTAAATGTAATCTGTCTCCTTTCTCTTGTAGCTTTTAATATTTTCTCTTTGTTCTGTATATTGGATATCTTCATAACAATGTGTCTTGGCGTTGGTCTACTGTGATTTTGTGTGCTCGGTGTCCTGTATGCATCTTCAATTTGTATATCTGTTTCCTTTTTTATTTCTGGAAAGTTTTCTGTAATTATTTCATTCAGCAGGTTTCTCATTCCCTTGGTGTGAATCTCTGTACCTTCTTCTATCCCGATGACTCGTAAGTTTGGTTTCTTCATGTTATCCCAAATCTCTTGGACATTTTTCTCGTGATTTTTTACCAGCCTTTCTGAGTTGGCTAGACTCTTTTCAAGATGGTATATTTTGTCTTCATTATCTGACGTTCTGGTTTCTACTTGTTCCACTCTGTTAGTGATACTCTCAATTGAGTGTTTAATCTGGTTTATCGTTTCCTTCATTTCTAGAATTATTGTTTGATTATTCTTTATAATCTCTATCTCCTGATAAAGATGCTTAACTTCTTCTTTTAGGTGTTTATGTAACTCATTCTCAATGTGTTCTTTCGCTGCTTGAATTTGCTGTCTTGTATCCTCTTTGATGTTCCATTCCATCTGTCTAAGGTGTTCCTTGAGGTCTTTATATGACCATTTTTCTGATGACTCTAGGTCCTCCTGAATATTTAGGCTATCCTGCATTGTTTGTACTCCTTTTCTTCCTTGTTTCTTGAAGCTGCTCATGTTGCTTCTTGTTCTGATTGACTGCTGAGTTACTGTTTATTCCTATAAATTTATTTGATGCTAGGGAGGAAAGGTATTAGAAGGGAAGGGAAGAAGTCACTAAGGAGAATGAGAGTAGGCAGGTAGAATTCAAGGACGGGGGATAAGAAAAATGAACAGACAAAAGAAGAAAGAAATAGGAACTAAAAAAGAACAAAAATTGAAAAAAAATTAATAATAATTAAAAAAATTAAAATTAAGATTAGAAGAGAAAGAAGAAAAAAAGAGAAAGGAAAAAAAACAAGATAGAAAAATGAAGATGAAAGAAAAACCCCAATCAAGGAAAAAAAAATAAAAAAAAAAAAACCTAATAAATGCCATCTTAGAGTTTGATTAACTTCTCTTCCACTAGGTGGCGCTGTGCCCACCAGGTCAAGTCTTTCCCGTCAGTACGCGGGAACCAATCACTGTGCAGCAGCTCCTCCCAGACTGGGCGAGTCTCCAAACCTGAGTGCCTAGGGCCTCCTCTTGTGTCCAATCCCTTCCACTTTTCCTCTAGCCAGGCCCCTCTCACTACAGTACTGGCTACAGGCCAGGTCTGCTACTCCCGGGAGCCCTGTTTTCATGAACGACTGGGCTCACTCCTCCAGATTGCCATTCCCTCAGACCCTAATTTTGTAGAGCTTGGTGCTGAGAATCCTCAGCGAATTTTACTTGCCCTCCGGTAGCCACACCCCCGTAGCTGGTGCAAGAGACCTCAGCAGTCAGCTCTGGCGGGAGCGGCAGTCCCGCACCACCTCTGACTCCCTCGGGCTGGCTGTAGCACTCACGGGAGAGCTGGGAGGGGCTCTTAAGTTTTCCCCGATGCGTGGAGAGGGAAAGCCAGGTGTCCACACACCTGTAGCAGCAGGCTTCAATGAAGTTATCTCCTGCGCTGCAGCCCTGCGACTCCAGCCCTCTGCCACAGTGGTGTCCTCCGCAAACGGCGACAGTTCGCCTCCCCCTGCCGGGCGACCAACGCCACGGGCGGGTCCCCACTGTCTCCCAAGTCCCGCCTGGACCCTGCGGCCACTACCCACGAAGGCCCGGCAGGCATCCACCTCCGCAGGATGAGAAGGGCTGACCAGCCGCCTCGGCTGGATGGCTTAATGCTGAGTCGCAGCTGTCAGTCTCAGCTTTTCAGACGCGGCGGTGGGGGCGCGGAACACGGAGAGGCTTACTCACTTCCCGCCGCCATCTTCCTCTTCTCCTATTTCGGGATGATGGGGGGGTGCTGGCTCGCTCTCTCCGGTGTGTCTCTGCCTCGAGCTCCCACGCCTCTCTCCTCCACGGCCTCCACAGCCAGCGCTGCCCTGGTCGCTCTCTCCGCCCCCGGTGTTCCCGGCTTCTAGCCAGCCGCGCCGCGTCCCGGTCCGTGTTTTTCTGGCTCGAGCTCCAGCGGCGCCCGGAGCCGGGGAGGCGACGGCCAGCAAAGTACCACAGTCCCCAGGCCCCGAGTCCCAGCGGCCACAAACCGACACTTCTAATAGACCTACCAGATCCCGGCAGGACCCCTCTTCATGGAATTTTGCTAGGAGTTCCTCAGTGTGAAGACTGCCGCTGTTCCAAAGGGTCTTTTTGATCTCGTTAATGTGGAGACATTAGAGTCACTGCTTCTTCGTCGGCGGCCATGTTCCCTCCTCCTGTTCAGGATATTTTTAAAATTCAATCTTTACTCTTTTCCTCTAGTCTGAGAGTAGTAATACTACTCTTTATTAAATGATTAGATATTAAATGATTAGAGTCCTTTTTTTTGTGGTATGGGTGTTAAACCCAAGGATGCTGTACTACTGAGTCACATTCCCAATTCTTGGTATTTTTTATTTTAAGACAGGATCTCACCAAGTTGCTGAGGCTGGCCTGGGACTTGTGATCATCCTGCCTTGGGCTCTAAATTGCTGGGATTATATGTATACACCATCATACCCTATGGCTTACTGTAATGTTCTGCTGCCTACGAGTGTAGTTCTAAGAACCTGAGAATGGAAACACTACGCCCAATTGAACTTGACCGACCTTTTCAGCCTGTTGCCTAATGGGCCCAGGCAATAACCTTCTGTGACCAAGGATTTTGGAGAAGAATCTACATCTTCTCCTGGTTTAGGATGCTTAGCCAGCACCTCATCCAGCCTGGGCCATGCACCCTGATTCTTCTTGCAAGGGGCACCCATGATGCTCTTATAGATCATTTTACTCTCACCAAAGGAATCTAAATGGGAGATGAAGTTAGTGATAAAGAGGACTATGTTGGTGATTCCAGTAGGACTATAGACCCATTACAGTTGGTATCCTTTTCTAGGAAATGAGAAGTCTTACAAAAATAAAAATGAGTCCTAGATATTGTTCATTTCAAGGCTTCTTATCTACATGATAAATGCTCATCCAATGAAAACAGCATTACTTGAAAATATCAAACATTAGAAACCATTTCTCTTAAATCTTTGGATATAAACTCATTTCTGCATTTCCCAGATCATCCCATGTGCTGGTAGTGATTGTTTTTTGCTCATGTCTGAGTGTTGTGCTCATGACTAGAGTACATGACCGCAGTTAAATGGTTTACTTGCTGTCTCAAGCCTGGGGCTGAAGGAAGTTGTAAAATTGGATCAACTTTCCCAGAATTGAGGCAGAAATAAAAACAGTGCAGGGAATAGAGAGGCTGCTGTGAGCTCTTACTATACAAAGAAAATGGAAGAGGACCTGCTATTCTCTGTTTGCTTCATTTCCTGGTTGGATGTTCAGTCCTGGAAGGGAAAATGCACATCCATACGCACACTGTTGACACCCATCACAGGGAAGAACTCCCAAGCAAGGGGCTCGTGCTGCTGCATATTCATGGATGCAAATCAGGCCCCTTGGCTATAGCAGTTGGCTCTGAAATTTCAAATCTGGGTATTAGCAGAGATTCCTGCAAGTTTCTATGAATATTAACCAAGAGGGGAATGTCAAATAGGCAGTGAGCGCATGTAGAAAACTTTTATCCAGTCTATTTGTAAAATGCATGCATTTGCTTAGAGGATGCCCACCCTCTCATGTAGCACCTATGTCTCTGGGACAGGACTGAGACTGAGCAGTGAAAGAGAACTAGAGAGCCCTGAGCCATGGGCTCCTGCAGAGGCACCAGCAGCCAGCTCTATACTAAAGTGCTTTGAGGGCAAGGAGCATGGCTCTTACCACTGTATTCCCTAGCTGTTGGCACAGTGCCTGGCTCCCTGTATTCATTATCTATGGCTGAATTTAAAAAAAAAATGCTCCAGAATTTAGAGGCTTTCAACAACACTTACCATCTCACAGTGCTCTAGATTAGGAATCTAGGTATTGCTTACCTCTATTTCTGGTTCTTTCACAAAACTGGTTAGTTCAAGTGTTATGCTTCCTCATTCATGGTTGTTGGCAGGACTTGGTTTTCCAGGAGTTATGAGCCAGAGGTCAGAGACCCTGTGGGCCTCTCCAAAGGGTGTTTTGCAACATGGAAAAGAGCTTCAGCAGATTGAACTCATGAGAGAGCAAGGCAGAATGTAGCAGCAAGAGAGACCATGCAACAAATGGAAGCCACAGTCATTGGGGTGGTGCTCAGTTATATATTTTTGCCTTTAGTTGTCTAAACTCATCAAACTAAAGATATAAGACTAAGTTTTTAAAAGGTTTATGTGGGAACTCTTTATACTATCTTTCCAAGTTTTCTGTGAATCAAAAAACTATTCTGAAATTTCCAAAGTTTATTAAAACTTTTATTGAAAAGGAGATTAAGTGGGTAACTTTTTATGTTTTATTTTTGGTAGTGGGGATTGAACCTAAGGGTACTTTACCAATGAGCTACTTCCCCAATCCTTTTTATTTTGATACAGGGTCTCCCTAAGTTACTACTGGTCATACTAATTTGCTGAGGCTGCCCTGTAATGTGTGATCCTCTGGTCTATCTCCTGAGTCACTGGAATTACAGGCATGTGCCACCACACTCAGTTAGAGTGAGGACCTTAAACTAATGTCAAGAATTCTGGAAATGAGGCCACAATATTTTTCAATCTTACTGAGACTCTATGTAAAATGACACACAAAAACTAGATAGCAAAACCAAAATCAAATAAATAATATTTAAAACAAATTAGATAACATGGGCACCCATAATCCTGAAAATACAAGTATTAATTACAAACACAACACAGGTACTTACCAGAAGCAGCCTATATCTTAGAACTTAATATGCATCATCTCATTAAAACTCCTAGGTCCACCCCATGTCTAAAATACTGTAATTTATCCATTCAAAGAGTCAGAGAGGCTGAGGGACTCCCCAGGTCACAATACTAATCAGAGTTCAGCATGGTATTCAAGTTCAGGCAGTGAGACTTCAGAACACCTAAGTTTAGCTACTATCTCACTTTTGAGTCCCACAGTCTGGAGGAATGTGTGCAGGCTTTTGGAAACAGAGACTAATATGGGCTGTCCACAAAGCCTCAGTGCACTCAAATCACCTTGATGCTCAGAGCTAAAAGCCAGAGAATTGCTCTCAGGATTCAGCACTCATTTTCTTCTTCCCATTTCTTTCTTTCTCCATTTTCTTCTCTATCAAGAATGATGTCTGGACCTTTAGTAATTTTCTCTTCAGTTTGAATTTTTGAGTTATCACATAGCTTCTGGTACCCCATATCCGAGTAACATGACTGTTAGACTTTATAATATTTTTCTTTCAGTGCACCCTTGAAAAAATAAGATAACGTGGTAGATGGTTGGCTTTTCCCTTCCTAAAGAGTAGTATACTTGTGGATTCTGCAAGTTTAGCAAAGTTTGTGCTTGGAAACTCAGCCCCCTTTTATGTGCCCAGACTTCTCATCAATGGGCTCCTGAATTTCTGCAGGAACTTCTTTTCTAGTAGGAAGATACCTAATGTACTGATTCCGTGGAGATGTCATGGACTTACCAATTATGCCCATTTAATACCCACAGACTATGGGCCAGGTACTGTGCTAATCTATTCATATATTACCTCATTAATTCTGTAACTTGATCTTATGCAATATAAGTGTTCATTCCATTTTAGTGATAAGGTGTAGGTTAGAGAAAGTACCATGCTCCATGGAATTCAATTTCAGATTGGTTCAGTACTGAAGACTCCAGCTGATCACTCTATGTGACATGTATGATCACTGCAGAGTCATGTATGATCATTAGCACCATCCCTTGTATATCTAGGTCTGATCCTGATAGAGTCACCTGGGGTCTCCCCTCCCTTCCTTCCTGTTTGAGTTGGATATTTAAGTAATAAGTGTCCAGAAAGGGTTATAGTGATTCTTGAACATTAACTTATTGAGAGAACAGGTTTATATCAGATTAGAGAATTCTCAGGCCAGATCAGATTTTCTTTAGTCAGAATTAACCACCTCTCTTCTACCAGACTCAGTGGAAAACCAGGAGAGGAAGACCAAGAATGTCCTATGCAAAAAGAGAGAGGATTGCTCTGTTAAAATGAGTGTGCTTCAAGCAGTTTGTTAGCCTTTTTTCAGACTTATCGCAAAGGTATCTTATTTCTATATTCCTTTATTGTGCCTAAACACATTTTGGAGGATGGGGTAATTTAGTTGAATATTAAAAAGTGTTGGCTTTTCATGACCTTCAATGCTAAGTTGAATCTCTTCCTCAATCTGGTAAGTTTGAAATTTTTGAAAACAGACTTAGGATCTGCCAATTCTGGAAATAAAAATATTTCCTCTGACGTGCCCTTTGGATGACACTTTTAAACCAATTTTCACTTTTTACCTAAGGTGCTCTTTTTGCCTGTCATATTCTCTTACTTTGAAGCTAAGAATCATATGGTTCTGAGTTCTTTTATTTCTTCTTTTTTTTCTGAGAGGTATAAAAAGAGCACATGGTGACTAAGCAGCTGTCACTGTGTCCCAGGTTTGACTTGCTAGCAATTTTATAAAGTGGACTCTTTCAAGGGATTGGGAACTGCAAATAATCCCCCTGTCCTATTTCTATTTTGTGTTGTTTTAAATAGAGCAGACCTTCTGTCTTCTATGTAAAACTCCACTCAGGAGGAGACTTTTGTCACTCTAAGAATTGCTACAACTTGGGGCCTTGTATTGTTACCATTTGTACTCTCCGGCCAGAATGAGCAAGTCCTCAGAAAAGATATAGAATCCATCAAGCCCTGGAGAAAGATTATCTGAAGGGCCTCAAGATGAACTGATATTCTTGTCTTCAAAGTAGAGAAGTGAACAGTTCAATATAAGGACTTTAGCTGGTTATAACCCATAAATCTGTCAGAAAAATTTATCCTCCAACTTTATAAAATTAGGCAAGTCTTTCTTCTTTCTTTCTTTCTTTTTTGGTTTTCATTTAATGTCATTTTGAATTACATACCTGAATTATACATAGGTCAGCTGTTTCTTGGCTGGTGGCCTCTTTGGGGAATCTGTGACGTTTTCTTTCCATCCCAACCTCCTTCAGATTTGGTGCTTGGGTGACAACATTTGGTCAGGCACCGGAGTTAAAAAATTAATTTGGAATAGGTAAGTGCAAACAACTTTAAATTATAAGCAGTGAGATGTAATTGGCTCTTTTGACAATTCACTGAACTGCATTGATTTTCCTAACTATCCGAAATGCTTTATGACTCCATTTATTTTCATTCCATTTATTCTACCAGTTATATAACCTTCCCTAAGGGGGGAAAAATGCCCTTTCAATTTCCTTAAAAAAAAGTCCATGTTATTTTCCCAATATATGTCACCCATAATGGCACTGTAATAGTTACCACTTACTAAATATCTCATGAGGGCCATCAGGTACCATTGCTGAAGTTGCATCACACAAAAGAACAGACAGCTAGGGGAGTCAATGGAGCTGAAATCTAGCTTATACCCCACTTGACAAGTGTCCCAGTGAGACAAAGGGCTACATTTCCCATTTCATGGCAGAAATTATATTAGAAGCTATATAGCTACAGCTGTATTTCCCAACCCTGTGCAAGTTGGATATCCCCATTTCACAGATGCAGAAACTGAGGCTCAGAGAAGTGAACTGGCTTTACCTGGATAACGTACTCAGTGAATGGAGAGGTCAGATTTAAACCTTGGTCTGTAGGCCTGCATTATTCTGCTTATTTTCCAAACCATGTAATCCTTGACTGCTCTACAGAGATACACCCTCTTAGAAAAAGGTATTGTGAGTTTCCTGAGCTGAACAAGACCTTACAGGGCTTCCCAAGTACTCTCTCAGCTGTTATGAGTACTGTTGCTTGTAAGATTTTTCTGGATAATTCTCATAACTTCAGTCAAGGGAAAATACAACTTTAGGAAAATCAAATTTGTGTTTAGTGGGTTCTGTCAGCTCGTTGCATATACAGGGAACACAGGGTTTGTCTTCTATTAGGTCTAGTTTTATAGCAAGGGAAACAAACAAGCTCAAATGAAAAGAGAAGTGGGAGGAGTTATCGTAGGAATAATGAGTGCTCAGGACCATCTGAGAACAGTTGAAGAGGAGTACTCAGAAGAGAAAGAACCAAATCTCAGAAGGACAGTTCTGCTCTACGGTACTTAGTGTCACTTTTCCTGTTTTCCCTGGGTAAAACCTCTGTACAAATGCCCCCTTTTCTCTATTTCTCCTCCTTATCCTCAGATTCCAGTCCTTCATGACTGTGTGTTCATTTGAGCTGGAACTGGCAGCCTCAGCGTCAAGATTACACAACTTGGAAATTCCACCGTCTGAAGTTGCCTGTGTTTTCTAGCTAAAATCCTCTGAGGGATTTCAGCTTTTTCTTCCCCTCCCAAGCTTGTTCATGGCTAGTCTGGCCTTACTCGGGTATCCATTTCTCACCCAGCTCAGTTTGGGTGAGCTGAGCACTTTACATGTTAAAAGAAGCACTGTGCAGGCTCTTTGGGTGGGGAGGCTCAATCAGGTGCCTGGGTAGCAGGTATGAAAGTTCATTTCAAACCTCTTCCAACCATTCTGTCACCAAATTCTCATGGTCCTGATAGCAGTCTTGAAAATAAGGACCAGGTCCTTATGCCCCTGGTGTTGGAGGTCAGACACTAGAGAAACACCAGGGCAAGAGCAGAAAGTAGATTTTATTTCAAAGACGAAAAAAAGGAGGACGGGAAAAGAAGGGAGGGGGTAGAGAGAGAATGAGAGAGAGAAAGAAAGAGACTGACTCCTCTGGAGAGGAGGGGACACAGAGCTGGTACCCATAGGCAGCCTGGGGTGCCTTACCCCTTTATAGATTGGTTTTCTTTCTTCTCGTGTGTAGGTGACCAAAAGGTAAGAAAAGACCAAAAGGCAGGAAAAGAGCTGGGGAGGGGTGGGGGTATAGGGGGTGTGGGTGGGGGGTTATAGCTTGTGTTACAAAGTGCCATCCATCCCCTCCCCTAGAGGGGAATCTAATTCCACATCCCATTGTTACAAAACAATATATGTTGGAGCTAATATCATTATCTTCTTTTTAATATAGAAAATAATATAAAATTTCAGAAAACCTAAATATTTTTCAGAAAACCTAAATAACCGTGGAGGTGTTAGCAACCTGTCAATGGGGACTTGTTATCTGCTCATTTCCTTTTCATTGATAATCAGTTATCTGTCCTTTGCCCCTGTCTCAGCCCTGTGATAATCAACGTACTATAGGACACAGAGAGACACAAAGCATGGCCGGGAAACTAATAGCTATCGTACTTTTCCAAGGAAGAGATTGCCATGATCAAATAATAAAAATGATGGAGCAATGTGGTAAGAGAAAGGGAAATGGAGGGGTTACTGGAACTCTAAAAATATAAATAAATAGGTTAATATGTGGCTCTTTACAATTTTTTTATTCTACTTCCATCCCTGAAGCCAGTGGCTAGAAGAAATAGTTTTAAAATCATCTCAGTAACTATTTGTGCATGTCAACTACCAAATGGCTAGCTATAAGATCTAATCCCACCATTTGCTTCAAACCCTCCTTCATCAGTTTCACATGGTTGTGATCCTCTGGACATCAAGCAGAGTCCTCTTGACTGGCCCTGTTTGGATTGATAGTTTAGGTCACTCTCTTGGTTTTGGCATGCCACTTCCTGAAGATGCTGCTTCCAATACACCCCCTGTGCTGCATCAAGGCATACCCTGCATCTTCAGAATCTATACTTAATAACAATGACGGATAACATCCATAGATCACTAGTTCCACCTCAGGTATTATCTTAGCCGCTTTCATTGTGTCATCTAAATCCACATCCCATTGTTACAAAACTATATATGGGAGCTAATATCATTATCTTCTTTTTTATATAGAAAATGATATAAAATTTCAGAAAACATAAATATTTTATCCAAGGTGACACAGGTATCAAGATGGGATATAAATCTGGAGCGTATGTTCTTTAAAAATTCACCTGTGTCAGTGGATGGGTGGATGGAAAGAACTAATAGTTAATATCCACCACTGGTTGAACTTTTGGTATATCTATATCTATCTCTCTCTCTCTCTCTCTCTCTATATATATATATATATATATATATAGAGAGAGAGAGAGAGAGAGAGAGAGAGAGAGAGAACCTATGTCTAAAACTTGTCTCTTCACCCACAATATGAATGTTTTGTGGATAGAAACCATAAAATACATCTCTAGTATCCCCATACATACTAAGGCCATATTTCAAGTACTGGCATACTTCTTCTGTCAGCCCCGTCAAGATCAAGTTACAGTAAGATTTCTTTTCTTTCTTTTTCTTTTTTTTCTTTTTGCTCAATTTGAGATTAGCTTTCTGTGAATGAGAATATTGAAAGTTACCATTCTGAGCTTTAGACTCCAAAGATTTCTCTCTGGCAATAATGGGTCATACTCATTATCCTAGCAAGTTCTTTCTGAAGCAACAGAAACCATTAGATACAGGGCATATGATTAAGTGACCCGTCTGTCTTTAAAATCAATTTGCTTAATGTGATTTAAAAATTGCACCTGGAAATGTTGCCGAGTCCTGCACTTGTTCATAAATGCAGCTTAGCATGGTATGAACTGTTGGCTGAACAGTGTAGACACAAGCCTATTTTTTGAAAGTGGCTTGTTTTAAGTAGGATTTAAGACAAACATTTTCCATATTGGCTCATCGAGACCATAAAGAACACTTCTTCATCTCTATTTAAGGTCCTCACCTTCCCAGCAAGATGGGCTGGAGAATATTCAGAGCACTCTGTTCCCTAGTCACTAAAGTGGGTGTAAAGGGAATATAAGGAGGACATGGACCCAGGTTCCGCACAAGCAAACTCAGCATGTCTCTATGCCCCGTTTAGCAAAACCTATGTCTGGGGAGAGGTCTTTAGGGTTACCTCACACTGTCCCTCCCCTCCCAAAGGACAAATGCTTGGTGTCCTGGTACAGGCACACATGTGCGCACACTCTGCCTTTGTTCTTATCCACAGGATACAGTTTAAGTAGGAAATGACCCAGATGGAAATGATCGACATTCCCAGCTCTCAACCCTCCTAGATGTCTTCACTTCTGACATCTCTACTCTGTCCCAATTCTCATGTACCACTGAAAGAGCAGTAGGAGCAAAACAAAGATCAGTCTCCAGTAATTGCCACCTTTGTGCCTTGGGTAAATCATTGACTTTTAGAGTCCATTTCCACATTTGAAAACTGGAAGAAATAACTGTCATAGAAAAATTGCCTTGACAGAGTTGAACAGGAAAGACCGTCTATTCAAGACAAGGACAATAGGAGTGAGAGATGGAACTCAACTGTGCTGAAACAAAGGGCAAAGGGCTTTTAAGTGCCATGGTTAGCAAGCGGAGAAATACATGAGGACATCAGTGGGAGATTAGGCCATCCTTGTTGGCCAACTGGCACTCAGGATACTACTTCCCCCGAGAGATGGGATACAGGAGAGTTCGCACCACTGATCAGTATACTTCAAGGAATGGCTATTAGATCGTTGAGAAAGATGTTACTGGGTTGTAAAACTGGCAAGAGCCTGGGAGAAAATTTACATCTAAGGGACTAGGAAAACCTTTGTTTTTCTCTGATAAATTTTTCTATTTTTCTCTGAGCTATTTTTCTCTGATAAATCGTATAAGAAAAGAAAGACCAAGAGCCACATACAGAAAACAATGTGTTAAAAGTTTCATAAGTAATACATAAAGGCTTCCTTGATGGCAATGACTCTACTTTTTGGTACAGTTCTTGAGGGGAAGAAATAGTTTAATAAATAATATCTTATTGTTTCTCTTAAGGTATCAAATGTCTACGACAAGGAAGAGTAGGGAGGAGAGGAAGAAGAGTAACAATAGCTATCATACCTTGCCATGAAAAGTATCTGGAAAATAGAAGAAAAATATGCACACACGCACGCACACACACACACACACACACACACACTCACATACACATTTAAATGAACAAATACATATTTTCCCATGTGTCAAATGAGATAATTTTTCTAAAGAGAATTATTTTTTAAAAACAACAGCAGTGAAAAAAATAAATAGAACAAGCAATGAAGGAGGTTGCCTTGTTTTAGGATCTCAACTATAAGCTTGGACTTTCCCTACCTTCTCCTGTTTTCTCATGTTCACTTTATCTAATACCCAACAGATATCTGAGCATAGTACAAAGACCCCATTTTAACTGTGCTAACTGAGCTGATCCCTACTTTTTTCTGATCCTCTACAAACACAAAATAATTTAAAGAAATTAAAGTAATCTTAAGCCCAAGAAAAATAATTTGGCAAATGAATTTAGATATCTCCAAACTTGTACAATAGCATTGATCTGAAAAAGTTAATTTTTAAAAATATATCCACCATCTTTCAGAGAGCTTTTTCATTGTTGCATTTTTTCAAACTCATTGGCCATAGGCATTTGAAATTGCAGCAAGATCTTCCTGAAGGCCAGGGACTGGGCTTTCGGGAGCTGCCCTCCTCTTCAGTGAGTCAAGCTAAACCTAAGGGATTGTGCTCTTATTAGAATGGAGTCTCTAGAAGCCTGGTGGAGTTTCATCAGAGGCTTACCCCAAAATCCAGTCCCTGCCAAGTCCGTCACCTGATCGATGACCCACAAAATAGAGCTTATCTTGTTTCTTTCATACAGGAAACCATTCTTATGTGATGAAACCCAAATCATCCTCATCACTCACTAATTTAATAAAATGCCTCACTAATTAAAATAGTGATGCATGAAACAGATTTTATTGTCAATTTTTATTGTGTGCCAAAGTAACTGGGGGAGGACACTGACAAAATAAAATGAGTGCCCAAGCATTTCCCTTCCTGATTAAACTAGGTCAGTGACTGCAGGAGTCAATGTTGACATATCAGGCCCTAGTAAATGAAGAAACACTTTCAGTGAACCTCTGCAAAAAACCCCCAAAAAACAAACAAACAACAACAACAACAACAACAACAAAAAAAACAGAGTAACAGCTTCCAAGTCCTGTCATTCCTTGATAGAACATGCCTGTCCCTGCTCTCTGTAGACTTACTCTGTGAATCTGGAGTAAGTGATGGAGTTTACCCACCAGCATGCTATATGAACTTTACCTGAGAGCACATGAAAAGCTTGAGAAGAAACAAATGTTAGTGTTTCAGTAGGCAGTTACTCAAAGACATTTAGCTTATAGATAGGCAGGAGTCCAGAGGGTTCTGGCTTCAAAGATGAGGTACCAAGAACATCTGAAGATTCCCTTGCTCTGGATGGATGGCAAAGGCCTTCAAATCATCCTCATCACTCACTCTGTGTCCTTATCTCTCTGGTCCAGGTGAGTCCTGTCCTGGCCCACACCACGTTCCCCTTGAACTCTATGCTGACTGTCCCCACCCATCAGCTCTCTTTCCCCTCTGACTCTGCCCATGCATGGAGATGCCACTTCTGCTCCGACGCCGTCTTCGGTTGCGTCAATACATAAAGATCAATGGCTTTGGTCTCCTTTAAACCCAGAGTACTTTGATAGTTAAGTCATAACTGGTAACTTAATGAGAGGGCTCTGGAGCCAGCTAGCTTGATACACAGAAACCTAGCTGTGGTATTTACCCATAGAGAGGACTTGGGAAACTATGCT
The DNA here is from genome assembly GCF_964194105.1 of Spermophilus citellus. Classification (NCBI taxonomy): domain Eukaryota; kingdom Metazoa; phylum Chordata; class Mammalia; order Rodentia; family Sciuridae; genus Spermophilus; species Spermophilus citellus. The sequence goes on along the minus strand of NC_138195.1, from coordinate 77,342,038 downwards.
AACTTTTCCATGCTTCAGTTTCTTTATGTAAGAAGTAGAGATAATAATAGTACATTAATGGTCTTATTGTGAGAATTGAAGAGTTCCTATTGTTTTCAGGGCAGTATCTGGCAAAAGTGATCTTAACTTTGTGTGGATATTCTTTTTAGTATATAGATTGCATTTCCTTTGTGGGGAGAACTGGAGCTCAGACATCTGCATCTTCAGAAAGACACTAAAATAAATATGAATTGGTTTAATTAGTCATTGCATATGGGCTCTTGTTGGGTATGATGAGCTGTGGCTTAGCTTTCCTCTTTTCTTTCTTAACAATCAATAATTTTGAATACTTTGTATTCTGCAGGAGCTGGGGATATACATAATCATGATCCTGCCCTCAGTAAACCACACAAATAAGCTCATTAGTACATGATTGGATATGGGAAAAACAGGGTTATGACATAGCTAAACACATAGATCATGGGAAACCAGAAAGAGACAGGGATTCAAAGGCACCCCATGGCAGTTTGTCACACAACCAGAACTCACAGTTGCTATGGCACTTCTGACAAGAGCATTATCCTTTGAGTATTAAAGAATAGATGAGAAGTGAAAATGGATGACTCAAGAAGTGCCCTGAGTTTTAGGGAGAAATTATTTAGGGAAAACAAAACTAAATCAGAATTGACCAAATTTCTTGAGATGTAAGAGGAGTTGAGTTTACTCAATTTATTGTGGTGTCATTTTCCTTTGTAAATATTCATTTAAAAAGGTGAAGAGGAGAAAAATAATCCTGAAGTATACAGCTGTGATTCCTATGTACCTCCACTGTGATACAAAAGTTTGAGGGCATATTCACAGCTACTTTAGCTGAGTCAAATAATTTTATTTGGTACCATTTCAGGCAAGAGCCAGGCAACAGGCTACTCATGACTTAATTACTAGGCCATATTAAGACATGACAATTTCATTGCAATTAGTGCTATAATAATTTATTTATAAAATGCCGCTGTATGCATTTGCATTTGACAATCCATTTACTTTCAGCCTGGTACTGTGTGTGCCCCATTAAATTATAAAGTGCAAGGTCATTAACCTGCAATTCCATTTGTGATCACGTTATTAAATTGCATCCTGTCCTTTCTCTGGTTGAGACAAAATTGTTAGATCATTTATCTGTAACTATTTAATTTCCCTCTGAACTTCCAAAAGCTCCTATTATTGCTAATTAAGCAGGTGTGACCTGTGCAGAAAGCATTTGGCACTCCCTGAATATCTGGCCAGGATCCAAAATTAGGTCAGGTCTCTTTAGTGCTCTAATTTTCCTCTTATTTGCTTTTGGCCATTAGTGATTTTGGCAGCACAATACATGTTTTCATGTTCAGGATCATTAGGGCTCGGGGACTTTAAAGAGTGCTTGGCATGTAACCAAGAACACCATGGAAAGACAGTGGGAGCAAAGTGCCCCCTCTCTCCAAGCCTAGATGATACTCAGTGTTGAATGATGAAGACTCGTTAGCTCAGTGTTATGGATAATGAGTGGGATTTGTAGAGTGAAACTTCCCTTGTAGGTTCCTTCTCACAGATAAAACCAATATTCCATGAAGATGAGGAACATGCACTTCCTATCTAGATTGGCCATCTTCCATACCTCACTGGATACATCTGTCCTAGATAATGGACAGTTCTAGCTGGCTTTTATTCTTAAGTGAAAAGTGAAAGAAATGGAAGGCAGCTGCCATTTGCGTTCCTCCTATCAATGTGCTAGTTCACAGTGAATATGGAGGCCCCCAACTCATGCTCAAGTTAATTTTCCTATAATGCTGTAATTGAGATATTACTACAAACCAAATTTTGTAAGCGACTGGGGCCCAGAAGAGAGAAATTTACTTGCCCAGGTTTGCACAGTTACTAATGAGTGGGGGCTCAGAGTTAATTAAAGTTGTGTCTACAGGTCTCCAGGGTGCTTGATGATAAATCACAGCTCCATTGTTCTCTAGCATCATTATGTGTGAGAAGGTGGCTCATATTCCATGAGGACAGGTATCCTGTCTCAGGAGTAAGCACCTTTGGTCTTCATCTCCCCCCGCTTTTTTTTTTTTTTTTTTTTGCTTACTTCTCTATTGACCACCATGGCTACATTCAAGAAAAGAAGAAACAGGCATAAAAAGTATAAGGCAAATATAGTCAAATTTCAGATACTGGCAACTTTCAATCAATGATGTATCATGCACATATCTAGGACCCAAAGACAAATGAGTGAATGGCTGAATTAACAGAGAAAGTTTCTCACTTCCTTTTCAAGTGGACATACTATCTTAAGACTGTATTCAATTTCCTGTATCTCATCTGCCTCTACTGTCACAACTTAAACTTGAGAGGCAGAGATTTTGTCTTTCAGTTGTTCCAAAATCTCTCAACTAGAACAGTGCTCTGCCCATGTCCAGATGTTATATGAATAATTTTGTCACTATTGTTAATTAAATAATGAGGAATTTGAACAGTGTCATCCAGGATTTTGGAAATACATAGGACTGTTTTCTCATTTACCAAACATCTGAATCTTTTGCCATTCATGTTTTTTAAAATAATTTTTTCCTCTCTTTTCACTTCTAGTTGTTACTTATTTAGTTTACTGACTAAGATTACCCAAAGTAGGTGCTTTTTGCTATTAATATGAAGACTTGAGTGAATTGGGGAAAAAAGGAAGCCAAACTTAAAAAAATAAGTTGTATTAATTTGAGTATTAAATACAGAGAAGGCATGAGGATTTGTCTATAAGCTACAGTCAGTTTGAAAGAATCTAAGTTTTAGTATTAAATTTGGGTACTCCGGAGACTAAATTGTGGTTGAGATGTTATGTGTGTTTATTTGTTTATTTTTCTGGGTAGAGCAACACAGGCCTAATATGGTTAGCAATGCCTGACAACTCTTAGAAGGAATGTATTGGAGCTCTTGTTTGTAAATCTAAAGTTTTGTTGCTATTATTTTTTGCTGACCTTTCAAAAGTCTTTCCCAGAGATACATCACTTGATTATCATATTATTGGTTCTGGCCAATACGGAAAATACACCTGCTTAACTTAATTCTTGATTTATTTATGAACCCACTGATCATCAAAATTTTTGCTCCTACCTTTTTAATAACTGAAAAAAGTGTCACCTTGGAAAAATTATATATCAGGAGCTCTATAAGTGATTTTTAAATTATTAGAACAGCCCTAGAAGATGGGCATAAATACTATCCTCATTTAACAAAGGAGGAAACAAACTTAGAGGTAAAGTAAAATCATTTGAAGAGAGGTTCGTGTGTTTTGTCAATGTGATTGCATATCATTGAACTTCACATTCATAGAGAAGTTTCCTTTTTAAATTTATTTAAATATTAGTATAACATTTTATTTTCAGAATAATGAAGACTCAGTTTTTCATATGAAGTATCAGTTTGATTTTGTGCTTTTTTCTTCTTTTTTGAAACTTCTTCCTATCTTAACTGACTTAGAATGAAATTTTCACTTAACCTCTTAGCTCTCAGTCTGCCATGCATTCCTGTCATTTTCCCCCCAGAAACTGATTGGCTAAATGAGCCTCCAGAGATTTCTGAGTCCTGTAAATTTCAATCCCAGAGTAGAATAATTTGCTGAGGGATGCTCAGCTTTGCCACTGAGAGAACAGACTGCTAAGATGGTGATATTAAGCAGCGTTTTGCATGAGTTTTGCCATCAAGTATGTGAAAAAGAGGCAGGTGACAGAGTAAAATGTCCCTATAAGACTCTGCAAGAGAAACACCTCTTCAATGAATTGTCATGATCTGCACAAGGTGTTCGTTATTGAGCACTAATGACATATCGGGTCTCAGATATACAGTGGTGTCACCATGTGCCTGATCCACGTTCTGTAATGTCTTGTGATCTGTTCGTTTCTTATTCACAGAGAGTTTTCAAAAATTCATTCCCTCAGCAACACTTTCAGTCCTTGAGTTGTTGTTTCAGGTAAAATTTCTATTAATTCATATTCTAGGAGGCTGAATACATAATTTGACTTCAGTGACAGGGTTGTTTAAAATGCCTCCAGGAAACAGAGAGACTCACAGAATACAGGATGTTGTTCTTGGGAGAAGCAAATGCAATTAAAGTAGTCTACACTTGATACAGATACTCTTTCTCTAGGTCCATCAGAGAATTCTGCTGACTTTCTATAAGCAAGTGAGTATATAATTGGCTTCAATGAATATGTGCTATCAAGCTCTCTTTTGTTACAGTGTTTGTTCCTATTGTGGAATGAGAGCACCATCTTGACTTTATGCTCTGTCCTATCATTAGCATTCATTCATGTTAGAGAAAGTCTTAATGATTGGTGGAAAGCTTAGTTATTTTTATATGGGGCATAGGTACATCCTGGGAAAGAACTCATTCTCAAGGGATGCAGGTTCTCTTACACAGCTTCATGATTAGGGAAGACTGGGTAGATTCTCAGTATAGCATGGAAGATTTAGAGCATGTCTCCACTAATGTCCTAGCATGTTTCTCCTTTCATCTCATTAGATTTAAGAGCTTGAACAATATTGAATATGTATTACCAAAATTTAAATACCTAATTAAAAAAAACTTTAAGTAAATAGAAGGAAGATGGATAGAGTAGAGGAAGGTGAACAGGAGAAGTGAGGAAAGGAGGGAAAGAGAAAGTACTGGGGACTGAAATGGAACAAATTATATTCCATGCATGTATAATTATGTCAAAATGAACCCCAATGTTATAGTTATAATGCATTAATAACACATTAGAAAAAATGAATAAAAATTCCTGGTTTCTACTGTAGTGCCTGGCATCCAATATATATTTTTTAATGTATAAAAAAGTTCAGGGTTAGGGTTTTATTTGAGAAAGGACAGAAATTTTAGATTTCATCCTGTGAGCCAGGCACTGTGCTAAGTAGTTTATATACATGACATGTTAGCTTCAATAACTCTTTGAAGTAGTTGGAATTATTATCCTTTTTTTTCGTACGGAGAAATTGAAGCTTCTAAAAACTAGGTGAATTGACCAAGTGCACAAGACAGAGAAGAAAGCAGCTGACCTAGGATTATATAACCCTCAATTTCATGATACCTCCTAAATATTATTGGGCTAACTTTAAAGAACTTGAGTCGCTACCTGAGTAATGGGGGCACAGTATAAAAACTGGGACAATTTGCCAGCATTAATAATAAGAAAAACATGGACATAAAATAATTCAACAAAAATGTTATAAATACAAAATACTTCACATACTAGATATCAGTATGCTTAGGATCTCTTAAAATCTGTGGGAAAGAGATTTTAAAGACCATCTAGTCAATTGTTATCTCTCTTCTATTAGATTTTAGAACATATTTAACTATGTTGTTATTGTCGATGAAGAATTGCATACCCAAGCAATGAAGGGTGGAATGAAGCCACCTTGCTTTTATTTCAGTATTTCAATTTATTTATAGTTGAAGATCTACTTCTACATTCTTTTGACATCATAGTTTTGTTGAGTATTAGATTATTTTACTGTTCTCTAAAGCTATTTTGTTTTGAATATTTCTGATTTAAAGCAGCATATGTTCTGATAAATACAGCATATAATGTCTCTGCCAGTCTGGATCCATGAACTCCCCAAGATCCTCCAGTTGTAGTATGGCTAGGACTAGGGATATCCACTTCCTCACCTGGGACAACCAGGAAGCTTCCTGAATTTAAGTTCATTCTCCACATTGGGATTGGACTCTGGACCACTTAAATTCTTACTTGTATCGAACCCAAAGATCTTAAGAAGTCTTTTTTATTTCACATATGATGGCTATACTGATCCCTGTACTTAAGGAGATCTACAGCATTTGTGGATTTCATAGTTTAATTTTGCTGCACCAGAAATTATGTAAAAAATTAGACTCTCTGTCCCATAAATTATTTGAACTTCTCCTTCACTGATAACATATGAAGATTCAACTTCCACTGGAATTTATTATATAACAGCTCAGAAAAACACATTTGTCTATCTGAGTGTTCTGACATTTGGTATATTTTCATTTATTTGTCCTTCAAATACTTTCTACAGTTATGGCGCAAGTCTCTCTATGCTAGTGAATTATAATATATTTTTATTATGGAATATAATAAAACTGGCTTTAAATAAGAATATAGAGCCACTTAAAAACAATAAAGTCTAAAGCAACATTTTAAACACCCCATTATTAGGTTTTGAGATAGTGCTGAGTTCAGAGTTTGTTTTTTTTTTCCCTTTGTCTCTCTTCAGCAGATTTGGTGTGTTTTCATGATTAATTATATTAGGTATATTTCATGATTCAGTGAAATTGTAATAACATTTTAGATGCACAATCGTTTATCACCCAAGCAGAAAGGTACCTCTTTCTTTCTCTAGTTTGCACTTGATCAATTTAGTATAAAACCTAACTTCATAATCTTTCAAGTTCATATATCTCAGGATAAGAAGTTGAACTTAAGTTATCAAATCCCTCAGCACAGGGAGAATAGTCTCTACACTAAAGTTAGAAACTTCCATGTGACAAATGATTATTGCTTGGTTACTGATAAATGTCATGGAAATGAATTAATTTAATATAAAATGGTATCTGCTCCATAAATTTGATCATTTCTTTACTTTGACTTAGATGTCTGCACATTACATTCTGGTCTTTTTAAAAATATGTATTTAATAAAACATATTAATCAATGTGTCATTTACTATGCTAGCTTAATAAACATGAGACAAGTAAACTGAAGGTAATTATGTGCCACTTAAATCTGTTTCCTAAAACACATTCCAAATATACCGCCCAGTCACTAGTTGTATTGAGTCATGACCTGAGTTCCACTTGTGGGGTTCTTTGGCTGAGGTCAAACTGGGCTTCAGTGAAATTGTAGGCTGTGTCTACAATCAAAAGTACATTCATGTTCTTCTTATACCTGTTCCTAGATTTCATTTAATTCTCAATGAAGTCTGTAACCCATATCATTTAAGTTGCATTAGCATACTAGTTTCCCATTGGTAAAATTATGGACAATAGATTTTGTTTCTCTAAATTCTACTCTTCCTCTCAAATTCTGATCATTCATCTTGTGTATACAACAATAGCAAATATACCTACCTTCCACCCTTCTTTTTTGTATAGATAATGTAGTGAAATTCCCTAATTTTACAGATGAAAGTAAGTCTTCTAGAGAATAAGCAATTCCCCAAAAGTTGTGTGACTTGTCTTTTCCTTGTTCAAGGCTAGGTATATGGATGTTTTGTAATCAGGTTTTTACTAAAGGAATACTACATAAAAAGCTATTTGGATGCAGTCATGAGAGAAAATCCACAGACCAACGAAAGGTCATGCCTGCAGAATTGAGATGGTCAATGAATTCACTAAGCCAGAGATAGAAGTTTGGCTTTTTAACAAAGGACTAGAATTAATTGTAGGGATCAAGAAAATGGAGTCAGAAATTATAGAGTAATAGAAATAATCAAAGTAAAATGGCTCAGGCAGAAAACAATACAGAGTACTTCCTTGAGGAGGTATTATGCCCTGAGATTCTAGGACTCACAGAAATAAGTTCTATTGATTTGCATCAGAGCCAGCTGTATTGAAAGAGAGTAGCAATAAGCCCAAATCAACTGCTCTGCTGTCCCTCTTCTGCATTGCTTCTTACACAAGAAGGACAATTTAACTACTGCTTAAGACTGGAGGCTTTGGAAATGAACTATATAAACATAAAGGAAGATAATTTGGGGCTTTGGCAAGGAAGTCACAGCCTGTCACACCAAATGATGAGAGAAGAGATTGCAAAATCAAGCCAGGAGCACATGTATTATTCATGGGCAAAGCTCAGCTGCTCCTTTTCACAGAGTAGGGGGCGATGTCTGAGTGGTCTAGTCTCTGCTCCACTGTGAAGGTGGTTCCATCTTGGAAGGGGTCTCAAGTAGGATTCAAGAACTGATGGCTCCCTGGATACCTGAGACCCTTGTAGGTAGGTCTCTAATACTTTCTTAAATATAATTCAACCACTGAAGTTTAGAGTTTAAGGTCATTAAGTAAACCGATAGAATGGTGTGTGTGTGGCGGGGTGGCGGGGGGGAGAATATGAGATTTTGGAGGTCGAATAACACAAATTAAGTCCACGGAATAATTTCATCATCAGTAAGGATTTATCCCCATATGGAAACATGCTGATATATAGTCCTATGTCAAGTTCAGAATTTAAATGATGAGTAGAGCAGAACTTTGTGAAGCTCATTTTCTTTGATTTTAATTGATATAATTATTGTACATAATTACAAGTTGCAGTGTGATGTTTCAATACACGTGTACATTCTGCAATAATCAAATTGGACTATTTAGTCTATCACCTCACAAATTTATCACTGCTTCATGGTAAGAACATTTAAGATCCTTTCTTCTAACTATTTTGAAATATTTACTGCAACATTGTAAATCATTGTCACCCTGTTGTGCAACTGTACACCAGAATTTACTCCTCTTATCTGACCATAACTTTGTATGAATTGACCACTCAGTACATATCCCTCCTCTCTCAAGCCTCTGGTGAACACTGTTCTACTCTCTACTTCCATGAGAGCACCTTCTTTTGATTCCATATGTAAGAGCTGCCCTTTCTATATAGGAAGATTGCCCAGTGCAATGTCCTTGTTGTTGTTTCTCTGGGCTGCAAACATTGAAAGCAGGAGAGCGGAGGGGTTCATGGTAGGTCCATAGCTCCTGATACTGATGATAGAGCAAATATTTGCTCTCCTATCCTCTTGTCTTAAGTGGAGGAGACAATAAAGCTTTTCCAAGGAACAAAAAAGAAGTAAGTACCTTATTGTCAGAAATGTCAAAACAAAAGGTGATCTTTCTTTCATATCTCTGAGCAGCATGATGTCAGAAGAGACCTATTCCTGCAGATAGGAGGTCTGGTTTCCAGGCTGATAACTCCACTAACTCACCTTGGAATCATGAGTTCATTCTGCCACTCCATTTTCTCATCTGTGAAAATGGGATATGAAAATCCATCCTATTTCCCTCAGAAGCGGTTAGGAGATTTATGTGAAAGCTTTTAAAAACACAATGTTATGGAGAGGTATAAATATGTTAATTGTATTATAAAAGCCAGCCAACTCTTCATACTCTTCTATAGAAGTGTACTGAAGTGGACACAATTCCTAAACCTTTGCCTTGGAATTGATGTGTAAGAATGAAAGCATGTGCACTTTAGAAGTAGAGAGACTTGGGTTTAAATCCTGGCTCAATCGTTTATTTGCTATGTAATCTTGAATAAAATAAAATGATTATAGTAGCAAGCACATCTGGAATAGAAGTGTAGAAGCAAGATTAAGAAAAGATTTTTTTCTTCTTCTGTGTAATGTTACCTTCTATGTGCCATGCATTTATATTAAGTCTCAGTTTCCTTCTCTTCAAATAGTGATGCAATAGTTCAATACAATGCCCTGTCCAGCTCTAACATTTTCTAGGCCTGGGTTTCTCTGATCACATTTGGAATCTAGCTTGGATGAATTCATGAAGCTCAGAATTAATTACTGGGAATAGGCAGGAAGCAAAATTCAGGTAGTAACAGGAATGAACAGCCACATTTCTAGCTTCACTTGTCTCTCTCACATGCTTCCTTGCTAATGGCCACCTCTGCAGGACTCTGCTTAATGAACATCTGCAGTAGCACATTGCCCTGCAGGTCAACCAATGGCCCTTCCACAGGCACCTGTCTTTTTAGGTAGGGGCTTGTTTTATGCTTTTATCTCAGATGGAGTTAATATAGTTGAAGCTCATTATGATCCCAGTGCTGGTCAAGGATGAAAAAAGGCACTCTGCATTACCAAAAGCATTAAGGTGAAATTAACCTGGTGTATAATTAGTTTTGCGAGGTACTGGCTACACAACAGTTAAAGCTAACACAACATCCTTTTTTTTTTTTTTAACCTGTACCTGACCACTAAGGTGTGGTAAAGCCATCATCTGTTCAAGGGAAAAGAATACAAGATTTTGGCAGTTTTTGTGATAGCAGAATGATTTGAGTTATAGCATGGGGACTTTGTTTTGTTTTGTCCCTTTCTTGTGACCTGGTTTAGTGATTCTTCCCTTCAGCATGCATATGCATGACTATGTAGGGTTGTATACTTCCAATCCCATATATTGTACATTAGGGGTGATTCAGGAGACTTTCCAAGATCATGTTGACAACATGCAATTTTTATGGTTTGTAATGAATATATGACTTAACCCAAGAAGAAATAATTTTATTATTTTTCACCCTAAAGATTAATAATTCTCAAAATCATTGATAATAATCAGCTAGCTAATTTAGAATATGATCTCTCTCAAAAATTTTGGGTGAGTCTTAGCAAAACAGTTTTGAAAAGCAATTTGTCAATATCAACTTGAAGAATGTGCAAATTGTTTGGTTTCATAATTCCATATCTAGCAATTGTTCTCATAGACAGATTCACACACATGCACAGATATTTAGAAAGATGTTTATTATAGTGTTGATTGTGTTATCAAAACAAAATTATTAATGAATATATTTCTTTTTTTTAGGTATCATGGAATTGTACATTCAATAAAATTGAAATTCCTTATCTTGACCTACAAGGCCCTGAATGTTCTGACTTTGGTTTTATCTACAACCTTTTCTTGTGCCCTTTATCTTCTTGTCATCCATAAAATAATAATTTTTAAATTACTTGGACATCCACCAAAGTGAAGTGGAAAAATAGATTATGTCTAGGCAAGAGAAAATCTTATAGAAAATAAGATATATTGATAAAGATGAAAAGATCTCCAAGACAGTATTCTCTTATGTAGAAAGATGTAGTTGTGTGTACACATGCATATCCTTTTCTCATTGAGAATTCCATGGTATAGTTGAAAACCTCATTTGGACTGAGTAGAAATTCTGAAGAAACTATTAAAACTACCACTCCCAAATTTCCTCTGTTCTTTCTTTTCTTTATAGAAGTTAAAAAAATAATACCCATTTTACTTCTCATTCTCTTACTAGAGAATGTCCTTATAAGCCTGTCCTAAACTTTATTATTTACTAGAATAGCAAGTTTTTACAAAATTGAATTTGTACTTGGCCCATACAAACTTTACATGCATGGAGCTCATACATTCCTCTCTATAGACCCATTAGTCAAGTATGAATATCTTCATTTATGATGAAAGCTAGAGAAGCTCAATAACTTATCTATGGCCACCTAGCTAGTCAGTGATACAGTCAACATTTAAAGTAAGTCTATCTGTTTCCACAGTCCATTCTTAAAACCACTAATCTAGATGAGCAATAGCAGAAACGCATTAAAACTAAAAAACTTAATCCCAACTGGCAACACCTTTTCCCCTGCCCCAAATTCCATACTAGATAAGGTGCATGAGGGAGAAAGGAAAACTGATGATATTGTCCTTAAAGTCTCAGGACTTACTGCCCTCCCCTTCCATGTCAGATGATCAAAGACTCTTTGGATACTCTAAGATGTAACCTATAGGCACAGAAATACTTCACCACTCTTTCCAGTGTAGAGATGACTTGTCTTTCTAAAGGGTCAAGTCACTTCCATCAGAATCACCTGAGTTCAGAGGGCAGACACCTAGGTCAGCTTTGCTATTTCTATTGTTCTAGGTCTATGACATCCACAGTAACAGCTGTAGAGACAGAGATGTCTATGATTAATGTCCTAGAGTTGGAAGGAACTCCTGTAAAACTTACAAAGTTTGTTTATTTTCTTATTTTAAAGACTCTGATTACATTTCTCACATTGTGGATCTAGCTTTTAGTCATTATTTACGTAGTGTCATGGGTCAACTTTGTCTTTAACTGTGTGTTTCTGTGATTCTGTAAATGATAGTTTACAAAATTGCTCAATATTAATACAATTGCAAACAGGATGAGTTAGGAAGACACAGAAGCAAAGTGGAAACATCTCTGGTCTATACCTCCTGATCCTTTGTTGTGGTCAGATCTGTAAGGAATTTTGGCCCTCTGGACTTCCATCCTATGTCTATAATGAGTCTTACTCCACACAATCTAGTTGACTAGGGACATTCTCAGTTTATCTCAAATTCACTAGGTCTAGGTTGCAAAATATATTCCACAGTTCCCATAACAATGTGAGGAGTGCTAGTATTGACTCCATAGGAGTTTGGTGAAGATTAAATAGATTGCTCCATGAAGGTGTAGACCTTGAATGAGGGGATTTACGCAGTTGAGAACATGCACTTGTCTTTAGACTACAAAGGAAAGAAAATTATTTAAATGAATCTGCCTAATCAGGGTAGGAAGTAAGGTGAAGATTAAAAGACACGATGCTATCAAATATCTAGATATGGAATCTAGTAGCTGGAAAACTATGTGGAGATAAGAATTACATCTCTCTCTGTCTCTATTCTCTCTCCAAATGTCCTAATTTCTACCTCTGTTTACCTTTTCTGTCACTCTCGGAGGCCCTTGGTCTCTGGTTTCTGATTTGGCTCCATTTCCTCTATACAGATCCATTCATTCTATTTTATTACCTTTGCTCTCTTGTTGACTAACAAACCAACTTCTGTGCAACATCAGACACCTGATGCCTGTGTTGACTGACTACAATCTTGAGTCTGTTCTAGCTTTTAGCACCCCGCTTCCAGGGGCTGCGGGCAGGTTTGGAGGTGACACTCTATGTATAATAGTGTATTTTCCTGGATGTTTCTCTGCTAATATCTTTATTGATAAAGTCTGCTACAGCTCCAGTTGTTTAAACATGCTGAGTTCCATCAAAATGTAATCCATCTGAGCAAACTTATAATGGCCTACTTTAAGAATAATTCTCACATCAAGAAGGAGTCTTAAACATTAGAGACAAGACCTAATAATGTTTTTTTATAGAAAAAGGATTATTATTATGACTCTTACAGATAATGCCCCTTTGATGCATATAGTTTTTTTGGACATCATTATTTTGTTTCTAATAGTTGGCATGCCTTTCTTTGAGTCAGTCATATTTTCTGTCCTGACATTTACTATGAGTTTTGAGAGGTTGAATGGGATAGAGTAGGGGGAACTAATTGTAGAAAAGCTAATTTGTATTTCCCATAAGGGTCACATTCATAACTCTGGGCTCATAAGCACTGCCTGCTTAGTAAATGAGTTAATAAAAACAGTGAGTTCACAAATACATACACATACATCGCACCCAAGTAAGCTTTCCATGCTGTCTTAGAATGGCCCAATGACTTCACCATCCTGACTCTCTTGATTCTTCTCATGCCAATAGCTGCAATTGGCTATCAATATTTTCTAAGGTAAAATGGTCTTTTTTGTCTTTGAAGGTAAATATCTCCAGATTAATTTCAAAAATTTGTATCGGAGAGAGCCAACATCTCCTTTGGGATGGTAGGTTTATCAATGGAATCATAGTCAATAAAGGTCTTATACCCAACCCCAGCCTCCTTCTCAAGAGTAGCCAGAAGGCCATTCTGAAGCATGGCTTTCCAAGTTGCACAATTATTCAATATCAGATTCTGCATTATCCATTTCTGAGAAATGGAAAAAAATAATCTTTCATATTTTGCCTGAGATGGGAGACTAGTAGGAAAATTAGCATTAGAATTAAGGTTAACCTATTAAATAGAGGCAACTAACAGCATTTAAAGTAAATAAAAGCTGTACAGAAGGAATTCCTGGCTTTGGGAATCAATGTTAGATATGGAAAGAGAATGGGTTTGGGGCTTTCCATGCAGAATCTATATCAAATATACCTCTTTAATTAATAGCTATGGAGCCTTATCACATTTATTAAGTTATTGGAGCTTCATTTTATTTATCTGTAAATGTAAATGAAGCATTTTCAAGATTGACAGTGTATTACCTTTGTGAAGTAGGGTTCAATTTCAGCCAAGCCTCAAACTACTGGTAGTTATTAGCGAAGAAATAACCCTTTAGCCCTTGACTACATTTTCCATGAAAACCTCTGTACTTCTAGCTATCTCCCTGGTCACTCTATTTATAGTTCCATCTGAAGGTTGTGAACTTACCTGTTGTCTTCTACAAATACTCATTTACATGAACAAATAGGTATTCTAAGGGAATCAGAAAAATAATTATTCATCTTAAGAAAATTAAATTGACTAATAACATCCTTTTCTATTATAAAACTGTTATGGTTTTTATATGTAGTATCCCCCAAAAAGTTCATGTGAGACAATGCAAGAAAATTCACAGGTAAAATGATTATGAGTTGTGACCTAATCAGTGGTTAATCTACTTAAATGGATTAACTGGGTGGTAACTGTAGGCAGGTAGATGTGGCTGGAGGAGGTAGGTCACTGTGGGTGTGCCTTTGGAATTCATTTTTTGTCCATGGTGAACAGAGCTCTCTTTCTCTGCTTCCTTTTCCCGTGTCTTGAGCTGCTTTCCTTAGCCATGCCTTCCACCATGATGTTTTGCCTCACTTTGGGCCCACAGCTATGGTGTCAGCCGTCTATGGACTGAAACTCTGAAACAGTAAGCCAAAAACCTTTTCTCTTCCTATTGTTCTTGCCAGGTCTGTTGGTCACAGTGATGGAAAAGCTGAGTCATATACTACCTGGGAATATGTATATTATCCATATTGAAATTCATTATATTACAATTTAAAATAATTTCCGAAATAATAATCATTGTCCTGATATCATATTAAAATTCATACTGAATCAAGATGCACCATCTCTATTACCACTTTGAATCTTTAAGGTAATAGTGTTATTAATTCCATTTTCTAGTTGAAGAAAAGAAGTCAGTTCAGAAAGATTATGACTCACCTGCCATCAAGATGGCATGAGGTTCTTGTTCAGCTAGTTCCCAACTCTGTGTTCTTTCAATTATTGACATATTATGTCTCATTCATATTACTTAACTATTTATAGTAATAACAGATACCTCAAAGGGATTCATACTTGACCTTTTTGTTCTGATTTCTATGAAAAAGACCCCCAAAATAAGTAAAAGTTATGCATTTGATTTCATGATCTAGACATTTGCTTATAATTCCCCTCAGGTTGCCCCTCTCCACCTCATGAAATATAGTTCAGTTCTATGTAGAATTGACCTGAAAGCTACAAAAGGAAGTGTTCAACTACAAAAATTCTATGGGCTACAAACATAATACAATAATTTAGGGATTGGGTTGTGGCTCCATGGTAGAGTTCTCGCCTAGCATTCTTGAGGCACTGAGTTCGATCCTCAGCACCACATAAATGTAAAATAAAGATATTGTGTCCACTTAAAAAAAAAAAACTAAAGAAAAAACAACCACCACATTTTACCATATTATTAAAGAAATTAATTGAACTTGGATTGCCATGAGCTAAAATTTTTGTTTGATGCAAGAAGTGAATATTAATTTCCTTCATATATAATCCTCTGCTGTACCAATAGCAAAAGAAGGAATTCTAGGGTAAAACCTCAAAAGATATTTGGTTTCAATTATCTATTCTTTCTATGTAAAAGAAAAAAAACACATTTCATTTTTAAATGAACGTGTGTTTATATCCATTTCTTTCCCAATCAAAACAGTGCAGAAAATGTTTTAAAGAGACACAACACCCAAGCCCAGTGCAAAATTACAGAAACAGACTTCCCTGATTTTTGCTTGGATCTCAGTGAGTCTCTATGACTTGAAACATGTCTCTAAGAACTTCAGTAAATAAACCAGAAATTAGCTTTTGCCCTTGAAGTTTTGCTGTATTGGTACTTTACCTGTATTCTCTCTCTTTTTCAACAGCAATATTGAGATGTAATCTACATACCATAAAACATACCCATATTAAGTATAAGCTTCAATGATTTTTAGTTAATTTAAACACTTATACAATCATTATCAAAAACCTGTTTTAGATAGCTCCCATCACTCCTGGAAAGTTAACTAATCATCATTTTAAAAGGGAAAGAATAGAATAAACTCTTTGTTATTCAGATTCCATTGACTTAGAATTACTAGCAATTCATAAAATAGGCATTTTGTATATAGAACGACTTTGGCTTGTATAAAACATCTTTATACTTCATTTTATTTGTCTGTGGTAGTGATTAATAATATCTGCTTTACTTCATTCATAGGTCATGAGTAGTTAAAATGTGAATATTATTTTATCATTTTGAACAAAAACATAGAAACCTTACTTTCATTAGGGTCCTATTTTCTCCTTACTTTTAAAATGTAAAGGAAAGTAATTTTTCTATATATATTGAGCAACATTTCATGTCATGTTATGATTTTTGCTTCAACAATTAAGTATTTATTTAAGAAATTCAGGACAAGTAAGAATATTACATTTTTGTCCTTTCAATGTTCTTCTCTGTCTTTTGAAATTTCATCATTTTTTTCTGTCATTTCTTTTATATTTAGAGAACTTTATCCATAGGGGTAGTTATACTAACAAAAAATAATCTGTTTTCATTTCTTTTGAGAATATTTTTTTGAGGAGGTGGTACTGGGAATTGAACTCAGGGGCATTAGGCCACTGAGCCACATCCCTAGCCCTATTTTTATTTTGTATTTTATTTACAGACAGGGTCTCACTAATTTGCCTGGTGCCTCGCTTTTGCTGAGGCTGATTTTGAACTTGCAACCCTCCTGCCTCAGCCTCCTGAGCCACTGGGATTACAGGCATGTGCCACCACACCCAGCCAGAGGATATTTTGTTACCTCCATTTCTGAAGCATGTTTTGGCCAGATATAAAGTTCATGGTTGACCATTCTTTCTTCTAATTCTTAGAAAATGTTCTACTTCCTGCTAGTCTTTGTCTTCAGATGAGAAATCTTCTGGCTCTTGAATTGGTATTTCTCTATAAATCATGCTTCATTTTCTGGCTACTCTTAAGAATTTTCTGTGTTGCAAGTTTTCAGAAGTTTAACTATGATATTTGGGTTTATTCTATTTAGAGCTAACTCAACTTGAAATTATAGATTTAAATCTTTCATTATATCTGAACAGCTTTCTGTCATTTCTTTCAATGTATTTATAGTGCCATTTGCTTCTTTCTCTTTTACCACCATAAGTTTGACAATATGAATTTAGTTCTTTTGCTGTTTTGCCACAGGTCTTCTTTACTCTGTTAATTCTTTTATTCTACTTTTTTTCTGTTTATATGTGCTAAATTGTATACTCTTTCCTCAAATTCATTTCCTTTGTGATTTCCATTTTAATGCTGAGCATCTCCAGTGAGCATTTCTGTTGTTATTTGCTTTTTAATTTCATTACTGAATTTTCCAGTTCTAATATTTCTGTTTTGTTCTTGTTTATGACATATATTTCTTAGCTGAGATTTTTCTATTTATTCATTTGCTTCAAAATAATTAGCAAATACTTATTAAAGAAATTTTTGCAATAGCTACTTTTAAAATCCTTGTCAGATATTTATTTTTATATCTGATTCATTCCAATCAATCTTGACCTGTATTGTTTATCATTTCTTATTCAAGTTGTGGCTATCTTGGTTCTTGGTATGATGAATGATAATTTTACTGACTCCTATGCAATATGTATATTATATTTTGAGATTCTGATTCCTGAATTCCCTCCATTGAGGTGTTCTAGGAGGTGAGTGGCATGTATGTTCAACTTTCTGCTGGACTTATCCTCATCCACCCCTCTGCCAAAAGTGGATCCATATCTTTTACAAATTGATTATGTAAAAATTGGGATCCTACCTCAGCCCACTAACAACTTCTTGGCAGAAGTGTGATCCTAATGTTAGCTCCCTGTTATGCCCTTCTGAACCAAGAAGGGGAAAACCAGTCAAAACACATTGTAGAAAATAAATATATCCATTATGTTTATTTGGTTATAGAAGTAGGCTTTCACCATGGAATGGTTTCTGGTAACATTTTTTTTTTTTTTATGCAGAGTGTGGTTGTTGGGTCTTTTAGTATATTTTTTTTAATTCTTATTTTTCAAAATATTCATCACCTTACTTAGTTGAGCTAGTAGACCGCTCATTTTCAAAGACTGAGTCAGCAAAAGTCAAAATATTTGTTGGATAGCAGGATGCCTTGTTAAAAGAACATAAAATCTCTCCAAAGCATCTGAGCTTTCTTATCTTATAAAATATTCTCTAATTAGAGAAGAGGAGGGATTAGCTAATTTTGTTCTTGAACTAAGTTTTAACTTGGTACAGTGTTCTATGGGGGCAAAATCCTGCCCCTCATTGCAGATATTATGGTTTTGCTTTTCCAGATTGATATAATTTCTTAACATATTCAGAGCCTAGGAGTCCATTTACATTTCATAAAATTTAACATCGCTGTAGATATACATTGTTCTTGCTTTAGAGCTACTCATTGTACCTTGTGTGAATGATGCTAAGCCTCCTCTTACCAAGATCTTTTTCAAATATTTGTTTGCCAAGAATGTACCCCCTTTGTGCTATAAAACCTAATAGATAGACAAAGGTCATTATTAACTGCAAATACTACTAATACTTACTATAAAAGTTCCTGGTTATTATAATGGAGGGGAGGGGCTTGCAATCTGGTAAGGTGAAGTCAATCTTTAGTGCCCTTTAAGATCCCACAAAATTGCAGCCACAGAAACCCATGAGTCACTCTGGAGCCTGAATTGTCCTACACTGTTGGGCCAATCTTGAAGCAAAGGTCTAACTGACTAACCTCCAAATTAGCCAGTATTTGTCTGTGGCCCCCCTAGTGACAGAGAGTAACTTCATAGGCAAAGCAGCTTTTGTTGGACAGAACAATTCCAGGAACAGGCAAGGAGGTAAGGGATGAGTGCTCCTATATATGTGCTGTCAGTTGAAATCTACTAGAGCTCAAGTTCATGTTGATGTCCTAAGACTCAATATCTCAGAATGTGTGTTCTTATTTGAAGGTTGGAATCGTTAGAGAGCAAGTTAAAGTGTAGTCATCAAAATGAGCCATAACCCAGTGTGACCAGCTGATTTATAAATAGGGGAGAGACACACTGTAGAGACGTCGATGTAACCAGACACAGTGAGAAGCCAAGCAGAGAGACTTGAAAGAGCTCTTCCTTCACTGCCCTCAGAAGGAACCAACCCTTTCGATTCCTTGTTCTTAGATTTCTAGCCTCAAATCAACTTGTGCACCTACCATTAGAGAACCTGGCTAAGGCTCAGCCTTGGTACTGAATTCCATTTTTGTTTAATGCTCTGTTCTGTTTCTCAAATACCAAATCCTGGTTTTTCATCACTACAACTATATCACGATGCTTACAAGACAATATGTCACCACTATCAAGTTTATCAATTCTCAGCTAATGGCTGTGCTATCGCCTCCTATCCCCAGAACCTCTCTGAAACCCACAGGTGAAAGGGAGGTGGAAAGTGGTTAATAGATCCTCTAGAAGGAACAAATGACTTCTTTGCCTTTGTCTAGTAGTTGTTACCCTCTGCAAAGAAAAAAAAATAAGTTCCTAAATTATTTTTATCTGTATGAAGTTTAGATGCCATGTAATATTCTCAGGAAAAATTGATATGATACTTTTTTTGCTAGAAATAAATGAATCTTAATATTTACATGCTGCTGTCAACCAGAAATATGCCTGGACAGGGCTGGTCTAGCTCCAAAACCTACGTGTGGATTGCTTTCCAACAGAGGATGCCCCCACCACATAGCCTGGTGGAGAGTTCAGTGGCAGCAGACAAGGCAATTGTGCCTCTCAGCCTTGAAGGCTGGAGCAATGTCCTGAAAAGATGATTTTTCTCTGAGCTTTAGGAAGATGCTAGGTACATGAAGAGAATCTTCAGCATAAATAACTGCCCAACTTATAAACATTTTCATGAGGGAAAAAAATCAAATTTAGAAAAGCATCTTAGGGGGGCTGGGGATGTGGCTCAAGCGGTAGCGTGCTCGCCTGGCATGCGTACGGCCTGGGTTCGATCCTCAGCACCACATACCAACAAAGATGTTGTGTCTGCCGAGAACTAAAAATAAATAAATATTTTTAAAAAAGCATCTTAGGAAAGGAGAAAGGCAATTTATTTAAGGGAAATATTTTTAGTAGGTAAGCTGCATACTTAACTAGTTAAGGTGAAGAGAATGAGATTAAATGGGACATAGAATTCGTTACCGATACACTTTCTACGGTTCTCCTTAAATTTAAAGGTGCACAAGGCTGTACTTGACCTGTCAGGTGGGGTCTTGGATGCACGGGTCATAAGAAGTGAAAACAGGTGATTCCACGTCATGTTTTATGGGATGCACAAGAAAGACATAGAATCCTGAAGATCCACAGACAGAAAATCTCGAGTGTGTATTTGAAGTTCGTATTTCTCTACTCTAATAATCAGTTTGCTTTAGGAATCTTTCCTGTGCCCGCCCAAAAAATGAACTGCTTTTAAGAGTCACTACAAACATTTAACTCCATTGTCCCTTTATGCTGTTATTTTCCTGAGGTTTCATTTCAGGTAGAGTCTCAGGGACCATAGTAAATACCTGAAGTTACCCAGGACTAAATTTATGCTGATGTCACCAATTCCCTGCAGCACTGGAAAGAGAGGGAGCTGTTCAGTACATATTTTTCTCAGCAATTTACTCTGACAACCTTTCAAAATATTGACTAATGTTGTGTTAACAGGTGATGGATCTGGCTGTCCTCTGGCCCAGAAGTAGATTCTCATAGCACATCATATATCAATATCCACAATCTGGTAATATGGCCATGACAATTGAAGAAATAAACTCCTTTCATTAAAATATTTGTAAGAACTTTTAAGCCTTCTTGAAGGTCTGGTACTTTTTAAAATTCCTAATGACATTATTATTATTTCATCATTACCATTAAAAAATAACAATAATAAAATATGTATTTATATGAACCCAGCACTGAGCTAAGGACTTCACATATATTATTCAATTCTCTTTCATTTGCACATGCACACATACCTTTATGAAGCAGGACTTTGATCAACTGTGTTTTACAGATGTAACTTAGACTAGGTAAGTTGTCCAAAGTAACTCAACAAATAGTACCAGAGCCAGGAATGTCTGTCTTCTTGAATCAGTCTGAGGCCTTAACCATATGACATACCACTTCTCATCTAAAGAATATCTGCCAGTTGTAAAGCAAAGGTCTTGGAACATGTCCCAGACATCAATTAAATTCTTCCTTTGTCCTTGAGGCATACTTATATTACTCTGTAGAAGGTAGGACTAACCTTTTAATACCTAAAATCCTCTGTTTCTTTTCTGCAAAAGAATATAATTGAACAGGAAGTCAAATTATTTGTTGCACACTTATTCTGTGCCAGGTTTTTACATAGCTTGTTTTATTCTTAAAGCAATCTTGAAAGGTTATTGTATTCATTTTGAAGATGGTATAACTGATGCTTAAAGCAGTAAGTAATTTCCCCATGGTAAATTCATAGCAAAGTTGCAAAGACTGGACCGAAACCCCAGTTCACTAGGTGGTCCTGTATCTAACACAGTTGTTATCAGTCATTGACCATTTGTCCAGACCTGAGATGATGTTAACACAGAAAAATGAGGTCAAAATTGAGAATATAAAAAACCAACAGGGAAAGAAGTGAGACTAATGGGAGAGGGATTTGGGAGCCATCTGGAGGAGGTTTGCAGGTACATGGGGTGGTGCGCAGGGAGGTGAAAACAGAGATGGCGATAGGGGCAATACAGGACCCACTGTGATAGAGGCTACAGGTATTGTCCTTGCCTTCCTCTCCGTTTAGTGGCTTATGACTCCCCTTTAACTGGGCGTGGGCATCTCCCAGCATCCTTCTGTTCTTGATTGGAGGCTTGATTGAAGAGAAGGACTACAGGACGATTCTGTTGGATGAAGGAGGGGTGGAGTCCCACTGCTGGCTTCTTCCTGTTTATGCTGTCATTGTCACTACTGATGAATCTGTAGGTACAACGTGCTCTTTTAACTCTATGTGTGTACTGTCATCAGAAAATAATAAGACCCTCAAGAAATGTAGAAGTAAACAAGGAATTTAGCCAGAGAGAAGAAAAAATATGTTTAATAAGAGCCTCTCAGTTCTGAAAGCTGAGAATACCTGGGACATAACTGGGTCCTAGCGAGCACTGGCCACTCTCTGATTCTATCCTGACACCTGGAGGTTTCCAAGAAAAGGCTGTTGAACTGACCTTGAATCCTGGAGGGGAAATTTAATGACCAAGATAGTTCCTGCCCGCTTTATTTTTCATAAAACTTTATCCCATTTCAGCAATAGTATCATCTGGGAATGGAAGCAAATATCCCATAATATGGAATAAAAATCAAGCTTGGGAAATGAATTTGCTTTAAGTAAAAAGATTCAAAACCAGAAATAGATGATGTTATGATTTATTTGGTCTCTACCCTCTAATCAATTCTCACCAAGGAAATTTAATCAAATATTAATTCAGTGGTTCATTTATCCCATCCCATGCTCTTCCTGAAAAGGAAATACGTAATGCTGGTTTTTGTAAAGTGGAGGTTGGTTAGTTACACAAAGCCACCGGTTCACTGGAGGATAGTTTTTCAGCTCATTCCTATTCAAAGTAATATGCCTAAAATATGTACAGTCATTTATACAATATTTCCAGTTTTGAAAGCATGACTTTCTTCTTGCAATTCCAATGTAGTTCCTATTTCCTAAAAAAATTAGGGATGATTTGAACATAGTATGAACTTAGTGTCTGCTCATGCACAGTTTTAGCCATGTAAAATACTAAGTAAACTTAAAAAAAGAAAAAAACTGCACCCAGCCAAACAGAGCTCTGTGAGAATATACAAAACAAACACACATGCGTTCTCTCAAATATTTACCATCTACCTCCATGCACTGTGTTTTTTATGAGACATCCACGCCCAGCTGGTGTTAAAACTTTATGCCCCTTCCACCACTTTATAGCAAGGCACAAGCTACACGCTTGAAGTAGCTCTTCCAGAAACCTGTCTCAAAGGTGAAGTATCATATTTATTTGAGCATTCTATATTTCTTAACCATTTCATATATGAAAACTGTACTAGTGTACTTCTTATATTCCTATCTTTTTTACTTCATCACTGATAAAGTTATTAAGTTACTATGCCCTTTGTACCATTGCCTCCACAACTCCTGTTGCTTTTATTGTATGATTTTGCATAGTATGCTGATGTTTAAGAACACTTACAGGAGACAGTAAAATGTTTCATTTACCAAACACAGGGGTAAAAAACTACTTAAGGCCAACAGACATTATTATGAATATTTGTAATATATTTTGGAGAGGTGGGTAATAATAAGAGTGGTATTAGTGAACCATAAAGGATTGCCTCGTGATGTTCAGATAATGGAAATGATAAGCCACTCCAGGCAGACCATCTGTATGCCACTCATTATTCTGGTTCAAGTAAGATAACTGCTCAGGTATAAGGTACACCTCCCCAATAAATCCTCTCTGACAAGACATGAGAGTATCATGCAGGCCACCAACCAGCCATCAATGAGGAACAGACAGAAGATGGGCCAGCACAGTTAAGAAGTGGACAGGTTAGGAAATGGAGATAAACTGTTTGAACATAAACTTGTACTCACGGCTTGAGAAATAAATTCAGTACCTTCACCACCACCATCACCGCCACCACAAAAGGATTTAAGAAACAGATATATCTGAAAATGGGCTGATATGTATTTATTGGAAGAAAGTGGGACCAGGAACTTTGTATTGTTACCAGTCTACCTTTCTTGATTTCACATTTATTTTTATAATTATAATTTAAGAAAGACATATGCACTTTTTTGGTAACAAATGGGAAACATGAGTCTCTGAGAAGTTAACTAACTGCTAAGCCACATGACAGACCAAGGTTCAAACTCCAGCCCTTTTCTGTAATCACTGCATTATTCACAAAACAAAGCTAAAAAAATAGAATAAGAATAAGGTGATGTATGTGTATGTGTGTGTCTGGGTTTTAGTTTCTTGTCTACCACTCTTTCTTGGTCTCTCCTTGTTTTATTTTTGTCATCTCAACATATAAGTGGATCTTATCATTATATTTCTGCAAATATGGGCATTTCAGTTAGTGACCAAAATTTTGAACAAGAACAAATTAGAGGAGGAAAAGTTTATTTTGCATCATTGTATTAGAGGTCTCAGTTCACAGAGACCATTTCTTTTGCTCTGGACTCAAGTTATGGTAGGACATCATGGGGAAAAGGCAGGGCAGAGGGAAGCTGCTCCCCTCATGGCAGGAAGGAAGCAGGGGCAGGGAAGGAGCCACAGGGAAGAAAATCTCTTCCTCGTCACACCCCCAGTGACCTGCCACCTCCATTCATGCCCCACATGCTTCTAGTTACCCATCGTCCACTTAACTAAGATGGATTGGTTAAATTACAACTTTCACAATCCAATCATTTTACCTCTGAATATTCCTGCACTAATAGGAGGTTTTGGGGGGATACCTCATATCAAAATCTTAACATTCTGCTCCCAACCCACAAAATTCATGTCTGTCTCACAATGCAAAATGCATTTAGTTAATCTCTGAGAGTTCCAGTCTGAACTCAGTTTCAGCACTGTGTAAAAGTCCAAGTCCAAAATCTCCTCTGACACTCAAGGCACACTCTCATCTGTGAGCCCCTGAAAAAAGTTACATGTATTCAATATACAGTGGCCTAGACTTCACATTCCCTTTCCAAAAGGTATGTGTGGAGGGATAAGGGTATAGGAAGAAGGTATGGGGCCAAGGCAAGTCTGAAACCCACACAAGCAAACATGACTCATAACTCCATATAAAACATCTAGGACATATCCCTGCAAGATGTGCTCATCAAAGGGCCTGGGCAATTTCATCCCTTTGGCTTTGTGGGTTGCAGTGCAAATGTCCTCCTTTTTAGCTCCCTCCGTGGTCAGCAGTTTTCTAAGCAGACAGTCCATGTCACTGGCATCTCTTAATTTTTAAGATCTCCATTTCAACTTTGGATTCATCTTTACAGTTTCATGTAGACACTTGCAGGGGCAGCCAATGGGGGATTCTGACCCTACTGTATTTTGCTTAGCCTCTCAGGCCTTCCTCTGAAATCTTGGTGGAAGCCTTCATAAAGACTTACCTTTAGCATTCTGTCTTCCTGCAGAACTAGCACCACACAGATAATGCCAAGGTCTGCTGCCAGCTCGCACAATACCTGAACTCTCTGGGATTATGACTGTAGTGGCTTCTGAATGTCTGAGTAGCTGAGTACAGTAAAACAACTTCTTATGTTCCCCTGTGCAAGGAGGGAACCCCCACATTCTCCTTTCCAAAGAATTTTCCCTTTTACACCCTGGAGACTGCAATGGGTGTAGCCTTGCAAATTTCTTAGATGTCCTCAAGCCCTCTGTCTTATTGTCTTTATTTAAACTATTTTGCATCTCTTTATGGGTTGCAAACTCCTGAAGGAGCACACCACTCTTCACCCTAGTTTTACAAATGCTTTTCTAGTTAAACAACTACAAGTTTTAAAATCCTTTAGCTCTGTGTTGTCCTCATGATTCCACAGTAAACCTTTCTAAAAGCTGCCCACAATATCTGTGCCACTGACTGAATGCTGTGCTGCCTTGAAATTTCCTCTGCCAAATTAGTTAGTCTATCACTTATAAATTCAGCTTCATGCAAAGTCTTAGGACGTGAGCAAAATGTAGACAACTTTTTGCTGGAATGTAATATGAATGGCCTTTAGTCCAATTCTGGATAAAGTCCTCATTTCCCTCTGAAGCCCTGTGAGAACAGTTCACATTCCAGTCGGCATTCTCCTCTTCTGAACTTCCATCAGAATCACCCATTAAGCTCTTCTATGACATTCTAAATCCTTTGCAGCCTGCATTTCCAAACTTTTCCAGATTCCTCCCACAAACTACTTCCAAAGGTTTCTGAGCCTCATAGTCATATCAGTCACAGTAATAATGCCAGTTCTCAGTATCAGTTTCTGGTTTAGTCAGCTAACAACTGACAAGAACAACTTGGAAAATGTGAATTTTATTTTGGCTCAAAGTACCAAGAAGTATCAGTCTTAGACAACTAATTCCTCTGGGCCCCAGGTGAGGTCGAACATCACAGGTGAAGGATGTGGCAGAAGGAAACTGCTTCCCTCAAGGCAACAAGTAAGCAGTCGTGCAGGGAAGGGACCACAGGGAAGATGCACCTTTCCAGGGCACACCCCCTGGGACCCACCTCCTCCAGCCACGCCTCACCTGCGTGGAGTTACTACCCAGTTAATCCTTTCAAAGAGGATGGACTAGATAAGTTACAGCCCTCAAAATCCAGTCATTTTGACTCTGAATATTCCTGTGGAAACACAGAAGATTTGGAAGAATCCCCATGTCAATACCATAACAAAGGGCAAATTTGATAAAATAATGTTGGAACATTCATAATCACTAGTATCCCAAGAAAACATTGAGAAAGAAAGTTATTGGAAAAAAAATTGATTAATCCTCAGAAAAAAATGAAAGAAGTTGTTAAGGTTGGCTTTTTAAGTATTATCTATAAATATAGAGCCCAAAGTTATATAAGTCTAGGAGCCAAAAAGAGACACTTATGACTAGCTTGTGACTTATCAGCAGGATGAAAGCTGGTGATGCATATCAGGAGTTAAGATTTGTTTTTTTTTTTTGAGAGAGAGAGAATGAATTTTAATATTTATTTTTTAGTTCTTGGCGGACACAACATCTTTGTTGGTATGTGGTGCTGAGGATCGAACCCGGGCCGCACGCATGCCAGGTGAGCGCGCTACCGCTTGAGCCACATCCCCAGCCCAGGAGTTAAGATTTGTATCTTGAGGATGTGTACTAGCTATGTGAAACAATTTCTCTTATTTGGTACCAGTCAAAATAATATTGAAAATTGAGCTTATTAGCAAGATTGCAGTGACTCTGCCCTTTACTTTCTACTGACATAAGCTGAAGAGATTTGGGCTTATTTGTCAAAGAAATGCATTTTATGAAAGAGAACGGAGGTGGCAGTAATGTTCTAGGACATAATGTACTCTCCAATAAAATTACAAAGAAAAAGAGTCCACAACAGTCTTGAATGCATGCATGGTTTCTAACTTCATATGATGCTTAAAGGAAACAAGTTGTATTTGAGTATATACAGCATTTGGAAAGCTAGATGTACTCGTTGAACATTATTTTAATAAAAATCCAGAGGAGCCCCAAACTGTTCTCCAGAAATGTACTTTGCATTTTCATTTTAGGGCTGAATAATATAAGTAAATTCAAGAAATTTCAGCTTAAGAAAAATACTCCACTGATCATTATAGCTTTCAAGTATTGCAGATAAATACTAAATCCCAGTTAATGTCTACCAAAGAAAAGAACATAGAATAAATTAATACATTGAGTGAAAGAAGGGCATTCAGTAAATTATTGTATTAGGATTCTGGTGAAGTTGTATTGTGAAACTTGATTATCTAATATTTTTGATTAAATATATAAATTAGAAACTAATTGGGTTTCTTCTATCAGGTGGATGAGATTAATAAATAAGGAAACACAAAACTCTTTTAAATTTGATAATGGCCATTTATGCCTTTAATTAAGTAAACTGTCTCACCAATAATAAATTATTGACCTTGTATTTGCTCATTATTTTTCTCTTTCAGACTTTAGTCATTGATATTTGGCTACAACAAACATTTGAGATTCATTAGTTACAGGCTTGTGTGTTTTAGGATGCTAGTGCTGATGCTGACTTTTCTCCTTGCAGATGTTGATACAAAGTCTAGAAGATGTGCAGTGGTACTTTTAGTCAAACCACAATAGTGGTCCGACTGTCCTTCCGTTTGTGGTCAAGGTGCTATTTCAGCATCTGTTATATTAGCTTATTCTGCATTTCCGTTGTTCATTGACACTAAGCCCTTGTTCAAATTCAGCAGCTCCACATCTTTTCAAATCCTGTAACACAGCTCTGAATACTTCTGCACCTTCCACCATGTCCAACTGGACAAACCTTGAAGTTGACATGTAAACATCAGGGTATAAGGTAGTTCACTTTCTTTATGAGATTTCATAGTCCCCTCTGGAGGTGACTTGTGGTCTTGCCTGAGATGGGCTGATTCAGGACAGTGTGAGAGGAAGGTCTTGGATAGGCCCTAAATCACTGTCATAGGTGTATATGTAAAGGAAGAAAAGATGGTATATGGAGTAATCAGCACTGTCTGAGCTTTCAGGCACCTAACAGGGGTTTTAGGATATATCCCCTGTGGATAAGGGTGAACTACAGTATTTCATTTATTTTAGATGGCCAGATAATAGTTAATCATGTGGTTATACCATGTTTTGTTTATCTGTTCATCAGTTGATGAACATTTGGGTTATTATAATAATGTTGTTATGAATATTTCTTTATATGTTTTTCTGTGGATATATGTTTTCAATTCTCTTGGGTATATACCTATAAGTGGAATTGCTTCTAGCAATGTATCTGGATCTCAATTTCTTCACCAATTCACCAATAATTTTTTTTTAGTGATTTTCATTATAATCTTTCCAGTGGGTTTTACTAATAGGGCATTATGTAAAATTGTGGATGTGTAACTGACGTGATTCTGCAATCTGCATTTGGGGTAAAATTGGGGGTTCATAACCCACTTCAATCTAATGTATGAAATATGATATGTCAAGAGCTTTGTAATGTTGTGAACAACCAATAAAAAAAATAAAATTAATTATAAAAAAAATAAAATAAATAGTATCTCCCATTTTTCAATAGTATGTATGGTGCTAAAATCTCAATCTCCTCTTTCATACAAAGTTTTTTAATATGACCAGGCTTCCTCTTAATGAAACTACTTAATGAAACTATTTCTAATTTCCCTTGATGGGTTTTATGGTGACTCTTACGTATGGAAAAAGTTACTACACCCCCAAAAATTACTGAATATTTGCTATGGGCCAGGCCATGCTCTAAATATATATTATCTTATTAAATCCTCAAAACTACCCTGTCCATTCTGACAGCAAAATTTAAACTATGATAATGAATTTTCTGAAAGGATTTTGAACAAAACACAACTATTTGAAAGCTCACTCGTGAAACTCCAGAGTCCCTTCACTTCTTAACATCCCCAAATGTATTGTTCAATTTGCTCTGTGGTTTTTCTTCAAATATTTTCTATTACAAAGGGAATAACTTTTACCTGTAGCCTTAGCACACAGCAAGTACACATGGCAAGTCCATTAAGTGCACAAAACCACAGAAGGTAAAGCTAGGAAGAAAGAAGGAGACTTCAGCATACTATCCAAGCTCTTAGCTGGTGAGTTCCTAACACAGAGCCCTAACCACTGGATATCTCAATAAGAGGGGGTGAAGGGCTGTAGGTGAAGAGAGAGAGGCCAAGAGATAATTTTTGACTAATCAAGTAATAAAGTAGTTCGAGGACTATATCACCCAAAATAAAAGGAAAGATCATGGACTGGGTGGATGGAAGACCCACTTTGCTTGCTTCATTACTAAGGATCAGTTATTTTCACTACTGAAAGTTACACCCAAGAGAATAATCATCCAACCAGAGTTTCTTATTGTGTACTTTTATACTACACATGTTTAAAAGCCAAGATGTGAAAATTCATTTAGCAAAATGCCTCCATGGGGTTTAGAGTTTGTAATTTTAAAAAACAACAACCAAGGGCTACTGTAAGTTATAAATTATGCAAGAAGGAGTTTTAAGCAAGATTGAAAAATAGGAGTAAAACCTATATTCCCAGCAGGCAAAATAGTGCTTGACATTTTTAATCATAATGAAACATAGGAAGGACCCAGTGGGGCCAAGCTAAAACACATTTGCATGTCAAAACCAGGTTCCATTTAATTTGTGTAACCCATGTTTGTTAGTGTTTCTGTTTTTTATGAAATAATTCAAAATTATTAAGAATATAATAAAAGCCTGAATGGTTGAGAAGAGGGATGGACCCATATGAAAATAGATAGCAGATTTTGTGGCCAGACTTGAGAAGGCAAGAAACTGTTGTGCAAGAAGCCAACTTCTCCCCTTTCCTCCTCCTCCTCCTCCTCCTCAAAATTATCCACTTCCTCCTTCTTAAAGGACATTCTTTTTAATTTTTATTTTATTTATTTATTTTTATGTGATGCTGGGGATTGAACCCAGTGCCTTGTACATGTTAGGCAACACTACTACTGAGCTACAACACCAGCCCCGCCCCTTTGCTTCTTTAAGGAATTGTGTGTGTGTGTGTGTGTGTGTGTGTGTGTGTATGTGTGTGTGTGTGTTTTCAGAAAGCAAAGAAGGTAACCAAAGCATTGGCCATCCTGCATTTATACAACATGTATTTTCTTGACTGTGCATAAAGTTAAGGTTTTGTTAAAATTTAGATATGGTCCTCCAAAGGCTCACATGAGACAATTCAAGAAGGTTCAAAGGTGAAATGATTGGGTTGCAAGGGTTTTAACCCAATGAATTAATCCCTGATAGGGATTAACTGAGTGGTAACTGAAGTGGTAGGATGTGGCTGGAGGAGGTGGAATTGTGATGTGGCTTTGGTTATGTGTTCATATCTGGCAAGTGGAGACTCCTCTTTCTGCTTTCTGATCATTTAAGTGAGCTGTCTCCCTCTGCCACACTCCTTTGCCATGATGTTCTGCCTCACCTGGATCCCTGAAGAATGCAGCCAGTCTTCTCTGAATGAAGACCTTTGAAACTGTGAGCCCTCAAATAAACTTTTCCTCCTCTGTAATTGTGCTGGTTGGGTCTTTTAGTTGCGGCAGTGAGAAAGCTGACTAAAACAGGGTTTTACTGTATTTCTTGTCCTAATGGAAGCAGTTTACCTTATTGTCACATTTTTGGCCCTTTCCTCAGGAGAATTTTCGTGATGACCAACACCTACATTCTGCACTTCACAGTCCACTTACCTGTTCTTTATTTCTCTCGGTAAGGAGAGAAGAGAAGTTGGGGCCATGATTTACAATGAAATTGGGTTTCACAGGTTCATATTTAGAAAAGGGCTAACACATTACATAAATTTTGGTTAGCCTGATAAGCTTTAAGGATATTAAATATGAAGTTGAATAAACGAAATTCTTTCTCTATTATAGTTTTAAATAACAAACCTGTTTATGATTGGCTTTTATCTCTCACTGAATAAGCTGAAAATCCTGTCAAAAGCTGGTAAATTGATATAAAGGAACAAAGTGTCTTCCATAGATTTTCTCTTTTTAATTAATGTTGCAATTCTATCTCCATTGAGAGAAGACTTTGAGAAAGACTAATCAATCCTTAAAACATTATTTTAACTTATCAGGAAAGATCATGAGGACCTATGGTTAAGTGATTCAGTTGGCTACAACAATGTGTGGAAAAGTGAGATTTTTCAAAAGTTTTGACTTAACAAAGATTTTCCAATATTTATTGAACTGACCTTTAATGCCCAGAAGAGATGTTATAATGCCATTTGGAGGCATGTGTGCATGAGCTCTGTGTTTGTCTTGGTCGGCTCTCTTGACTGTTGCCCTTACTGAGGTGAAATACATGCCCCCAGGGCAGAGGCAGTGTGCCATCCTCAGTTGTATGGCTCAAGTGCCTAACATTTGCTAGGAATTCAAATATTTGCGGAATAAATGTGTAAGTACACAAATCAATGGATGAAAATTTAAATATATGTATATGTATATATATATATAGAGAGAGAGAGAGATAAATCAATAGATAGTTGTCAATGGGCCTTTATTGTTATTTACTTATATGCTGTGTTGAGAATCGAACCCAGTGCCTCACATATGCTAGGCAAGCTCTCTACCACTGAACTACAACTCCAGCCCAATGGATGAAATTTAATCCCATCTAAACTTGGTTTCTTGGAAGCCACAGTGTGTCTTTGCCACATTGTAATGGCACTGATAGAAACTCACGTGGTTGGGTCTTCGAAGACAGTAAACTGAGGGTATGCACCATAGGCAGGCTCAGTAATTTGACTTAACATGTCAAATCCATTGAAAGTGGGAACCCACACACCATGTTTTTTCACTCTCATGGGCATCCACCCTAGCATTATTCAAATTCTGGTGTCCCTAGCATAGCAGTGGATCCACTTCTGGCTCTCTCTCCCTCTTGCTATTTTGCTTTGGGTAAATTTCCTAATCTTTTCTAACTGAAGTTACTCATTTAGAAGAGTGTATGCACACATCTACTTCTTTATGGAGAGAAGCTGGGGCCATGATTTACAATGAAATTGGGTTTCGTAGGCTCATATTTAGAAAAGGGGCAACACATTACCTAAATTTCAGTTAGCCTGATAAGCTTTAAGGATACTAGATATAAAATTGAATAAACAAAATTCTTATAGATTTTTAAACAAAATCTTATAGATTTTTAATGCAATAATTTAAGTCTCCTATTGAGTCCATAAAAACTTGTAACAAAAATAAGCTACCAACACCAATAGCATTATCACCACACTAAGAAGCAGTGATGTGGTCCAAGGGGAGTGGCAAGTTAAAATGAGAATCCCATCAAAACCAGAGTCTTCTCTGACAAACAAATCATGCTCCTCAGATAATAAAAGGCCCCCAACTAATGTATATTATTTATTTACTGTAAAATATATTTTCAGTGAAGGGGACTGTAATGTTCAGTGCAACCTCAAGTCATTGACAGTATCTTGCGTATCTTACAGTGGGATGTTGTGCCATGAGGAAGCAGTATATTTTGACATGATCATGTCATGCTTTCCTTGACAAAATGCAAATATCTTCATATGTTTGTAAAATATTGCTGTTGTATATAAAAATGTCTGTTCCATGCTCTCCATTTTGAATAGCTGCCAGATGATAGAAACAGTTAATTGTTTTTTTCACTTTGACAAGATTATTTTATTATTAGGAGAAAGCAAGAGTTTTTTTAATAGTCTATTAGAATAAAATAAGCCTATCATATCTGATCACAAAATCGTTTATATAAAATGTTCCATCAAACCAAATGATTAGTGATTTTTTTTAAAAGTAAAAACATAATTGAAAGTACCATTAGAAATATAATTTAGAATTTATTATAAAGTCTGAAATTATGAGAAAAAGATCACATGTGGCTCAAATATCCTTGGCCAACCCTTATCCCAGTCTCATGTGTTTACTATATAATTAACCAAGAAAAAAATAGTATATATAATTATAAAATGGGAGTTTTAAAATACAAAATATTTAATTTTGTGACTCTGTATGGTAACTTATTGATAATTTGATAACAAAGTGTATTTTTTTTACTGATTAGTAGAAATCAGAAAATACAAAATATTTAATTTTGTGACTCTGTATGGTAACTTATTGATAATTTGATAACAAAATGTATTTTTTTTACTGATTAGTAGAAATCAGAAAATACAAAATATTTAATTTTGTGACTCTGTATGGTAAATTATTGATAATTTGATAACAAAATGTATTATTTTTTTACTGATTAGTAGAAATCAGAAAATGTTTAATATATCTAGTTAAGTTAGAATTTTAGAAATGAGCATTTTGCTTATAATGATTGACAGTTCTTTATGGGATAAACCAGTGTGAAAAAAAATATCTTTCTTCAGGTTCAATGATTCATTTACATGTGTGTGTCTGTGTGTGTGTGTAAGTTTTTTTTTTCTATTGATTTTATGCCAGTGAGATATCCAGTAATAAATACTACCAACTATGTCCCTATTCTTGTAGAACTTGCATTCTAGTTACAGGTGGAGATAAGTATGTGATGGGGGAATAAAGACATAAACAATAAAAAGAAATAGACTAATATATCAATTTGCGAGTGGAAAATTCTCTGTAAAATATAAAATCATAACCATGTGATAAAGGTCCATCAGATATGCAATTCTGGGTTGAATAGTCAGGGAAATTGTTATTGAGCAGGTTGCAAACATAGCTAATTTCGCAAAGGATGCCTCATCTCTAAAACTTGTGGAAACCCATCCCAAAAGGAAAGATTGATAATAGGTAAGACTTTGGGTGATATAAATGATGCCCTTTCACTTAAAACTTGTTGATAGAACAGTTGAAAATTTATTTATATGCCATATCAAGACATCTTTATGAGACAACAGTCATTTACAAAGTCATGTAGTTATGTTACTGAGAAGGAAAAGCATGGAAAACTTCAATGCTAGTATTTAGTGCCTGGAATAGAGAAAGGGAAAAACTGTGGCCATTAAACGGGGAAAAGGGACCATGTTAAACAAAAAGAGAAAAATTACAATCACCAGAAAACTCTGAGCATGTTGGAGAATTTCCTGGAAGTTCTGGTGCCTTTGTTGGGGTATTATTTGGCTTTTTTGTGTATTAAAGGTAGTGAATGTGCTTTAGGTAGAGGATTCAGTGCAAAATGAGAAAGAATGTGCTACTGTAATTACTGATTCAGAGGAATCTCCTGTGAGTATATGGGCTATCTGGATGTGTGTCCTTGGGTATTTGGTAAAGGGTAGTCTATCAAGAAAAATCTTTTAATAAATGTTTACATAAATGCGCAATTAAATAATGATTAGAGCTACCCAACAATATGGAAGCAGTGAGCTCCCTATCTTTGTGCATATTCTAGCATTGCCCAAATGATTACATAGCATGGACATGTAGAAAGGATTAAAGCATAAATGGAGGTTGGGCTAGACAGCATTGAATTTCTTTCTGTCTAGCCTAACCTGATCTTCTAGACTGCCATTAAATTAGAATGCATCTTTTGACTGCATGTGAAGCACCTCCTGACATACTTGTTGGGAAAAATCACTTCCCCAACTTCAGAGCACTTCTCAAGGAGAAGTTCTAATATATTGATCAATGGTGAGAAGAAAGCTCTGCACTTTCTGGTACAGCCATGGGGGATGGAAGTCTGTCTAACATCACATTGGATTAAAGCCAGAGGTCTTCTCCTTTGACTGTACATTTACCTTGACTGCAACACTGTTTCCTAGATTTAGGAAGGTACAGATTGCAGGCCATGAGTATAAGCTCCACCTGGGTACATAATTCTAAAATGTCTTCCTAAGGGATGTCAGACTGTGAAGTTTCTATGGAGAATTTACCATGGAAGGAGGGCTGTGGTCAACACAATTCTTATTAAATGTTCTGTAGTGTTATACCTAAGTGCTCTCTAAAAGCTAATTAGTGCTGTGATGTGTGTGTGTGTGTACACAAGAACTGTCATAGTGGACAAATCAGCAAATTGATGAGCGAGCTGATTGACAGCTGTTGTGTCCTTGGTGACTGTCATCCTTCCAAAAGAGTTTATTTGTAGGACAAAGTAATAATAATTGAATTTTTTTCTTAGGCAGAAATATTATGAAACTGGAAGACATCCCCAGAGCAAGCACATGACCCTCTCTTTCCACTCAGAATAGCTTTTCTTATTTAAAAATAATTTTCATTTCCTTTTCTTTTTTTTGGTACCAGGAATTGAACCCAGGGACACTTAACCACTGAGCCACATTCCAGCCCTTTTTTATTCTTTGAGACAAGGTCTCACTAAATTGCTTAGGAGCTCACAGAATTGCTGAGTCTGCCTTGAACTTGCAATCCTCTTGTCTCAGCCTCCCAAGTTAGTGGCCTAGCTCTAATATCATTTCTTAATTTGCCTGGAAGTGATTGCCTGTCACCTGGACAATCACACACACATCAACAGAAATGCAATATTAACTAGTCCCACTTATTTCTTACTTTTTTTTTTCCTTTGGCTTTTGCAACACAATAAAGATAACAATTTAAGGCAAACAATGACAAGAGAATTCTAAAAGATCAGTAGAGAATGAACAGTTAAAATATCAAAGCAGGACCAGGCACTGTGGCACATGCCTATAATCCCAGTCACTCAGGAGGCAGAGGCAGGAGGATCATGAGTTCAAAGCCAGCTGCAGGAATATAATGAGGCTTTAAGCAGCTCAGTGAGACTCTGTCTCTAATAAAATACAAAATAGGGTACGGATGTGGCTCAGTGGTAGAGTGCCCCTGAGTTCAATCCTGGTACCCCAAAACAAAAGTTAAAAAAAATAAAAATAATTCCATGATTTTGTCATTTTTTTAGTGCTGAGTAATACTCCATTGTGTATAAATGCCACAGGGAAATGGATATCATTAGAGCAGATCATGCTAAGTGAAGCTAGCCAATCCCTAAAAAACAAATGCCAAATGTCTTCTTTGATATAAGGAGAGCAACTAAAAACAGAGCAGGAAGAGCATGAGAAAAAGATTAACATTAAACAGGGATGAGAGGTAG
Source organism: Spermophilus citellus (assembly GCF_964194105.1). Taxonomy (NCBI): domain Eukaryota; kingdom Metazoa; phylum Chordata; class Mammalia; order Rodentia; family Sciuridae; genus Spermophilus; species Spermophilus citellus. Next base: position 77,305,865 of record NC_138195.1, on the reverse strand, counting down.
GAGGGAAAGGGAGAGAGAAGGGAAATTGCATGAAAATGGAAGGAGACCCTCATTGTTATACAAATTTACATATAAGAGGAAGTGAGGGGAAAGGGAAAAAAATCAAGGGAGAGAAATGAATTACAGTAGATGGGGTAGAGAGAGAAGATGGGAGGGGAGGGGAGGAGGGATAGTAGAGGATAGGAAAGGTAGCAGAATACAACAGTTACTAATAGGGCATTATGTAAAAACGTGGATGTGTAACCGATGTGACTCTGCAATCTGTATACGGGGTAAAAATGGGAGTTCATAACCCACTTGAATCAAATGTATGAAATATGATATGTCAAGAGCTTTGTAATGTTTTGAACAACCAATTAAAAAAATAAAAATGAATAAAAATAAAAGAAGTATCAAAGCAGATTCTAAATAACACAAGTGCAATAGAATATGTCCCAAATGACCCTTTTGAAACCATGAAAGTTTTAAGCTTTCTCTTGAGGAAAACACGGCATGGAAAAGTAACTGTATGATTTAACATAGGATTTTTATTTCGTGTGGTAGTCATAACTGTTAGGGTGCATTATTCAGATTTTGCACTATTGTCATTTGACATTATAGTCAAGTGACTTATAAAAGTAACTTGGTGAGTTCTTGACTGAAACTAGACAGTGGTTTTGAAGCTCCTGGTGTTCTAGAGCCATAGCTGATACACCAGCATAGTGTTAAAATTTATGAAGAGCTTCTAGGGATCATCGGCTTTTACATTCTGTCTTTCAACTCCTTGTTAAGGATCTTCCTTGCCTAAGGGTCATTTCCAAGTTCTAAGGTTCTGGAACCAATGAAGTATTAAAACTTTTGTGCAGGAGAAAAGCAATTACAAATAAGGACAGAGTCCGATGGGATTTGTTCAGATATTTTGAATAAGTATATAAAGACCATTATTAAAAGTGAAATGTGAATGGCTTCCTTAAAAACCTAACATGGATTGCTGTGTTTTAGAAGTTTTGGAAAGCAGGTGGGAATTGAAATGTGTCATTTTGCTGATGTCTTAGGGTCAGTTTTGGTAAATGCAGATCTGTGAGTCAGCTCAGGCCTATGACACAGCATTCCCCAGTCATGTGACAAAAATAAGTATGACACATCAATTTTTTGCAACTTTTCAGACCCATTTTAGGGATATATATTCTAAATATATTTCCTTCCCATTTTTTGATGATTTCTCTGGTGGCAATCCCCATTGAAATGAAAAAAAGAGTTTTAGTGTTAAGAGTAAGATCTTTGTAGACATTTTAGTGATTTCTAACTTAGAAAGTTATAAGGCAAATATGAATATACACACACACACATATATGTATATTTACATATATACATATATATATATATATGTAATATATATGCTTTAGATTATGATTTCCAACCTGTTTTAATGTACCTGTATGAATTTAATTCAAATATTCACAGAATTAGAAACTTGGGGCTTAATGTGTTTAATCCTTTTCTGCTCTATTCCTCACTAATTTCAACTGTACTTTCTTCAGTTTTTGTCTTTCTTCTGCCTGCTCATATATGTTGTTAAAAGTTCAATTAATTTTTAAAATTACAGTTATTGAAGTTTTTTTCCAATTCTAGAGGTTTTTTGTTTTATATTACTTTATTGATAGTACATTGTTTTCATACATTATTATTATTATTATTTTACTTTTCCATGTCTTCCTTAATCCTTCAAGCATCTTGAAGACAGTGGTCAAATTCTTTAGGTAGATCTACCATCAGGTCTTTTTTAAGGATGGTTGATTTATTTTTCCCCCTTGGAATGGACCACTATTTTCTATTTTGCTCTCTGCCTTGTGCCATTGTTGAAAATTGGACATTTGGATCTGGTAGGGTAATAACTCTGGGAATCAGGTTCTTTTCCAGACTTTGCTATTTGCTTTATTTTGTTTATTTATTTTTTGACAAGATGTCTCTGTGCTACGGATCAGTTTAAGGTGTAAATTTAAAGTCTCTTTTGGGTATTTTCTGAGATTTTAAATGTGCACAGTTACTTTTAAAACCCCGCTGTATATGTAGATTCTTTTGCATGTACTAGCCATTAGTGTGTGGATCCAAAAAGAAAAGAGAAAAATTAAGATGGAAAAAGAAAGGTGGCCAAATATTTTGGTTTCTGTTGTTCTTTAATTATTTCATTCTTAATTTTCCTCAGTAAGTTGGAGATTCATAAGAATTGAGATCTTTAGTATCCTTTATAGCATTGAAAATATTGTCTGGTTCATTTCTATGAAACTTACACAGTGAATTAAAGGAAGTAAAAAGCATCTTTGTCAACAACAACAAAAATAAAATTAAAAAAAGTATTTTTTTTCATTTCAAATAAAAAAAAAAAAGAAAAGAAAAAGAAAGGTGGTGTTTCTTTGAATCTCTTGCACTTCAGCTGGAGGGAGCTGGATTGCTTGCACCAGGGAGGATCAACAATGATATTTGCCTACTTCTGTACCTTACAGAAGGAACAACAATCAGAGATCAGAACACAGGACCCCACTCTGTAGAGGAAAAGGTATTGATGGCATCCCCCAACAACTTCTTCAAGATGTACAGAAACTGCTCTAGCAACACCTGTATCTGCCTGCCATGGCAGGTGAGGAATAAGGAGCTACTGCTGGCATTGACCAAAAGTAACCAATTTACTGGTCAAGCCATCCCTTGGAATTCAGAAACCTTCCAGACAAGGCAGACTTCCAAACTAGCTACATCAGGCAAGTTCTGAAAGTATAATTGCCACCTTGGTGATGAGATTCCTGGTACTTCCTACTGAGCTGTTTTCCCAGAATCCTCCTCCTGACTTCCAATTCTTAGTCTTCTTATTCATCATTCAATGGTGATTTAATTATTGCCACGAGGGTATGTTCAGATATTTATATTTGTTCATACCCCTTATGATAATTCTGAGACTGAAGAACTGGAGGTTGACTGATACAAAGAGGTTTTCCTGTTTCCTTTGGAGAAGAGAATCCCTTGGCTCATTTCAAACTGATACATATTTTCTAAGGAAAAGTTAAATGAGTTTACATGCATTTTTAAAGGAATAAGAACCTTCTACTGAGCATGGTGAGCCTTATAATCCCAGCAGCTCGGGAGGCTGATGCAGGAGGATTGCAAGTTCAAAGCCAGTCTCAGCATAAAGCAGGGCACTGAGCAACTCAGTGAGACCTTGTCTCTAAATAAAATACAAAATAGGGCTGGGGATGTGGCTCAGTGGGTTAAGTGCCCCTGAGTTTAACATATCCCCCCACCAAAAAAAAAAAAAAAAACCCTTCTGATATTGTTATCTGTTCTTGGAAAGAATTCAGTTGTTAGTTTTGGAACTTCCACTCATCATCTTTAAATTTTTTTTTTGTTCTAATTAGTTATACATAACTGTAGAATGCATTTTGACATAACATTCAAAAATGGAGTAAATGGAGTATAATTTCTCATTTTTCTGGTTGTACATGATGTAGAATTACATCAGTTGTTTACTCATATATGCACATAGGGTAATAATGTCTGATTCATTCCATTGTGCATCCCAACCCCTTACCCCCACCCCTCCCTTTATTCCCCTCTGTCTAATCCAAAGTGCCTCTATTCTTCCCTAGCTCCCCACCCCTTGCTTATTGTGAATTAGCATTCACATATCAAATAAACCATCTGGCCTTTGGTTATTTGGGATTGGTTTATTTTGTTTAGCATGATATTCTCCAGCTCCATCTCTTTACTAGCAAGTGCCATAATTTAATTCTTCTTTAAGGCTGAGTAATATTCCATCGGTATATGTACCACATTTTCTTTATCCACTCATCTGTTGAAGGGCACCTATGTTGGTTCCATAGTTTAGCTATTGTGAATCGAACTGCTACAAATATTGATGTGGCTGGATCACTGTAGCATGCTGCTTTTAAGTCCTTTGGGTACAAATCCAGGAGTGGGATAACTGGGTCAGACAATGGTTTCATCCAAGGTTGATGAGGAATTTCTATACTGCTTTCCATAATGATTGCACCAATTTGAAGTCCCTCCAGCAATGTATAAGTGTACCTTTCCCCCCACATCATTGCCAACATTTATTGTTGCTTATATTCTTGATAATTGCCATCCTGACTAGAGTGAGATGAAATTTCAGTGTAGTTTTGATTTGCATTTCTCTAATTGCTGGAGATATTAAACATTTTTTCATCAGCTTTTTTTCTCATTTATTGTGAGAGGGATTGATTACAAGGACCTGAATTTATATGTTATAAAGTTTCACACTCTATTCCTCCACTTACTAGTTTGACAATTTGTGGGGGAGATGGAGAACATTAACTTCTCCATAACTCAAGTATGTATTTGCCAAAATAGGGGGAAAAAAACCAACTACCTACAATGCATAATGCATGCTGTGTAGTTTGCAAGTGTTTTACATTAAATGAGACCAAGTATCCACATGTCTTCCAAGATGGTGTGGTATGAGAACTGGGTGTCAGGCCAGGGATGTGCTAAGTCCTTTTGTGCTAACCTCATCTGCTGGTTTTCAATCAGGCTCAGACCCAAACTTTTGCTGAGAAATAGATAGAAAATTAATTTACAGCCCAAGCTAGAATGACGAGGTCCATAACTTGACTTAGTCCAATTCCCAGGGAGTTTATTTTGTCTGGTCTTTGATTTTTCTTTTCACCAATAAGAGTTATGCTTTTAGTCAATAGTGACACAGCATATTTCAGAGTGTTATATTATTTGGTGATTCCACTCACAGTTAGCAAAGTCCATCTGTTTGCTATCTGTAATGCTATGATTTGAGTGTCTGCTCCCTCCAAAACTCATGTTTGTACTTGTTTACTATTAGAGCAGCATTAAGAGATGGGAAGCTTGAGAAGTAACTAAGCCACAAGTCTTTCACACTCATGGGTGATATTAATGCTCTTACAAAAGAGCAAGATTGTCTGCACATGGTGGCACATGCCTGAATTCCCAGTGACTCAGAAGGCTGACACAGGAGGAGAACAAGTTCTAGACTAACCTGGGCACCTTAGCACGACCCTGTCTCAAAATAAAAAATAAAATGGGCTGGGGATATAGCCCAGTGGTAGAATGCCCTTGGGTTCAATCCACAGCACTACAAAAATCAACAACAACAAAAGATCAAGTTCAGACCCTTCTTACCTCTCTTAGCCCTTCTGCAATGTGTGGACCTAGCTTTCCACCTCTCTGGAAAATTCATCATGGGCAATGCCATATTGGAAGAAGAAAATGCCTGAACAGACACTTAACCTTGTGGCACCTTGACCTAGAACTTCCCAGATTCAAGGACTGTGAGCCAGCCAGGTGTGGTGGCACACACCTGTAAGTGGTAGCTGCTTGGGAGGCTGAGGATGGAGGTTTACAAGCTCAAATTCAACTTCAGCAATTTAGTGAGGTCCCAAGCAACATAGCAAGACCCTGTCTCAAAATAAAAACTAAAAGGGCTAGAGATATGGCTCAGTGGTTAAGCACCCCTGGATTCAATCCGTACTACAAAAACAAAACAAACAAAAACTGTGAGCCAATAAATTTCTCTTCATTATAAGCCACTTTCAGATATTTTAATAAAGTAGCATAAAATAGGATAAAACAAGTAACTTCTTTAGCAAGGGTCCAGAAACATTTTAGATTTTGTATCTCAGGGTTGAAGGAGACATCTTTGGTTGTCACCTCTGCAGGGAGGTTCTACTGGGATCTAGAGAATAGTGAAAACCAGTGATACTACTGATATTTTATAATACACAGATAGTTAAAAAATTATCTGTCCCCAAATTTCAATAAAGCTAAGGTTGAGGCTTTTTTTTTTGGATTTCTTGGCTCTATCACTTAAAGACTATAATTTCATAAACAAATAACTTATATTTTTAGAACTTCAGCAACCCTCAATAGGGTGGAAATTATGGTATAATAAATTATATATGTAATATCTTTAGCACAATATTGTTAATATGGTAAACAATGAATAAATCATATATGTTACCATTGTTATCATCTCCATTACTGTCATCATAATTATTGTCATCTGCATCATCACATTTCATCCAAGTCTGGCTTGTAGTCACAGCTCTGATTCAACCTAAGCTGGGCTTCATGAAAAGCATCTGTGTCAATTAACCTGCATATGACACCATGTGGGAGGCAACCTGAGCAGAGTGGAAAGAAATCAAGCAGCAAGGGAAAATGACATTTCGTCAATGTGGTCCCACTTGCTACTTCCTTTTAGATTGATTTTCATGGAAATGTATGATGTGGGATGATGTTGGAGGAAACTGTCAACCCGTGAATGTTCTGGTTATTGACCAATACCTTACAGTACACAGTATTTTTCTTCTATTTTTTTTCCCCCAAAGAATTTTCACTTGTTTTCCATGAAACACCCAAGGTTTCTGAGGTTTTGTGGATTTGCTTACGATTTTGGTTTGATCATTTAAATTAGAAGAAATTTTACTTATCCAAACTAAGAAAAGTTCAGAACTCAGTGGCTTTAAGGGAGGATCTAAGTCTTAAATTTTGCACTTAGAACCCAATCTCTTTCTAGCTGCTTCCAGACTCCAATCTCACCTCTCCTCACACTTGAATTCTAGTCTCAGGGTCCAACAGGTATCAAGTTTTTGCTGACAGGTCTACATCTATGTCTCCTTATGTTAAATCAGGTGGCATGGAGGATTTTTTTCCCAGTCATCTGAGATCCTTAAATGCAGCAACTGTATCTTGGTTGTCTTTGAACCTCTTGAATTCCAGCATAAAATTCAACATTCACCAAATATATAGCAAATATGAATTAGATCTAGTAAATATCTTTTTGGTTAAGCACAGGTAATATAACTCAAGAGGAAAAAAAACCCACACAAAATACCTGAGTCCAAGAGAAAAGAAAAGGGTATAAAGTTATAAATCTGGTTAGCACCAAAGCTATAGGGAACAATATTGTTTGCCTACAAGATAAGGCAACCTTTGTCTAGAGTGAAAGCAGTTTTTATTTGCACTAAACCATTGAAGAACACTGTAACCTGATTAATCATTTCATAGATCCAGAGTTTGCAGACAGGATTCTGGTTTCTTCTGATGCCCTTGCAGAGCTAGTGCAGGACAGCAAACAACTCCTGACTCTATAGAACTTTCAGTCTCCCCTGAAACTTGAGGACTGGCCTGCTCAGTTGAGGAATGTCCTGGGAAGTTCCTGTGTTTCATGCACTACCAGGTATGTGGTAGGCATGCATTCAACCTAAAGATTGATTATCTCATCAAGTGATCTAAATAATATGTCTCCAGGAGATAAATGTGTGCAGAAATAGATAAAGGCAAAGAGAAATGTGAGGGAGGAGAATAACATCTGACTCATCTTCATTCATGTTATAGAAACGTTATCCTAGATTTTTCTTTGAATTACTGACAGGCCCTAGTCTCAAATTTTATACTTAGAGTTCTGAGTTTTGATTGAATAAATGAAGAACATCTCTTCAACTAAAAAGCAGAAACTGCTATATGTAATTTCTTCTAAACTGATGCTTATTTTTTGTGTACTCTATACAGTTATGTTTTTTTTAACTTATGGTGTAAAACATGTAATATAAAATTTGCCATGTAGCTATTTTAAGGGTATATATACTATATTGATGTTATTTATATTCTTGTTGTTGTGCAAAACATTTATAAGACATTTTTGTCTTATAAAACCAAAACTCAGTGCCATTGAATATTAATACTTCCCTTCCCCTGCCCCGGAACTCTGACAACCACCATCTGACTTGCTGTTTTTGTTAGTTTGACTACTTTTGATACATCCTATGAGATAAACCATATGGAATTTGCCTTTTTTTATGATTGGCTTATTCCATTTGTCATAACATATCCTAGGTTCATTCAAGAACAACAGAATGTCCTTCATTTTAAAGCTGATATTCTGTTGTGTGTAAATACCATGTTCTCTTTGTCAACCCACAAGTGTTTACATTGCTTCCACAGGTTGGCAATTGTGAATGATGCTGTGATGAACATGGGTGTACAAATACCTCTCAATGTGCCTCTTTTAATTAGTTTGGATATAAACCAGCAAGTGGAATTGCCTGATTAGATGTAATTCTATTTTAGTTTTTTGAGAAACCTCCATATTTTGTTCCATAGTGGCACTAATACCTCACATTCCCAGTGATCTGATTTATCTTCACCCACACTTGTTACTGTCTGATTTTTCTATGGCTATCCTAATGGGTTTGAGGCAATAACACTGTAGTTTAGATTAGAATTTCTCTACTGATGAGTGAGTAAGTTAGAACATATGTTTATTTACTATTTGGCCATTTGTGTATCTTCTTTAGAAAAGTATCTAATTCCTTGCTCATTGTTAACTGGGAATTTTGCTGTTCAATTATATGGATTTTTAAAATATATTCTCTGGATATTAAACCCTTGTGCGATATATGGTTAACAATTTTTTTTTCATTCTGAAATTGCCTTTTGACTCCTGTGTTGGTTTTCTTTTTCATGCAGAATTTTTGTTTATATACTTCCTGTGCCTGGTGTCATTTTGTGGATAATGCTTTTGATGTCATATCCAAGAAATAAATCATTGCCAAATCCAATTTTGTGAAGCTTTTCCCCTATGCTTGCTTCTGAATTTTTATACTTTAGGACATTCTTCATTCTGTGCTATTTTTTCTATGTAGTGTAGAGTTCAGGTCCAAATTCATTCTTTTCCAGATGAATATTAATTTTTCCCAGCATAAACTATTGGAGAGAGATCCTTTCCATATTGCATAGCCTTGTTTCCTGAGCAAGTTGTTTTTAATTTGTAAGCAGATAACGAAATGAGCATAGACATGCTTGGATGAACATAACGCTTTTGGTTTTGGTAAGAGTTTGAACTTCTAAGAGCTTCCCTGTGTTGCTTAACATGGCAAAGAACCAGACCTGTTAGCCTAGAACTTTATTTTTGTGCATATTTTATTTTTCAGTTGTTACAAATGAAACTCCTTAGTAGAATTGATTTTGACCTCCAACAGAGGAGGATCAATTAGATTAAATTTATTTAACTTTGACAGTTTCTGTATTATTTTTGTTTTATACCATAACTCTGAAATTGGAGTTTGTAATAGCCCTTATAAGATCAGTTAATACATTGTATATGGCATGAATTAAATGTGCTCTTTTGTGTATATATATTGGTGGGGGAGGGGATAAAACCAATTAATTTGTTGTATATTTCCCTAACTTCCACTTGGTGTTTAGCAGTGCATTAAATGAAAGATTAAAGAGATACTTGTCTTTTAAGAAGTAGATGGTTTAATAGAGGTGGTGCATGCATTTAATTATGATACATTATACAAACTAAATATCAAGAGCTTCATACAGATGAAGATGGATTCAGAATAGAAGAAGTTCTATCTGGTGAGGTCCCTAGGAGAGGTCTCTTGAAGAAAGGAGTTTAGCTGATGTTTGAAGGGTATTGAGAGCTATAACTGCATGATAATAGCTGATGGTTATTAAGTATTTACTGTGTCATCACACACTTTTCTAAGTACTGAAATAACTGTTAACTCATTCTTCATTTAACAAATTGTTAAAACTTTATAATCATGTGATATAGGTGTTATTATCTTCTTTTATTAAAGGGTAAACAAAGTCATAGAGATCACAAACTTACCCAATGTCACCCATCTGGCAAGTACAACAGAATTAGGACATGAAGATCTGTAGTCTAACCCCAGGGTCTAGATTGCAACCACCTTGTAACACAGCCTCCAGGACTTAGTCTGTCCAGGACAGATAGACATAAATTTAAAACCAGGGTCAGAAAAATATGAGGAATCAATGGAATCTGACAGTGAAGGCAAATCTGTAGTGTGCTATACCAAGAAAGTTGGTAGGAACAGATATTAGACATAACCATTAGGGCAAAACGATAGGACTGTAAAAACTATGATGTACTTTGTTCTTAAATTTGGAGAGTGATGAAGAGACATAAAAGCTATTTTCCATAGAGAGTGATGTGTTCAAAGCCATGTTTTATGAAAATTAAATGGAGCAGGGTTTAGAATGCTGGGAACTCACTGGATATCACTTATGGTCATTTGATTGTGCGCATATTGGTGAAAGAGAAACTGAGACTCAGAGAGACTAAGATAAATTACTTCCCCATATCCTCCAAGTAGGGAAAATGAGATGAGACCACAAGGCACTAAAGCACTAGTTTCTATGGATCCAAACTTCCTGCCTACACACACACACACACACACACACACACACACACACAGAAGTGACTTGTCTTCAGGAATAGAACGCCTAAGAGGTGATTTCAGTACCTCAGGGGAAGAATAACAAAGGTCTCTTTTCGTACAAAACAGTCCTAGATGGTCATCAGTGTCTTGGAACTTAGAGAATCATCTTATTTTCACTGTCAGGTGAGTCTGGAAATTGTAAAAAGAAAAACTAACTAGGAACACACTGGAAGTATTAACAAAATTTTTTTAAAGGGATAAGAAATTAGCAAATTTAGTTTTGGTCCAGATGCCAGTTCAGCAGGACAGATAGATATGTACAAAAAGCAGGGTGCATGTGTTGGAAGAAGTTCAGAAAGAAAGGAAGATGTAGATTTGGAAAGTGATATTCTCAGAGAAGTAAAAAAAAAAATTCATACTTTCTTTTGAACTTAATTGAAGGATTTTGTCAGATCAAATCAACATGGCTCTATTTTTAAAGATTAGCTTAACAACCAGTCCCACCCAAATTGCAGATTGTTGAGCAAAATAAGTGTGTGACTGTTTTAAATTACCAGATTTTGAAGTGGTTTGTTATATGCAGCAATACAAAGTTGAAGCAGCACATAAGAATCTGTTTTTGGTTATTGTATGTGGTAATTTCTATTTTTTTTACCTGTAGTTTCTACTATTATTGCAGTGAATATGAATTATTTATATAGGCAAATAAATGAGACATTGAGGGAAAAATGTATTTCCAGATGCAGCTCAACGCTGTCAACACCTCTCCAAAGTGTTATAGTTAATTTGCTGTGCTGAGCCATCAACAGGTCTAGGGGGTCAAGGATAAATGGTTTTAGCAATAGGAAAGGGTTAAAATAAAAATAATAATAATTATTAAAATATATCAACATACATATATGAAGAATTAAAATTAATCATTACTGTGTTCCTTTGTACTATATACTGTCTCATTGTGGAGTCACTTAAAAATATGAGGGTACCTATATGATATAACTATAATTAATTCATTCCTATGATCGTTGGCTATTCCTGTTCTCACTGTTAAACTAAAGTAGCAGAAAAACTACATCTTATGATCAACACCCATGAAAAACATCTATTTATTTATTCATCTCCTTTTAAATAATAACTATAGAAACTGATAAGATTATTCCTGCAGTTGTCACACAAGAGCCTATAGATAAACTTAATATTATAAATTAAAGTGAACATGATATCAGTATGACAGGGAGTACCTATGCTCATTAGATTTGAGTGTATTAAAAAAGCAACAATATGTTAGGGATTGGTAAAATTATATTATGGAGGCAATCAATATAAATGTGGCAGTTTGGCTAGTGAGTAATTAGTATAAATAATGCTGACTTCATTTTAAATACTCAAATACTGAAGGAAATTGTGGAATCAATGGTTGGAAGCAGATGGATCATTTAATTTATTTCTCAATTACGCTGACACATTAGTTACAGGAATTTTCATGTCATCTATTTTTTATGGTCCATTTTATAGCCATGTTTATTGTTGTAATAAATAAATACATTATATCCTCTTATTAGAGCAGCAATGAAAATTTTTTGTATCAAAACACTCACATACTCACATAATGGAAGTAACTTATGGGGAACATTAGGGAGAATCTTTACCTAACACAAGAATAAGGCCTGTGGGTGGTTGACGCCAAAGAGAAGAATATGGTCAGAAGAAATGGGTAACATTTAGTCTTTTCAAAGGGGTGATTAATACTTGAGAAAATTTAAATCCCACACAGTCCTTCTAATAACCTGGGCACATTTATAACTGTGTATGTTTCCCAGCAACAATTAGTGTTTCACACTACCATCTGGGATACAGACAGATTATAAAGTTATTTTCTCCATTTTAGACCTTCCCTACAATTTGTGATAAGAATTGTAGGGAAGGTCTAAAATGGTACCAATTAGGCTGGGTGGAAACATCCATAACAACTTGATATTTTAAAGCTTTATTCATGTTTCTAAGAGAATGAGGTATTTACTTATATGGAAATAGATGGTTTGTCCTCTCTTCTCAGAGACTGTCTATTAGGGTATGGTGGGATTGATTTTTCTATCAAACTTGTGGTATATGCTTTCTGAACACCTACAATTTTCCTAATACTATATTAGGGACTCATCCAATTTATTGTGCCCTGTGTTAACAGGGATTTATAGAAATAGAAGTCAATTTGAAAAACATTCTCTTTGGTTGATTGTCATTATTCAAACACAAATTTGAGTGGTCATTCTACTCATATATGATTTTCCTTGGCTATTGTAGCTTTGATTAATTGTTCACATGGGTGTCTTTTTTTCTATGATTTTTTTCTTTAAATTGTCTAGATGAGCCAATTTTTTGCAACTGTTAAAGACTTTAAGTTGGAATCAGATATAGGGAAGATGGACAGGTGGCACTACCAAAAAATGTAGGTGTTTAATTCCAGACTTCCAGACCTTATTGAAAGTAATAAATAGTATGATAAAAGCTACAAAGGGAAGGTTCTCAGTTTCTATGTGTCAGTATAATAGGCAGATGTAACATGAAACAATGATATTTCAAGTGATACATGAAGAATGCATTAGACAATGAGGGAAAGAGAGGAGAAGAAAAGAGAGAACTATAGCCTTAGGAAATATTGTGTATGAAGATCATGTATAAATGAGGGACTTGCTCGTGTGTGAAGTGTGACCATGGAGAGGAGCAGGGGTGGGAGTGTCTTGTGAGTGGAGGTTGCTGGAACATACAATGAAATAACACACACCATAGATCTAGTACGGGACCTATTAGTGAAAAGGTGAGTTATATATATGTATGTGTGTGTATATATACACACACACACATATATTTTATATATACATAAATATCCATATATAAATATATATAAATAAATCAGTCTATGGAGGAAATAATAACTAAGAACTCACCTATATATATAACATCTATTCACAAAAGTTTTGTAAGTCATAAATCATTTTCTTTCTATAAAAGTGAATTAATGTAAACATGGAGAGAGCCACAACTTTGAGTCCTAAGAGAGAAGTTAGGGAGATGTCCAAGTGAGAATTTCTGTGGGCATGCACAATTGTCCCTAATACTTACAATTCTTGAAAAGTATCAGGTTCCAGAAGAAAGTGGGCCTTTCCAGCCACCTCTGTACAGAAAGAGGCTGGACTAGTCAGTTTTGTATTAATATTAAAAAATGAGCACTTCACCATTGCTTTGTCTCTGAAGTCTCAGAGCCACCTTTTCTGCTTTCCTGAGTTCTAGTGGACGGATAACAGGAAGCCAGAGCGATGATTCTGATGAATGTTCAATTTTGGGAGTCGGGATGAATTGCCTGCGAGTGCTTCTGGCGTACAACAGAGAAAATGCCAGAAGATGCCCAACAAGCTAACAAGGGTAGAAAATGCTCCGAAGGGAGTGCCAGAAGCAGTTTACTCAGAACAGACTCAGAGACAATTATACCTGCTGGGAAAAGCAAGTACTTGAGGAAAGCAAAATAAGAAGGTATGAGGACCCAGGAAGGAAAGAGTGAGTTATCTGGAGCCACAGGATGCTGAAAAGGAAGTGTCTCCAAGCATAGGAAGAGACCAGCAGCCCTGAGGAAGAACCTGCCTGTGATGAGAAGCAAAACGTGGTGAGCTTTTGCATTCAGGAGCAAGGCTGTGATCTCCTGAACTCCTGACCATCAGGTGTATTAGCAAGTGAAAGGAAGAATTCACAACATTAAAAATTTAGGGATCATTGTTCTTACTACATGCTATGTATTCTGTTAGCATTGTTCTTGCTCTGTGCCCAGCAGCCTGTTAGATATTATAGTTTTGTTGAGCAAGAATTATACTTAATGCCTGTATCTGTCTATGTATCCATATGCTTATTTTCAAAAACAAGTATTTTCAGATATTCTCTGTGTTGAACAGCACTACTTTTCCTTTGCTCCAGGTGGGACTACCAAAGAATATAGGTGTTTAATTCCAGACTTCCAGACTTTTTTCTCTGCATTTACACCCCCACACAAATAGGGTTCCACTCTGGGACTCTCTCATCTGCTTTGCTCCGTTACTAAGGTATGTGTCTGGAAAAGCCCCCCTTAATCTGTTTTCTGTTGAGTACAGGCCCCCAGCTGCAAATTCCCATCCTGTGTTTACCCTGAATCAGTCACCAAAACATTTGCAAAGCCCCCTGAAACAATAAGATCTATTTCCAAATATCTATATCCAATGTTTGTGGCTATTTGAAAAATAAAGTTTGTTAAATTCAATTTTTATTGGATTCAGTCAAGAGGATAAATATACAATCTAATGATAAATGATTAGAATTACTGGCAAATATGTCTTTATTTTACTGTTTTTCTTCCATATATTGTTTTCTCTTTAAAGTGCACATTATTCATTGCATTCAGGTCTCTGGGTGGTTGGTTGTCAAGTGCCATGCCTCTGCAGAAAGGAACATTACTGTGGGTCAAAGCAAAACTGGATGAGTTCTGAATAAGTTTGCTAGGCATAGGGATTCTTTTACTTCACAAAGGTTTGGTATGTAATGCCAATAGAATGACAGAGAAAGACAAATTTCAAGTCTGTATTTAGGGCACACTGGAGGGTTTAAGAAGGATGTTGTCCCAAGAATCAGTGGCTGGGAAAGGAGAGTTAAGAGAAGATTTAGTTTTTATCAAAATCATTTACAAAATTTTTTCACACATCCTGGGTACAGTGTGTGACTCTAATCCCTATTTTACTTGGTGATGAAAACCATCACATTATTACTGCTAGTTATGTAAAGGCAACTTTAGCTTATAATGTATACACAAATGTATGACTAAATTATTCAAATCCAAATTACTCAGAATAGGTTGCAGAATTCCTTAGAGAAAAGAGGAAAAGAATCACTGACTTGCACAACATAAAAATCAAAAGAGTCAAGAAACAGAAACTGCCTTCAGAGGATGGGGTTGGTGGAGGGAAGACTTTTTGTTATTAGGAAAGAGATGGTGCTTGGAGCCCATCCCATGGTGCTACTCTAGAGCCCCACCAATTGGGATCTCCACACTGTCATTCAAGCCATTCTCTGATCACATTTCACATTGCACAATGACACTTGTCCACTGTCATGTTGACAACTATCACTGCTGACATTTTGCACCTGTAGCTATCTTTTATTTCCCATCATTGTATAGGAATTGAACCAGCAGGCATCTTTTGAAACAGTCTGTTGGATGACTTGCAAATACATACTGTGCTCTAGGTACCTGGAGCCTCGCAAGTACATAATTAGTCTTTTCCTCATACATTTGAGTCTTGCCTGTTCTGGTTAAATTTTCTGTGTTGGCTCCCCGAATACCTTCAGCTGACAACTATCATTCTTGTCTTATATTTTAGAAAACAAACTAATAGCTCCATTCTTCAGACACATTTTATAGTATGTTATATCATTCTCATGTTATGGATATCATTTGCATTTTCCCAGGTATATATGGATCATAAACCCCAGCTAAATTCAATACAAATCTTAGGGATTCCATAAAATCAAAGGGCCATGTCTTAAAAACAACTATAAAGTTTTTAGATATTCACAGTTGTAATTTCACTTGGGTTTAAAAAATATCCTGTATGGTAGGATTTTATAATTATTCCATTTTAAAGATGAAAAGAATAGAGTCCAAGATTAAACAGCCAGCAATAATTGGGAAATTCTGAGTGTAAATATTTCTACTCTCCTTTGGTGCATTTTATATTTTTATATTCATCTTTATACCAATAACAAGGATTGAGTCATACAGATGCCCACTAACTGTGATTATATTACAGGACATGAAGTACTTTACATTCAGTGGTTAATTAATAATGATACTTGCTGGGGATACAAAGATGAAACAAACAAACTGTCTCTTCTGCCATCAAAATATTTGCTGTCCAATAGAATCCTGTAAACAGACAGACTCTAGTGCTAACATATAGGGTAATGAATGAGCATAAAGAATTCTGGGTGGATCACAGATAAGGATAGTGATTATCTCACCCACTCCAGGAGAATTAGCTAAGGCTTTACCAAGGACTTTACAATTTGCCTGGATTTGAAGGATTATTAGGAGTTTACCAGGTGAATAAAGATAGATGAACATTTGCTTCAGGGAGAAAAGTATGCACAAAAGACTGAGTTGAAGATTTCCCTCTGCTCTCTGAGAGCAACAAGAACATTTTTGTGTCTTAATCTTAGTGGCCTGATGGAGAAGTACTTTATAAGAGGAGACCAGGGAGATAGGAGCAGAGGAAAGAAATTATGTTTCGAGTCTAGTCATTAATTCTATATAATCCTATAATTAATCCTGCTTTTCACCAAGGTACCTCCAAAGCTCATTAACAAAGGGAGGTGGTTGCTCTAAGGAGAGACATAAATTATCGCCTTTTACATTTCTGAACCCTATGGTAGGTGCGTCACAAATTTTTTAAAATTAAATTTATGTCCCCAAAGTATAATGTGAATAAAGTACATTATTCTCCTTTTGCCAATGGCTAATCTGAGTCCAAGGGAAGTTATGGACTTGCTTCTCATCCTTATTCTAGTAGATAATGGAGCTTGATTCTCTCCTAGAATCCAGTTCAGAAGCTTCTCCTGAGTCTATTGGCAATCAGGAGGGGACAGATGCACATACACACATGCAAGGGGACCTAATTGTGGAGAATTTAACAACAAAGTTTCAAATTGCATAACCAAGAACTAATGGACTTGAAGTAAAAAAAATCAAAATATATAATTAGAGCTAATGATTTCTACACTTTTAAATAATAGTAAAAGTGGTGAGAAAATTGTAGTTAGAACATAGAAGATGAGCAGTTTTAATCAGCTACACATAATTGCCATTTACCAAGCATTTCACCTCAAAATAGAAGAATATTCATCTATTTAAGTGTATATAGGACATTTAAGTGGATAGGTCAATCCTCTAGGCCAGAAAAACATTTTCAATGAATTTAAAAGGAGTAAAATTTTACAACTATCTTCTCTCACTATGGTGGGACTATATTAGAAATGGAGAACAACAAAGATGTCTGAAAAACTCCTAACTACTGAGGATTACAGAACACATTGCTAAAAAGAAAAAGTCAAAGAAGAAATCAAAAGTGAATCAAGAAAGAAGGTGAATTAAAATAAATAGAAAATATATAAAATTTGATGATGCAGCTAAAGTAGTGCTTACAGCAAAATCTATAGTCTAAATTGCTTACATTGGAATAAATGAATGGTCACAAAACAGTGATCTCAGCTTCATTTTCAGACACTAGAAAATGAAAATTAAATCAAACCTAAACTAATCAAAAGGAAGAAAATTATGAAGATAAAGGCAGGGTAGAATAGAGATGAACAAATTAGAATAATTTAAATATTATAAATATAGAATAATTTATATTCTATATAATAATTCTATTATAAATAGAATAATTTAAATATTACTTAAACAAGTAATAAGTTGATAAACATGTAACCATACTGGTAAGGGAAACTAAGATACATCTTACCAATATAAAAGATGAAAGAGCTGATATCACTAGACTACATACATATTGAAATGTTTATAAGGACATATTATAAATGAATAGCTACTGGTCATTTTAAAATTTAAATTGTGAACATATTTTTGTTTTACACATCTTTTTGCTGATTTCTTATAGGATACAATTGTGGTTCTCAATGATGGTCTGTATTATGGTTAGATTTTTACCTATTTGAAAGCGTTCTAAACATGATTAACGCTATGCTTTTATGCCTCAATGAAACAATTTTACCACTGAGAGTACCATAGCTCTATCATTTCTGAGGTATGTTTTAGCACCTATGACTACTATTTGAAATATCATTTTTGAGACCAATAAACATTTTTATTTGGTAGATAAAACATGTGACTTTTCCTCTTAGGAATGGATTAGAGCACATTAGAGTTTAGTCACTAAGTTGTTCCCCACAACTGCAGCTGAAACTGTTGTCAGTGGCCACCATCCTTGCCTCATCTCCTTCTTCAGTACATTAGACAGCCTAAAAGAAGCATCTCGTTTCAGAAAGCTTTCCCATTGGTTTATGAAATAAGACTGATTTGCTTTACGCCTCACTAGCAGTAATGTTTTAAAAGCAAAGGGTGACTTGAATATCTTTGTATGTTCTTTTTAATATGAAACAAAACTCATTTTTTTCTCTTTCTAATGTGAATTATATAAAAGAACAAATTTCCTTTTGAAATAGAAAAGCTTTCTTCCTATTATTAAGCTTTCTTCCTTTCATTTCCATGGGGAATTTGGATGCTGAGATGATTCCATTTTTTTAAAATATTTCATCCAAGAAGAAATAGAAAACAAAACAATTATAGGCCTAAATATATTACAAAAAGGAAAAGATACACTCTGACATTGCTGATGGGAGAGCAAATTGGTACAACCAATATGGAAAGCAGTATGGAGATTCCTTAGAAAACTTGGAACAGAACCACCATTTGACCCAGCTATCCCATTCCTTGGTTTATAACCAAAAGGACTTAAAAACAGAACACTACAGTGATGCAGCCACATCAATGTTTATAACAGCAAATTTAAAAATAGCTAAATTGAGGAACCAACCTAGATGTCCTTCAGTAGATGAACGGATAAAGAAGCTGTAGTATATATATGTACAATATATTGCACAATCAATACAATGGAATATTACTCAGCATTAAAAGAGAATAAAATCATGGCATTTGCAGGTAAATGGATGGAGTGGGAGAAGATAATGCTAACTGAAGTAAGCTAATCCCCCCAAAACCAAAAGCCTAATGTTTTCTATGATAAGTGGATGCTGATCCATAATGGGGGGTAGGGAGCATGGGAGGAATGGAGGAACTTTGGATAGGGCAAAAGGGAGGGAAGGAAAGGGAGGGAGCATGGGGATAGGAAAGATGGTGGAATGAGATTGACATCATTACCCTAGGTACATGTATGAAGACATGAAAGGTGTGATCTAACTTGTGTACAACTAGATAAATGAAAAATTGTGGTCCATTTGTGTACTATAAACTAAAAGGCATTCTGATATAACGTATAATAAATTAGAACAAATAAATAAATAAATAGTTGAGCTTTTTGTGGCAGATATTTTATATACTCATTATTGATTGCACAATCAATGCTTTTAGTTGTTAATTGTTTTCTTTTCCTCTAGAAGTGTGATCCGGGCATTCAGTTAAAAAAAAAATACTTATTTGACATTTACTGTGGTTAAGTAATATCTCTCACCCATTTCAAACAATCAATAATCAGGACAAGTTAAGAGGAAAATTCTTCTTTAAAGGTTTTGTAAAACTCCGCTGTATACCCATCCGGTCCTGGGCTTTTCTTGGTTGGAAGTCTTTTGATTGCTTCTTCTGTTTCATCTATTGATATTGGTCTGTTTAAGTTGTGAGTATCCTCCTGACTCAGTCTGGGCAAATCATATGACTTAAGAAATTTATCGATGTCTTCACTGTCTTCTATTTTATTGGAATATAGGTTTTCAAAATAATTTCTAATTGTCTTCTGTATTTCTGTAGCGTCTGTTGTGATATTGCCTTTTTCTTCCTGTATGTTCGTAATTTGAGTTCTCTCTCTTCTTCTCTTCCTTAGCATGGCTAAGGGTCTGTCGATCTTATTTATTTTTTCAAATAACCAACTTCTAGTTTTGTTAATTTTTTCAATAGTTGCTTTTGTTTCAATTTCGTTGATTTCCGCTCTGATTTTTAATTATTTCTTGCCTTCTGCTACATTTGCTGTTGTTTTGTTCTTCCTTTTCTAGGTCTTTGAGATGAAGTGTGAGCTCATTTATTTGTTGGTTTTTCCTTTTTTTGAGGAATGACCTCCAGGCGATGAATTTCCCTCTTAAAACTACTTTCATTGTGTCCCATAGATTCCGATATGCTGTGTCTGTATTTTCATTTATCTCTAAAAATTCTTTGATTTCCTCCTTTATGTCTTCTGTAACCCATTGATCATTCAGTAACATTGTTCATTTTCCATGTGATGTAGGATTTTTCCTTCCTTCTTTTATCATTGATTTCTAGTTTCATTCTATTATGATCAGATAAAATGCATGGTATTATCACCACCCCTGTATATTTACTTAGGGTTGCCCTATGGCATAATATATGGTCTATTTTTGAGAAGGATCCATGTGCTGCTGAGAAAAAAGTATATCCACTTGATGTTGGTTGATATATTCTATATATGTCAGTTAAGTCTAGGTTGTTGATTGTGATATTGAGTTCTATAGTTTCTTTATTCAACTTTTGTTTGGAGGATCTGTCCAATGGTGAGAGAGGTGTGTTGAAGTCACGTATAATTATTGTGTTGTGGTCTATTTGATTCTTGAACTTGAGGAGAATTTTTTTTATAAACGTCGCAGCACCATTATTTGGAGCATATATATTGATAATTGTTATGTCTTGTTGGTGAATGGTTCCTTTTAACAGTATATAATGTCCTTCCTTATCCCTTTTGATTAACATAGTCTTGAAGTCGACTTTATTCGATATGAGGATGGCCACCCCTGCTTGCTTACAAGGACCCTGTGTGTGGTATATTTTTTCCCAACCTTTCACCTTCAACCTGTGTATGTCTTTTCCAATCAGATGTGTCTCCTGGAGGCACCATATTGTTGGATTTGTTTTTTTAATCCATGTTACCAGCCTATGTCACTTTATTTGAGAGTTTAAGCCATTAATGTTTAGAGTTACTATTGATGTATGGTTTGTATTTCCAGCCATGTTTGATTATACATCTTCTTTTAGTTTGTTTCTCCAAGGTTAGCTTTCCCCCCGCCCTCTGTCTTTATAGAGGCACTTCCCACTGATGGTTTTGGTTATTGTTTTTCATTTCTTCCAAGAGATGATTTGTGTCATAAATGGAGATCAGGGTGGGGTCTTGGTTCAGCTTGGTTTGTGCCCTTTTAAGGAGATCTGGGTGGGGCCCTGGATCACCTTGACTTGTGCCCTTATAAGGAGATCATGGAGGGGCCCTGGTTTAGAGTGGCATGTGTCCTTATAAGGAGATCAGGACAAGGCCTTTGGTTTGCTGTGGCTTTTGTCCTTATAAGGACAAAAGGATGGACCCTTGGGTCAGCATGTCTTGTGCCCTTATAAGAAGAACATCACAAGCTTTTATTTAATATGCCTTGCTTCTTTATTTGATTATCTTTCCTCCTATTTAGTTCATGATAGTGGTGAAACATTTCAATTCCCTAACCTCTCATGTTGGGTATGCTCTACAAGGACTTCCTTGTGTTTCCCATGGGGGTTCCATTTAACATGGGAAAGAGATGCCACTCTGGTGTGAATCTTTAGCAACATGACTTCAGTAGTATACAGATGAGGCTTCTGTACCTCTTCTACACCTCTCCCTCATTCATTCATGTTACAGTGTTATATATGCTATTTATTTGATACTATAGAAGAAAACTGGGGTGCTTTCATATTCTCTTATGTCTTGTAGAAAACAAAAATAGCACTAGCTTTTTTAAATAATTGTCACAAATTTATTTTACCAGGTTTCTTTCTGTCTCCATCAAGATGTGAGTTCCTATCTAATATTAGTCCTTCAGTGCAACATGAAGGACTCCCCTCACACAGGACACATCTAGTGGGGACCAATTCCATGGGTTCTGGTTTATCATGTGCTCTGGTTTGAATGTAGGTATCCCTCCAAAATTCCTGTATTCAGTTCAGCCTCAATGTAACAGGATTGAGAGCTGGTTAGGCCAGAAAGCTCCAACCCCAGGGATGGGATGTGCACATTACAAGACCTTCTCCAGTATGTGCAAGAACCTGGTTCACTTCCCAGAACTGCACAAGTGTGGGCACACACACACACACAATTTCATTTATCAAGCTGTGCAGTGATGTATGGCTATGTTTTAATGATCTCTCTTGCCTCTTTGACCAAAATATCCAACAAGAACAACTTGGAGGAGGAGAAGATTCTGTGGGTCTAACAGTTCCAGGGTCTCAGTTCCTTGATGGCTGACTCCATTGCTCTGCCCAAGGACAGGTAGTCCATCATGGAGTAAGGGCCCAGTGGAGGAAAGATGCTCAGTCCAGAGCAATAAAAAGCAGAAATCCTGAGCATAGATATAATGAGGCCATTCAAAGCCACAAAGTGATTACAGATTTTCAGACTCAAACTGAAAAGACCACTGAATATCGTACAAATTTTAAATTCTAAACAAGTAAATATCAGTCTCCAAAACCCACTGAAGCAAAAAACCTTCCAGGGTCCTTTCTTGTTCTATTATGAAAGTTGGAAAGTTATTATGAAAGTTGGAAAGGTCCTGGAGGCCCAAAAGTGAGATGACCCCTGGGGGTTATGCCTGGGTGCGCCTGAGTCGTTTCTGGCTCCTACCTCACAAGGAGACACTGTGAGGCGATCTCAAACTGCAGGTATATAAGAGAGTGGCCGTGGCTGGGTTTTTTGTCCATAAGTACAGGAAGCTCTTGGTGGTGACCTGTCGGACTCCCAGATAGTTAGAGCGTTTGGTGGTGGTTGGTGGTTGGTGGTTGGTGGTTGGTGGCTGGTGGCTGGTTGTGGTCTTTGGATTTTGGGTTTTTTGATTTGGGTTTTTTTTCTCCCTTTTGTTTTCTTTGCTTTCATTTTCTGTTTTTTTGTTTTGGTTTTTTGTTTTAGTTTATTATTTTTTTTTTAGTTTAGCTAGCATCCTTGTTCCTGTTTAGGATGACAGATCAGTGTAGTCAGAGCAGAGTAGCGCTGCAGGAGCAGAGCTCTTGCTCTGAGCCTGCCTTCACGGACCATTATATGGTCCTGAAGGACATTGGGGAAGGGGGCTTCGCCCAGTTGAAACTTGCCCGCCATCTTCTTACTGGGACAGAGGTTGCAGTGAAGGTCTTGGCAAAAGTAGCCAGGAAATTCACCTTGCTCTCTGAACCAGAGATGATGGCGGATTTGGACCACCCAAACGTGATCCACCTCTTTCAGGTCATGGAGACCAAGAAATACGTCTACCTCATCATGGAGCACGCAGGTGGGGGAGAGCTTTGGGATTTCATCCCAGACACTGGCATGGAGGAGGAGGAGGCCCGCAGAATGTTTCGGCAGATCGGGCAGGCTGTGCAGTACTGCCACCAGAAGGGCATCGTGCACCTGGACCTGAAGCCGGAGAACGTGATGGTGGATGACGAACGCAATGTGAAGCTCATTGACTTTGGCCTGAGCACCAGAGTCACAGCTGGAAAGAAGCTGAATAAATTCTTTGGCACTCTCCTCTATGTTCCCCCTGAAATTATCTGTCATCAAGAATATGAGGGCCCCCCGGCAGACATCTGGAGCTTGGGTGTGGTCCTCTATGCAATGCTCACAGGGATATGGCCATTTGAGGCAAGCACCGATAATAAGCTGAAGAAACTCATCATGTTGGGAAGGTACATCATTCCTCCACATGTCTCCAAGGAAGCCAAGAGCCTCATCCGTGAGATACTCAAAGTGGACCCCAAGCAGAGGCCCACCATAGACCAGGTAATGGGGCACCCATGGCTGACCCAGGGTGGGGAAGCTTCACCCAGTTCTTCTTGTGAGGTACTCCCCAAGCTCCCGGACCTCACAATCTTGAAAACTATGATCAACATGGGTTATGACCACTATCACACCTGGGTGTCCGTGGTGAGAAGGAAATTCAATGATGCCATGGCCACTTACCGCATCCTCCAGCACCAGAGCACCCAAGGGGAGGCCTCCACAGCCCAGGTGAAGCCCAAGCATTACCCAGGCCCTAAGGATCCTCCCTGGGGCTGCCACCAGAAGTTTCCCAGTGAGCCTGCCCTTCCCTTGCCCTGTGAGCAGCAGCAGCAGCCTGCTAGAAGTGCCAGCATGCCCACCATCACACTCCGCTTCCTCAAGGACACACTGCCTCCCAGCCTAGCCTCCCAGCCTGACCCAGTGCCCAGCCCCTCACCCTCCCAAGAGACCTCCACAAGGCAACCCCCAGACAGAATCCGGGGTTGGAAGAGGGTGAGGAGGAGGATCGCCAAATGCCTCCGGCAGCTATGCTGCATACCTTGCTTCCGTGGGCCACTCTCCAGAAAGAGAGTGGTTCCCGTGGAAACGCCCAGCCCAGACAGACAGAACTGATGGACAGCAGGAAGATGCTAAGCTGTGCGGCTGCTGGCATCATGGTGTGTAAGTGAGGTGTGCTGACGGGCTCAGGCTTCTCCACCCAGATCCAGGCAGGAGCGCATCTGCATCCACCAGAAGACTCCTCTGCCCCCACCTGTGAAGACACATCGTAAGAGACTTTTCTCTGTGGAACACATCAGAGACTTTTCCCTGGGACACTTCCTTCCCCCTGCCCTGCTCTTTGTCCTTTCTTCCATGCTTTGGGAGAAATTTATTTTCATTTTCTTTTTTTTTAACATTGTATAATAAATTGTTTCAAAGATTTAAAACATTGCGGGTTTTGTTTTTTTTAGAGAAAGGCCTAAGGACTAGAGCCAGAGCCCAGTAGCTATCCTCTCCAAGGCCTGGACCACAGTGCCTCCCTCTAGTACTCATTATATAGTCGCTCAACTTGAGCCAGGGTAGATAGGGACTCACTTGCCTTAAGCCAATGTAAATTGGGACTTGGGACTTGCTCCCCTTGATGGAGTATAGACAGTGTAGACTTGATTCACTTTGAGCTGGTCACTTTGACCAGATCTTTTCCTCGTCTTCAGGCCTGAAATGTGTGGGGACAGTGGGTTGCAGCTGTTTATGAAGATGAAGCCACAGATGAAGCCACAGACTTCTTCTCAAACATCTGTGGCTTCATCTCCATAATCCCATGTGCAATGAAGCCCGCCTGTCGCAGTGGCTGGGTGCCTTACCACTGCCCTGCAGCCTCCTCACCTGACAATCCCTCCTGGTGGCAGCTGAAGGTCATGGAGAGTGAATTCCTGGGATTTGGGGAGTGGAGATGGGTGCACTTTGCTTTTATGTAAATACATCCCTGAGATTTCACATCTTGAGTTCTGTGGACAGTCACACAAAAAGAAATGCTCAAGTTAGCACAGGAGGCTTCCTGAACCTTCCAGCCCTGCCATCTCTGTAGCTCTGGAAGCTTCTTCCTGCCCTTAGTTTTTGTTTGTTATCAATTTCTGACCACTAAAGGTAAGATAAGATAACAAACAAAAACTCTATCAAACAAAAACTCTATCATGCTGTAAAAGTACTCTATCATGCTGTTGTAACCATGTTATTATTTGTAAGCCTCAGATCAAAGAATTACCTTATTATCATATTTGAATAAATATCGTAATATAACATTTTTCTCCAACCAAGTTTATCCATAAAATTGCTTTCAAGATGCCAAATATAGTTGTGAGAATTTTTTTTTTTGTTAAAGCTTCGTCCCAGGGCTTCATCCCAGGGTTTCATACACTGACTTCCAGACCACTCAAAATCGAATCAAGCCTTTATTAAAGCACAGCGGTGGCGACTGACCAGAACAATTGCAAGGGCACTCCTTATAAGCCTGAAAACCACAAAAGGGATGTTCAGCGGTGCCGCAGTCTGGCTGGGCACAATTCAGGAGCCACTTGTCAAAAGAAACTAACTTTATTTTTAGAACTACAAACGCCAAACAAAACAGCTCCTCAGGAAAAAACCCTCAGAGCCCAACTGCCACCACCGGCTTCCCACAAGCCTCTCACCCCCACACAACCCTCACCACCTCCCACAATCCTCCTGTTCTTGAGGCTGATTGGCTGGGTCGTGTGGGCAGAGCCAAAGAAGTCCCCCAATGAGCAGCTCCGTGGAGGAGCCAATAGCTAGATGTTGCTGGGGCTGCTGTGAGCCAATCATAAGCCGGCAGCTGGAAGTTTGCTGGGGCCCCTTTGGCTGTGGCTCTCAACACAGCGGGTCTAGCAATGCAAGCAAGCCAGGTTACAGAAGCAGGACAGTGCAGTCAAGCGGAGGGAAGCCTAACCAATCACAGCCCAGTCACCCCTAGTTACAGAAACAATGTCCCATTAGGTAGTTCCATGTTCTTAAAGATTTCTATAGCAAAAGGAAAAGAACATCTTGCCCCAGTCATGACTCTTCTACTTGGCATGGTTGTTTTACAGGATGAAGTCATAAACCAAAATGCAGTGACATTTGCTGCTACTATCACAATTTTAAATCCAAGTTTCATAGTTCAATTTTTAAAAACTTTAGTCTTATAATAACCTGGCTCCGTTAACAAATTTTGTCCAGAGTGAAATGATTCCAAGGATGTCCTGAAGAGTTGGTCAGAAAGCAGCCCTAGCATGGACCAATTACTATTTCAGTTGAGAATGTTGCTTGCTTATGAAAACCATGGTCATACAAATGACAATTTTACTAGTAAAAGGTTTGTTTGTTGAGAATTTCTTGTTAACACTGAAGACTCTGGAAACCAGGCTGTGTGAGATATAATTCCTGATTTAACCTCCTGTGCTTCACTTTCACAAATGTGAATATGAGCTGTAGTAGGTCCCTCAGAGAAGGCTAAAGTTTCAACTTTTAAGATGTAAGTTGGATAATGCTCAGACCCAGGCTTGCCACCATCCCATACATGTTTATGAATATATAATTTAATGAATACCTAATAACTTATATGGCCAAGCTTGCCCAGGTTTAGGATAGTGTTGTATTTAACTAAGGCAACCTTTACACTATGATAAGAAAGTTCCTTCCTGATCTGTCCCAAGTCCTAAACATATGGTCAATTTTAATCTGATCAGAATCAATAGAGAGTTAAGAAGATGTGAAATATTTTAATCACAAATGGAAGTTCTTCAAAGCCATTGGGTGAAATGAATATGAAGTTGTATAAAAGATGTGTAAATGTGAAATATTTTGATGATATAAGAAGGAGAAAAGGAAAGAAGGGTGTCTTTAGGATGCAAATTTAGAAAAACAGAACAAGGTTTGGGTTGCAGCTTGTATGGATTCTGGGTATCAATATACCTAGTGGCTTTGGTCCTTGTCCCCATGCAGTGTTGCACTCTGGAAAGAGCCTTTCAAATTCTTGGAGAATGTGGACACAGCAGAGGGGCAGCCTGGGAACCTCCCAGTGGTTTGGCATCTTTCTACTTTGCACATGTGACTTGGAGTGAGAAGCAGATGAAGCTCCTTGCTCATATGATATCATCACAGCCTTCTTTGGAGAGTTTTAAAGTAGATGCCACTCTTATGAGAATAAACAGAGCTACCTTAAGAAATCATTGGCCATCCCTGTATATCATGAGTTTCCATTTTCAAAGATAGTGGCATGAGTTCCACCATGACATATTGTCTGTTGACTCACTTAAGTACCATCTCCTCAAGCTTTAATTTTGTGTTCCTTAAAATACCCAGTTACTCCAAGTTGCCCTAGGACTAAGGTTGGAAAATTTTACATGGATTCCATTTTTGTAGAATTACCATTTATATCACTGAATTGATGATCAGCATTTTTCAAACTTATTTGTCACTGTATAAAACCAATGAATAATATTTGGCAGTACTAATGTTTGGGATACTTGATACTTAAGTTTGGGATTGTTATGTTGTTTCAAATAGAGAATGCATATCCTTTCTAGTGTGTAAGACATAATAAGGGCTCAAAAAAGTACAATGATTATTACAAATCTTAGTTGAAGGTCCTGCTGTATCCTGAGAAATGAACACTTAAAGAAGACTACAGCTGGATCTCCCAGTGGCTGCTGAGTGACACTATGGGAGGGAAGATGCTTGTTTCATCCTTTTCTTCTTACATCGTAGGACATTTGGATGAGGTGATGTGAATCCAGATGCTGACTGGCTACAGCTGACAGCCTACAGGATACTCAGGCTCACCAGTTTCTGGCAGGGCAGGCAGGATGCACCACTTCTGGTACTCAGTCCCAGGTGTGTACACCAGCTGAACCAGGACACAACTCTGGTTTACTCTGAGTTGCTTTGATGTCCTGCTGGACAGGATATAGGGTGCCATTAGAATCCTGTCATCCCACACTGTGACTTCTTCAACTCCCACGTGCCAGTGGATCTCAAGTCCCAAGATCTCTCAGCCCTGACTCAAGGTCTTGGCACCCACACACCTTATTTTCTAAAGAAGCCTGGTAAGGCTAAGAAAGAGACTCTCACAGAAGTTTCATTTAACATGAGAAATAGATGCTACTCTGGCCTGAATCCATAGCAATGTACAGACATGGCTCTCCAACCCTTCCTCAGTTACTAATGTTACAGTGTTACATATGGCATTTATTCAATACCATGAAATAAAATTGGGGTGTTCTGATACGCTATTCTCACCCTTGTAGAAAAGAAAAGTAGAGCTAGCTTTTATAATTGTCATGAATTTGCTTTACCAGGGATCTTTCTGCCTTTATCAAGATCTTAGTCCCTATCTAATGTTCTTCAATGCAACATGGACCACTCCCCTCACACAGGGCACATCTAGTGGGGGCCAACTCACTGGGCTCTTATTATGCGCTGTGGTTCCTAGATGGCTGACTCCATTGCTCTGCCCAAGGACAGGTAGTCCATCATGGGGTAAGGGCCCAGGGGAGGAAAGCTGCTCAGTTCAGAGCAGTAAAGAAACAGAAACTTGAGTGTAGAGGTGATGAGATTTTTCAAAGCCACAAAGTGATTACAGATTTTCAGACTCAAAATGAAAAGACCACTGAAGTATCCTACAGATTTTAAATTCTAAACAAGAAAATATCAGTCTCCAAAACCCACTGAAACAAAAGCCCTTTCAGAGTTCTTTCTTATTCATATTATGAAAGTGAGAAAGGCCCTGGAGGCCCATAATGAGATAACCACTGGGTGGTTGTCTGGCTCTGACCTCACAAAGAGCCATTGTGACATTGTGAGGTTTGTTTTTTTTTTTTTTTTTTTTTTGGTATCAGGGATTGAATTCAGAGGCACTCAACCCCTGTGCCACATCCCCAGCCCTTCATTGTATTTAGGGACAGAGTCTCACTGTACTGAGGCTGGCTTTGAACTCATGATCCTCCTGTCTCAGCCTCCCAAATCGCTGGGATGACAGGCTTGTGAGGGAATTTCAAACTGCAGGTATATAAGAGCATGACTGCATTGGTGTTTTGTCAATAAGTACAGGAAGCTCTTGGTTGTAACCATCAGACTCCCAGATAGTTACCACGTTTGTTGGTGGCTAGTGACTGGTGGTTGTGGACTTTGAATATTGTAGGTTTTTTTATTTTTATTCATTTATTTTTTGCTTTTGTTTTTTTGGCTTTAGTTTAGTAGAAACTTAGGACAATGTGCTTTC
This sequence comes from Spermophilus citellus, assembly GCF_964194105.1. Taxonomy (NCBI): domain Eukaryota; kingdom Metazoa; phylum Chordata; class Mammalia; order Rodentia; family Sciuridae; genus Spermophilus; species Spermophilus citellus. Next base: position 77,276,340 of record NC_138195.1, on the reverse strand, counting down.
TTAGTGCCATAGTAAGCTCCTAACATTGCAATAGTGAAACAGCTACAAGAATGTTTCTATCCCCTGTAAGTTTCCAGGACACAAACAACAATGCCTCTATCGTCATTAACTTCCTGATTATGAGGCCCTGTATAATAAACTTCCTGTTCCATCTCTGGGTCATCCTTTTCTCCATCATAATGCAGTGTTCCACCTGATGCCAGCTTTCTCTCAATATCTATGTGTTTGTCTTTTTTTTTTTTTTTTTAATTCCACCATTGCCCCTCACTAGTTTCTCAGGTTTAGCAGTGCAGGTCTTTGTATTCATGTACATGGAAACTTTTCCACTGATATAATGTTAGTAATGTAATATAAATCTGTTTTCAAATACCTTAGTACTATGGAGGACATTTCAAGCAGTTTCCATGCACTGCAGGGAGCAGTGTAGCATTTCCTGTTATTTGATGGTGGTTTCACATAGTAGATGAAAGACACTCTGCCCCTTCTACCTGTGAATACACATAGTTTTACAAGCTTGATGAAATTACAGGACACACATTTTCCCACATCTTAATTTAAGAGGATTTAATAATACATAGTAATTAAGAGTTTGGTCCAGTACAGTGGGAGGCTAAGGAGAAAATCTACTTTCAAAAATGGAAGGTCAGGGCAATTCACAAGCCCTCAGAAATGTAATGGAGAGTTAGAATCTATAAATTGGGGAGTTTTGCTGTCTTTAGAGTATTCTAAGAACAAAAAGCTTTTAGATTTCTAGGTTAGGTTGTGAGAATAGAGAGGCAGTTCCCATATTATTAGTGCTAAGTTTCAATCAACTGCCTTCTGAGCCCAACTTTCTTAACAAATGACCCTGTTACATAGTACACTGTAGAACTGGCCAGTTTTTAAAGGCTGAACATATCCTCTGAAAAACTCCTCTGAAGAGTCAGATGTGACCATAAATCTCTCTACTGAAGGAACGAACATGTTGAACTCCTACTATGTGCTGTGAGTGCTCTGGATGAATAACTGAGTTTTACAGAGTTGAAGTAGTTTGTCAAGGTCACACATCAACCCAGGTTCTTAACAATTATCTGCTCAGGTAGATACTTGATAAAATATACCTTGACCAAAGCACAGTTTTATTACTCTCAGGAGATAGAGAATTTCAGTGTCAGAAGTTGAGAGGTTCCTGTAGCTAGCTACAGTGTATACATTCACTCTTGCATTCATTAATATGCTATCAGATATTATGGAGAGATGCCTATGCACCAAGCACTGTGCTAATGTTAATTATGAGCTCAAATCTGCTAGCTTTTGTCTTTCTAGCATGTCATTGGGAAGAAGAGGCTCTGGGTTTCTCTGGAGGGGTCTGTCTGTCTCTAGAGATCAGGATGGGGCTCTTGGTTCAGTGTGGTTTGTGTCATAAATGGAGATCAGGGCGGGGTCTTGGTTCAGCTTGGTTTGTGCCCTTTTAAGGAGATCTGGGTGGGGCCCTGGATCACCTTGACTTGTGCCCTTATAAGGAGATCATGGAGGGGCCCTGGTTTAGAGTGGCATGTGTCCTTATAAGGAGATCAGGACAAGGCCTTTGGTTTGCTGTGGCTTTTGTCCTTATAAGGACAAAAGGATGGACCCTTGGGTCAGCATGTCTTGTGCCCTTATAAGAAGAACATCACAAGCTTTTATTTAATATGCCTTGCTTCTTTATTTGATTATCTTTCCTCCTATTTAGTTCATGATAGTGGTGAAACATTTCAATTCCCTAACCTCTCATGTTGGGTATGCTCTACAAGGACTTCCTTGTGTTTCCCATGGGGGTTCCATTTAACATGGGAAAGAGATGCCACTCTGGTGTGAATCTTTAGCAACATGACTTCAGTAGTATACAGATGAGGCTTCTGTACCTCTTCTACACCTCTCCCTCATTCATTCATGTTACAGTGTTATATATGCTATTTATTTGATACTATAGAAGAAAACTGGGGTGCTTTCATATTCTCTTATGTCTTGTAGAAAACAAAAATAGCACTAGCTTTTTTAAATAATTGTCACAAATTTATTTTACCAGGTTTCTTTCTGTCTCCATCAAGATGTGAGTTCCCATCTAATATTAGTCCTTCAGTGCAACATGAAGGACTCCCCTCACACAGGACACATCTAGTGGGGACCAATTCCATGGGTTCTGGTTTATCATGTGCTCTGGTTTGAATGTAGGTATCCCTCCAAAATTCCTGTATTCAGTTCAGCCTCAATGTAACAGGATTGAGAGCTGGTTAGGCCAGAAAGCTCCAACCCCAGGGATGGGATGTGCACATTACAAGACCTTCTCCAGTATGTGCAAGAACCTGGTTCACTTCCCAGAACTGCACAAGTGTGGGCACACACACACACACAATTTCATTTATCAAGCTGTGCAGTGATGTATGGCTATGTTTTAATGATCTCTCTTGCCTCTTTGACCAAAATATCCAACAAGAACAACTTGGAGGAGGAGAAGATTCTGTGGGTCTAACAGTTCCAGGGTCTCAGTTCCTTGATGGCTGACTCCATTGCTCTGCCCAAGGACAGGTAGTCCATCATGGAGTAAGGGCCCAGTGGAGGAAAGATGCTCAGTCCAGAGCAATAAAAAGCAGAAATCCTGAGCATAGATATAATGAGGCCATTCAAAGCCACAAAGTGATTACAGATTTTCAGACTCAAACTGAAAAGACCACTGAATATCGTACAAATTTTAAATTCTAAACAAGTAAATATCAGTCTCCAAAACCCACTGAAGCAAAAAACCTTCCAGGGTCCTTTCTTGTTCTATTATGAAAGTTGGAAAGTTATTATGAAAGTTGGAAAGGTCCTGGAGGCCCAAAAGTGAGATGACCCCTGGGGGTTATGCCTGGGTGCGCCTGAGTCGTTTCTGGCTCCTACCTCACAAGGAGACACTGTGAGGCGATCTCAAACTGCAGGTATATAAGAGAGTGGCCGTGGCTGGGTTTTTTGTCCATAAGTACAGGAAGCTCTTGGTGGTGACCTGTCGGACTCCCAGATAGTTAGAGCGTTTGGTGGTGGTTGGTGGTTGGTGGTTGGTGGTTGGTGGCTGGTGGCTGGTTGTGGTCTTTGGATTTTGGGTTTTTTGATTTGGGTTTTTTTTCTCCCTTTTGTTTTCTTTGCTTTCATTTTCTGGTTTTTTGTTTTGGTTTTTTGTTTTGGTTTATTATTTTTTTTTTAGTTTAGCTAGCATCCTTGTTCCTGTTTAGGATGACAGATCAGTGTAGTCAGAGCAGAGTAGCGCTGCAGGAGCAGAGCTCTTGCTCTGAGCCTGCCTTCACGGACCATTATATGGTCCTGAAGGACATTGGGGAAGGGGGCTTCGCCCAGTTGAAACTTGCCCGCCATCTTCTTACTGGGACAGAGGTTGCAGTGAAGGTCTTGGCAAAAGTAGCCAGGAAATTCACCTTGCTCTCTGAACCAGAGATGATGGCGGATTTGGACCACCCAAACGTGATCCACCTCTTTCAGGTCATGGAGACCAAGAAATACGTCTACCTCATCATGGAGCATGCAGGTGGGGGAGAGCTTTGGGATTTCATCCCAGACACTGGCATGGATGAGGAGGAGGCCCGCAGAATGTTTAGGCAGATCGGGCAGGCTGTGCAGTACTGCCACCAGAAGGGCATCGTGCACCTGGACCTGAAGCCGGAGAACGTGATGGTGGATGACGAACGCAATGTGAAGCTCATTGACTTTGGCCTGAGCACCAGAGTCACAGCTGGAAAGAAGCTGAATAAATTCTTTGGCACTCTCCTCTATGTTCCCCCTGAAATTATCTGTCATCAAGAATATGAGGGCCCCCCGGCAGACATCTGGAGCTTGGGTGTGGTCCTCTATGCAATGCTCACAGGGATATGGCCATTTGAGGCAAGCACCGATAATAAGCTGAAGAAACTCATCATGTTGGGAAGGTACATCATTCCTCCACATGTCTCCAAGGAAGCCAAGAGCCTCATCCGTGAGATACTCAAAGTGGACCCCAAGCAGAGGCCCACCATAGACCAGGTAATGGGGCACCCATGGCTGACCCAGGGTGGGGAAGCTTCACCCAGTTCTTCTTGTGAGGTACTCCCCAAGCTCCCGGACCTCACAATCTTGAAAACTATGATCAACATGGGTTATGACCACTATCACACCTGGGTGTCCGTGGTGAGAAGGAAATTCAATGATGCCATGGCCACTTACCGCATCCTCCAGCACCAGAGCACCCAAGGGGAGGCCTCCACAGCCCAGGTGAAGCCCAAGCATTACCCAGGCCCTAAGGATCCCCCCTGGGGCTGCCACCAGAAGTTTCCCAGTGAGCCTGCCCTTCCCTTGCCCTGTGAGCAGCAGCAGCAGCCTGCTAGAAGTGCCAGCATGCCCACCATCACACTCCGCTTCCTCAAGGACACACTGCCTCCCAGCCTAGCCTCCCAGCCTGACCCAGTGCCCAGCCCCTCACCCTCCCAAGAGACCTCCACAAGGCAACCCCCAGACAGAATCCGGGGTTGGAAGAGGGTGAGGAGGAGGATCGCCAAATGCCTCCGGCAGCTATGCTGCATACCCTGCTGCCGTGGGCCACTCTCCAGAAAGAGAGTGGTTCCCGTGGAAACGCCCAGCCCAGACAGACAGAACTGATGGACAGCAGGAAGATGCTAAGCTGTGCGGCTGCTGACATCATGGTGTGTAAGTGAGGTGTGCTGACGGGCTCAGGCTTCTCCACCCAGATCCAGGCAGGAGCACATCTGCATCCACCAGAAGACTCCTCTGCCCCCACCTGTGAAGACACATCGTAAGAGACTTTTCTCTGTGGAACACATCAGAGACTTTTCCCTGGGACACTTCCTTCCCCCTGCCCTGCTCTTTGTCCTTTCTTCCATGCTTTGGGAGAAATTTATTTTCATTTTCTTTTTTTTTAACATTGTATAATAAATTGTTTCAAAGATTTAAAACATTGCGGGTTTTGTTTTTTTTAGAGAAAGGCCTAAGGACTAGAGCCAGAGCCCAGTAGCTATCCTCTCCAAGGCCTGGACCACAGTGCCTCCCTCTACTAATTATATAGTCGCTCAACTTGAGCCAGGGTAGATGGGGAGTCACTTGCCTTAAGCCAATGTAAATTGGGACTTGCTCCCCTTGATGGAGTATAGATGGAGGTGCTCCCCTTGAGACAGTGTAGACTTGATTCACTTTGAGCTGGTCACTCTGGCCATAAGGAAAACTTTTCCTGGTCTTCTGCCCCCTAGTGTAATGTACATAGCAAGAAACAAAGGTTGAAACAACTGTGAGATTCTCACCTGTGAATCTCAAATATTTCTCCCCTCACTTTCTTTCTCAACAGCTCTCATAGGATATCTTCAGGTTGATTTTCGATCAAGCAGTGCTGGCCAAATACCCCAGTGACATATACCTTGTATGATCTGAATTGCATTCTCCTGGGCTCACTCCTCCCAAACACTCCCCTCCCCATCCCATCAGATCCTAATGGGATTCTAGCCAATCAGACTGTAGCCATTGAGAGAAGGACATTTTACATGGAATGCCTAGTTCCCCTTGTTCACATATTAAGCCCTTACAAGTCCGGAGGCATTCTCAACATTGTTGTTTTTGTGCTCCATGAAAAAATCCAGTACTGCCACACATCTCATAGGAGATTCTCATAGGAGTCCTGAAGTTGTGCTACCCCGGTGCATCATTTATTGGGATCTTGCAAACCAGCAGCCTCTGCTTTGCTGAGATCAGGGAATCAGGAGCCATGAAAGGAAGTAGTATATTGAGACAGAAGATGTAAATTTACACGTCCACTTCTTTGTTACCACATTCCTCATGGCACCCCTTGGTTCTGTAACACCCTTCACTCTCAGAGGTATAGGGTTGAGGAAGGAATTAATTGTAATATGTGACTATTTCTGTCCACTGATATAATACTTCTCATAAACTTCAGAATAAACTTCAGAATACAGATATATATCTCTATTGAACAGAAGATACCTGCATTCCCATGTTTGTCACAACCCTTTTTACAATAGCTCAGATATGGAGTCAGTCCATGTGCTCATCAACAGATGCATGATAAGAAAAATATGCCATATATATGTAACAGAGTATTATCCAGCCATGAAAAATGAAATACTGTCTTCTGAATCAAGGAAGGCAATCGGAGAACATTATGTTAAATGAAATAAGTCAGACACAGGCAACTACTATGTGTTCTCTCCAATATGTGAAATATAAATAGCAAACAAAAATCTACCTGAAAATGGAATAGAGACTATGAGGGACTGGAAAGTGTGCTGGGAAAATGGAAGAGGTTAGAGAGAGATGATAGACACAGGCTGTATGCACTTATGAAAATATCACCATGAATCCCATTAATACATAAAATTAATGTTAATAAATTATTTTTGTTATTTAAAAAATTGAAACAAGAGGTCATTCAAGGAAGTTTCATTTCCTCATCAGAAGCTGAAATGCCTGGAATGAGATCTTTATTCTAAGATACCCATGCATAGCACACATGGGCATGGGCATGCGTGCATGCACACACACACACACACACACACACGCTCACTAAACATTACTTTGGGAATGGGATATATTTACAGGTTGAAGGTACCACCTCCCAAAATTCAAATGGGAAGGAACCAACTTTTATAGCATGGTAGGCTTTGTATAAAAGAAATTGAATTTAAATATAGTTATACCTTGAGCAAATTACCTTCCACTTCAAGTCTCAGTTTCTAATTTAGAAAACAGAAGATGAAAGTCTCTTCCCATGCAGTAGTTGTATAAGTTCAATTCAGTGTGATAATGCATATAAAAACACTTAGTCCAATGACTTGTACATAGTAGGCACTCAGCGACTATTTTACAAAGTATGCAAATTTCTAGAACTCACTCTTGCAAACACACAACTGGCACATGGTCCTTCAGTCAATGAGGTTTTCCAAATACAGCAACAATAGCATGAAAACATGTGACACATGATATTTCTTTTTCACTGGCTTCCAGGGTCCAAATCACTATAAATCTAGCTTTTGGTTATGTCACCTGTGAGCAAGTTTGACATTCAAGATTTTCTATCTGCATTTCTAAGTCTTTTTGTTCCCCTAGGTTTTCTTTTCAGCATGCCATTCAAAGGAAGCCTTCTTTTCTCTACTTCCTCACAGCAAGATTGTAATTCTTAAATGCACCTAGCAAGTGCTGTAGCTATCAGTCATTCATCCTGCATGTAAGCAAAAAAAGAGTCAGCAGCATCAAGCGCAACTGAGAACTTAGAAATGCAAACATTCAGGTTCCAACCCAGATCTATTGAATCAGAAATTGTTAGAATGGGGCTCAGACCTCCTCTTGATTCTGATGCTTGCTCAAGTTGAGATCTACAACTGAGAGAAAAGCAATTGGATTAAACTGATTTACCTGCAAGGGTTAACACTTAGATTATGTACTCCTTCAAAGAGAAGCTTCAAAGTATGTTCCTTGGCTTCCACTTCTGACTAGACGGTTGCTTTTTCTCTATAGAGTCAGGGCAGAGAATTTTTCTATCCAAGAGTATGTAAGTTACCAGAGCAGTTAACCAGAAGGAGATATGCCTATACTGGTCCAGAACTGCAGTTTTCAGCCAGCCTCAGGGGAGAATAAAAAACTAAACTGCTAGGCTAACTACTTCATAGTTATATACAAAAAGCCAATTTAGGTCCACCCAGGAAAATAGCTTCAATGTCATTATAAACTGGTAAAACCTTCAAGGCTTCAGTCAAGGCTTAGTTTGCTCAGGCTCTGATTACAGCAAGAATTGGTTTCCCCAGTTTTGTTGGTTTGAAACTAAAGATGGAACAGGGGAAAGAAGAGGATACAAATGGCCAAATAAAATCAAGTTACAGAGAACAGCCTACCACAGCTTCCACGGAATCACAAAGGACATTTCTTAAATGTGCATTACAATATCAGAAGCCCTGAAGATGGCCGCTGTGTACGGGGGTTGCTGAAGTGCTGAGCGTGGTGCTCAGAGCAGAGGCTTTAATCGAGATTTCGCGCAGCTTGTTAGAGCTCCTTTCACCATTAATCTGTAGCGGACCACTTTACCAAGCAGCAGGAAGTACAAAGAGATTGAAAAAGTGACGCTTGGCTCCTGGACGCTTTGCTGCTCAGAGCCACGGGTGCTTTGCTCCCATCTGCTTCCTCTTTCACTTTGCTCCAGGCAGAGAAGCTGAATGTGTAATCAGCAGTGGATTGTAAGTACCCAAGGCAAAGAAAGCTCAGTGTGCCCCGCCATTTTTTTTTTTAATATTTTCTATACAGGGAGAGTTTGTGGATTGGGATTGTTGGCTGGGCTGTGGTTTCAGTGCCGAAAATCCACTCCGCGGGAGCCGCCATTTGCTTTCTGCTTGCTGTCTTGATGGCTCTGTCTACATTGTCCAGCAGCCTCATCTAGAGGTTGAAACTGGGCTCTGTGCCGAGCCCTGTCCTCCGAAGGCTGGACCACGGCCTCGAACGCCTCGGTCGCCTGTTTGCCGCTGCACCTTCATGCAGAGCCTCCTCTGGGGTCGTTCTGCATCCCCCTGCGAGGGGACCCGTGCTCTGGAAAAGGGGGCCGGAGAGCCACTTGGGCCCCGGGGGCCGCGCACCTGGCCGAGGAATGGCGGAGGCCGCGGCGGCGCCTGTGAGCGCGGCCCAGAGGCGGAGGCGATGGCGGCAGGGTTTCATTTCTAGAAATCTGGACTGGAAACAGAAGCAGTAGTTTGTATAATCCCAAGATCTCGCTTATGCCAGGAAGCTGTAAGGGTAACATGAATATCACTGAGGAGATCTAACATGGCGGCAGGCGCGGAAAGATCAAGTCTCGCGGAAAGATCAAGTCTCTGACCTCTTCAACTGCATGAGCATAGGGAGCCATAAATTATCTAAAGGCTGTTTGCTCAGGATCACTAGGCAATGCTGAGCTGACAGTCTGGGCCCCTCAGAAAACACACACTGAGCCCGGATCGGCTGCATTCAAGCTCCGGTTTGCCTGCTTCTTGTGACTCAGCACTAACGATCCCGCTGAAATAACTGGTCGGCCCTTCTGAACTTAGAGGTAAAAGCCAATTGAGCCTTCATAGGCAATGGCCACAGGATTGAACCGGGGATTGGGAGAGACAGTCAGGACCCACCTGTTGCATTGGTCACCCGGCAAAGGGAACTAACGGTCACCATTTGGATGGGATACCACCTTGGCAGAGAACTGAAATCACGGGCAGAGGAGATAACTGCATTGAAACCAGGAGACAGGTGTGTAATCCCCTAGCCACCTCTCTCCACACAGCGGGGGAAACCTCAAGGGCCCCTCCCAGCTCTCCTGTGAGCGCGATAGCCAGACCTAGGGAATCAGGAGTGGTGCGCGACTCGCAGCACGGAACTCCCGGCTACCGCTCCCGCCAGTGCTGACAACTGAGGTCTCTTGCACCAGCTACCGGGGGCGTGGCTACCAGAGGGCAAGCAAATTCCTGGGGGTTCTCAGCCCCAAGCTCTACAAACTTGGGGTCTGAGGGAGGCAAATAGGGAGAGTGCGCCCAGGCATTCATGAAAACAGGGCTCCCAGCAATAGCAGACCTGGCGTGTAGCCAGTATTGTGGTGGGCGTCACAGGTGAGCACTGCCTGGCTTGAGGAACCACAAGAGAAGGCTCTAGGCACTCAGGATTGGAGACTCTCCCAGTCTGGGAGGAAGAGCTGCTGCACAGTGATTGGTTTCCACCTATTGAGAGGAGAAGCTTGACCCAGTGGGCACAGCTCCACCTGCTGGAAGAGAAGTTAATCGAACTCTAGGACTACACTTATTATTATTATTATCATTGTTTTTCTTTTTCTTTTTTTTCCTTTTTCTTTCATTTTCAATTTTTTTGTCGTTGTTGTTCTTTAACTTTTTAAAATGTTTTTAACTTTTTTTTAAATTTTTTATTTTATTATTTTTTTAATTTTAATTTTCATTTTTTATTATCATTATTATTTTGTAAAAAATTTTTTTCTTTTCATTCTTTCTTTATTTTCTAATTTTTTTGTTTGTTTTTTTTGTTTCTTTTGTCTTTTCATTTCTTTTCAATTTTCTTATTCCCCCTTCCTTGAATTCTACCTGCCTACTCTCATTCTCTTTAGTGACTTCTTCCCTGCCCTTCTAATATCTTTCCTCCCAAGCATCAAATAAATTTACAAGAGTAAACAGTAAGTCAGCAGTCAAACAGAACAAGAAGTAACATGAGCAGCATAAAAAAGCAAGGAAGAAAAGGACCACAAACAATGAAGGACAGCCTAAATATTCAGGAGGACCTAGAGTCAGCAGAAAAATGGTCACATATGAGACAGCAAATCCAAACAGTGAAAGAACACATTGAAAATGAATTACATAAACAGATAAAAGAAGAAGTTAAGCATCTTTATCAGGAGATAGAGATTATAAAAAAAATCAAACAATAATTCTAGAAATGAAGGAAACGATAAACCAAATTAAAAACTCAATTGAGAGTATCACTAACAGAGTGGAGCAAGTAGAAGCCAGAATGTCAGATAATGAAGACAAAATATATCATCTTAAAAAGAGCCTAGCCAACTCATAAAGGCTGGTTAAAAATCACGAGAAAAACATCCAAGATATATGGGATAACATAAAAAAACCAAACCTACGAGTCATCAGGATAGAGGAAGGTACAAATCTTCAAACCAAGGGAATGAGTAACCTGCTGAATGACATAATTATAGAAAACTTTCCAGAAATAAAAAAGGAAACGGCTATACAAATTGTAGATGCCTATAGGACACCGAGCACACAAAATCACAGTAGACCAACGCCAATACACATTGTTATGAAGATATCCAATATACAGAACAAAGAGAAAATATTAAAAGCTACAAGAGAAAGGAGGCGGATCACATTCAGGGGTAAACCAATAAGGTTAACAACGGATTTTTCATCACAGACACTGAAAGCAAGAAGGTCATGGAACAATGTATTTCAAACACTGAAAGACAATGGATGCCAACCAAGAATTCTGTATCCAGCAAAATTAAGCTTCAGGTATGACAACGAATAAAAATCTTTCATGATAAACAAAAGCTAAAATAATTTGCAGCCAGAAAACCAGCATTGCAAAGCATCTTGAGCAAAACACTACACAAGGAAGAAATGAAAAACAATAACCAAAACCATCAGGGGGAAGTGCCTCTATAAAGACAGAGGGTGGGGGAAAACTAACCTTGAAGAAACAAACTACAAGAAGATAAATAATCAAACACGGCTGGAAGTACAAACCATATATCAATAGTAACTCTAAACGTTAATGGCTTAAACTCTCCAATAAAGTGACATAGGCTGGTAACATGGATTAAAAAAACAAATCCAACAATATGCTGCCTCCTGGAGACACATCTGATTGGAAAAGACATACACAGGCTGAAGGTGAAAGGTTGGTAAAAAATATACCACACACACGGTCCTCGTAAGCAAGCAGGGGTGGCCATCCTCATATCAAATAAAGTCGACTTTAAGACTAAGTTAATCAAAAGGGATAAGGAAGGACATTATATACTGTTAAAAGGAACCATTCACCAACAAGACAAAGCAATTATCAATATTTATGCACCAAATAATGGTGCTGCAACGTTCATAAAAAAATTCTCCTCAAGTTCAAGAATCAAATAGACCACAACACAATAATTATGGGTGACTTCAACACACCTCTCTCACCATTGGACAGATCCTCCAAACAAAAGTTGAATAAAGAAACTATAGAACTCAATATCACAATCAACAACCTAGACTTAACTGACATATATAGAATATATCAACCAACATCAAGTGGATATACTTTTTTCTCAGCAGTACATGGATCCTTCTCAAAAATAGACCATATATTATGCCATAGGGCAACCCTAAGTAAATGTACAGGGGTGGAGATAATACCATGCATTTTATCTGATCATAATGGAATGAAACTAGAAATCAATGATAAAAGAAGGAAGGAAAAATCCTACATCACATGGAAAATGAACAATATGTTACTGAATGATCAATGGGTTACAGAAGACATAAAGGTGGAAATCAAAACATTCTTAGAGATAAATGAAAATACAGACACAACATATTGGAATCTATGGGACACAATGAAAGCAGTTTTAAGAGGGAAATTCATCACCTGGAGGTCATTCCTCAAAAAAAGGAAAAACCAACAAATAAATGAGCTCACACTTCATCTCAAAGCCCTAGAAAAGGAAGAACAAAACAACAGCAAATGTAGCAGAAGGCAAGAAATAATTAAAATCAGAGCAGAAATCAATGAAATTGAAACAAAAGAAACTATTGAAAAAATTAACAAAACTAGAAGTTGGTTCTTTGAAAAAATAAATAAGATCGACAGACCTTTAGCCATGCTAACGAAGAGAAGAAGAGAGAGAACTCAAATTGCGAACATACAGGAAGAAAAAGGCAATATCACAATAGACGCTACAGAAATACAGAAGACAATTAGAAATTATTTTGAAAACCTATATTCCAATAAAATAGAAGATAGTGAAGACATCGATAAATTCCTTAAGTCATATGATTTGCCCAGACTGAGTCAGGAGGATACTCACAACTTAAACAGACCAATATCAATAGATGAAATAGAAGAAGCAATCAAAAGACTTCCAACCAAGAAAAGCCCAGGACCGGATGGGTATACAGCAGAGTTTTACAAAATCTTTAAAGAAGAATTAATACCAATACTTTTCAAGTTATTTCAGGAAATAGAAAAAAAGGGAGCTCTGCCAAATTCATTCTATGAGGCCAACATCACCCTGATTCCGAAACCAGACAAAGACACCTCAAAGAAAGAAAACTACAGACCAATATCTCTAATGAACCTAGATGCAAAAATCCTCAATAAAATTCTGGCGAATCGAATACAAAGGCACATCAAAAAAATTGTGCACCATGATCAAGTAGGATTCATCCCTGGATTGCAAGGATGGTTCAATATACGGAAATCAATAAATGTTATTCACCACATCAATAGACTTAAAGATAAGAACCATATGATCATCTCAATAGACGTAGAAAAAGCATTCGACAAAGTACAGCATCCCTTTATGTTCAAAACACTAGAAAAACTAGGGATAACAGGAACTTACCTTGACATTGTAAAAGCTATCTATGCTAAGCCTCAGGCTAGCATCCTTCTCAATGGAGAAAAATTAAAGGAATTCCCCCTAAAATCTGGAACAAGACAGGGATGCCCTCTATCACCACTTCTATTCAATATAGTTCTCAAAACACTGGCCAGAGCAATTAGACAGACAAAAGAAATTAAAGGTATAAAAATAGGAAAAGAAGAACTTAAATTATCACTATTTGCGGATGACATGATTCTATACCTAGAAGACCCAAAAGGGTCTACAAAGAAACTACTAGAACTAATCAAAACTAATCAAAACAGGCGGGTGGACCAATGGTACAGAATAGAGGACACAGAGATTAATCCACAAAGCTGCAACTATCTTATATTTGATAAAGGAGCTAAAAGCATGCAATGGAGGAATGATAGCATCTTCAACAAAAGGTGTTGGGAAAACTGGAAATCCATATGCAACAAAATGAAACTGAATCCCTTTCTCTTGCCATGCACAAAAGTTAACTCATAGTGGATCAAGGAGCTAGATATCAAATCAGAGACTCTGTGTCTGATAGAAGAAAAAGTTGGCTCCGATCTACATATTGTGGGGTCAGGCTCCAAATTCCTTAATAGGACACCCATAGCACAAGAGTTAATAACAAGAATCAACAAATGGGATTTACTTAAACTGAAAAGTTTTTTCTCAGCAAGAGAAACAATAAGAGAGGTAAATAGGGAGCCTACATCCTGGGAACAAATTTTTACTCCTCACACTTCAGATAGAGCCCTAATATCCAGAGAATACAAAGAACTCAAAAAAGTAAACAATAAGAAAACAAATAACCCAATCAACAAATGGGCCAAAGACCTGAACAGACACTTCTCAGAGGAGGACATACAATCAATCAACAAGTACATGAAAAAATGCTCACCATCTCTAGCAGTCAGAGAAATGCAAATCAAAACCACCCTAAGATACCATCTCACGCCAGTAAGATTGGCAGCCACTATGAAGTCAAACAACAACAAGTGCTGGTGAGGATGTGGGGAAAAGGGTACACTTGTACATTGCTGATGGGACTGCAAACTGGTGCAGCCAATTTGGAAAGCAGTATGGAGATTCCTGGGAAAGCTTGGAATGGAACCACCATTTGACCCTGCTATTGCCCTTCTCGGACTATTCCCTGAAGACCTTAAAAGAGCGTACTACAGGGATACTGCCACATCAATGTTCATAGCAGCACAATTCACAATTGCTACAATGTGGAACCAACCCAGATGCCCTTCAATAGATGAATGGATTAAAAAAATGTGGCATTTATACACCATGGAGTATTACGCAGCACTAAAAAATGACAAAATCATGGAATTTGCAGGGAAATGGATGGCACTAGAGCAGATTATGCTTAGTGAAGCTAGCCAATCCCTAAAAAACAAATACCAAATGTCTTCTTTGATATAATGAGAGCAACTCTGAACAGAGCAGGGAGGAAGAGAAGGAAGAAAAGATCAACATTAAACAGATACATGAGGTGGGAGGGAAAGGGAGAGAAAAGGGAAATTGCATGGTAATGGAGGGAGACCCTCATTGTTATACAAAATTACACATAAGAGGTTGTGAGCGGAATGGGAAAATAAACAAGGAGAGAAAAAAAAAGAGGAAAATTCATGTTCAGAAAAAAACATTAGCTCCTTATTACTGAAGTTCTATTATGTGATAATATGCCAAAGATAATTAAAACACTATAATTTAGATTACCCCATTTTATAGTTGTGGGAAGGCAGGCCAGAAGACTTCAGTTAACCTACTGATCATCAAACTGTAGAAGTACTAGAATGAGAATCAAAAATTAAATATTGCTGGGTGTGGTGGCACACACCTGCGATCCCAGCAGCTTGGGAGGCTGAGGCAGAAGGATTGTAAGTTCAAAGTCAGTTTCAGCAAAACTGTGGTGCTAAGTAACTCAGTGAGACCCTGTCTCTTTAAATAAAATAGAAAATTGGGCTGGGGATGTGGCTTAGTGGTCCAGTGCCCCTGAGTTCAATCCCATGTACACCTACCCTCCCCAAATAAATAAATAAATAATATTTCTTATTTTATGCTTATACTCTTAATTACTCTCTGCTGTCAACACACAAATGTGGGCACACAGTCACTCACAGATACACACCACCTATATTCATACACACAAGTACGCTCACATGTATAGACAAAGTGTAAGAAAAAGTATAAATAGTATTCAAAGAGAAGATAATGGGAGCTAGTACAAAAGGAAAGTGAATTTCTAGATTGATGATCAGAGGTCTGTTTTAATTTCAGTATATACAAATACTATAACAAGTATACTTTGGCCAAAGGACTCATTGGAAACAGTCCAAACTTTTTTTATTTTTAATTGAGTTTTTAAAGGTACCATCCACGTGGTTTGGGAATAAAAAACAACATTGTTGATGAGCCCCTGAACTGCTTACAGAACTTTACTATTGGGAATTGTGTTCCTTTCAACATTGGTGAGCTTGTATCACTATAGTATACTGATTTTAGGTTTTTTGGATAAATACCAAGGAATAGAATACCTAAGTTATATGGTGACTCCATTTTGTAGTTTTTTGAGTAGTCTCCATACTGTTTCCATAATGGTGTACTAATTTGCAGTCTCCCCAACAGTGTATAGGTACAGTTTCTTCTCTACATCATCACCAACATTTGTTATTATTTCTATTCTTGATATTTCCACTTTGACTGGAGCAAGGTGAAATGTACCTTTGGATTGCATTTCCCTAATTACCAGAGATGTTGAACGTATTTTATATATTTGTTGGCCATTTGTATTTCTTCCTTAGGGAAGTGTCTTTAATTCTTTTGCCTATTTATTAATTTTTTGACGTTTTTGTTTTGAGTGTTTTTAAAAATATATTCTGAACCTTAATCTCCTGAGTATCAGGTGGCAAAAATCTTTTCCCCTCCTGTAAACTCTTCCTTCATATTCTTGTTTCTTTTGCTATGAGGAAGATTTTTAATTTGATGCCACTCCATTTATTGATTCTTGGCGTTATTTCTCTTGCTTAAGAAGAAGTCTTATTATGGAGGTTGATGCCTGTTCCAATGTAGTGAAGGGTTGGGCCTAGTAGATGCATGGTTTCCTCTAGTAGTTGTATAGTTTCTGGTCTAATTCCTACATCTTTGATCCACTTTGAGTTGAGTTGACTTCTGTGCAAGTTGAAAAATAGTGATCAAGTTTCATTATTCTGTATATGGATACCTTTTTCTCCTAGCACAATTCATTTGATAGGCTATCTTTTTTACAATGAATGTTTTGGACAATTTTGTCAAGTGTCAGAAGACTGTTCCTATAAGGAGGTGTGTCTCTGTGTCTCCTACTCCATTGGTCTTTATGTCTCTTTGGTGCCCATATCATGCTTTTTTTGTTACTATATGTCTATACTATAAGTTGAGATCAGATACTGTGATGCTTCTAGCATTGCTCTTTTTGTTTAGGATTATTTTGGTTATTCTGGGTCTCTTACTCTTTCAAATAAATTTTAGAACTATTTTCCTTAAGTTCTTTGAAGAATGTCATTGGTATTTTTATGGGGATTGCATTAGGTAAGTAAATCCTTGTGGTAGTTTGACCATTATGGTTATATGAATTCTGTCTGTCCAAGAACATGGGAGATCTTTTGATCTTCTGAGGTCTTCAGTTTCTTTCTTCAGTGTTCTTTAGTTTGCATTGTAGAGATCTTCTACCTCCTTGGTTAGATTTATTCTTAATCATTTTTTGAAGTTATTGCAAATGGGATAGTTTTCCTAACATGTTTTCAGCAAGTTCACTATTGGGTAAAGGAAAGTGATTGATTTATGTATGTTGGTTGTTTATCCTGCTACTTTGTTAAATTTGTTAGTTCTAGAAGTCTTCTCATGGAGTGTTTTGGGTATCCCATACATAGGATCATGTCATCAGCAAACAGAAATAATTTGACTTCTTTTTTCCTATTTATATCCCTTTAATTTTCTTCTGTTGCCTGATTTCTCTGGCTCGAGTTTCAAGGACTGTGTTGACTAGGAGATATAAGAGTAGACATCCTTGTTTTGTTCTTCTTTTAGAGAAAATGCTTTCAGTTTTTCTCGGTTCAGCATGACGTTGGTCTTGGGTTTGTCACATATAGCCATGACAATGTTATAGCCTTCCATTTCTGGTTTCTGTAGTGTTTTAAATGTGAATGGTTGCTGTACTTTGTCATATCCTTTTTCTACATCTATTGAGATAATCATGTTATTCTTGTCCTTAACTCTATTTATCTGGTGAGTTACCTTCACCTTTATTAATATGTATATGTTGAACCAATTTTGCATCTGTGAAATGAAAAGCACTTGATCATGGTGCACTATTTTCTTAATGTGTTTTTAAGTGTGGTTTGCAAATATGTTAATAAGAATTTTTGCATTTATGTTCATAATGCCCACCAACAGATAAATGGATAAAGGAAATGTGGTATATATAAACAATGGAGTTTTATTCAGACAAGAATGCATTTACTGGTAAATGGGTGGAACTGGAGAAAATCATACTAAGTGAAATAAGCCAGACATGGAAATTCAAGGGTTTCATGTTTGCTCTCTTATGCAGAAGCTTGACCAAAATAAGGGAAAGATAGAGGGGAGATCAGTGGAATAGAGGAAGGGAATTGACGGGGAGGGAGGAAAGATTGGTAAATGGAGGAAGGGTAAAAGGAAACAATCTATTTTATGTATCAATCATGTATTAATTAATTATTATTAACCACAGTAAATTTCACCTTTATGTATATCTACAGTTAAAAAGAAACTTTTAAAAAAAGAAGACCAGAAGAACATTTCCCCTATACTCAATTATTAATTAATTAAGTCAAACCTATTATTTCTCTTAGCATAGAGTAGGTATTTAATAAATGTGTAAACTTGATAGTATATTATGCTACTCTTTTGTGGTAAAAAGAAATATTTACTAAGATAAGAAGATCATAGTGTACAATAAAATATTTATTTCATGAGATTTTAAGGTATAATTTCTAATGATGTTTCATTTTGTAGCATTATGAGTAGAAAAATTAATAGACTTTTATTTTAGTTATCCGGTAAGTACCAAATTTTAGCCAATAGTCCTAAAATTATCATAATAGCATGTTCCACTTTAGATTGTTTGTGAGCAAAAATAACTACAAAATCCTTTCAAGAAGAGTCATTATATTCTATTTTCTCACGAAGGACTCCTGTAAGAATGTTAAGCTCTTCTTAGAATATTGTTTAAAAATAATATTAAAGAAAAAAATTTGATACTTATATTCCAAAATTGACTAAGGTTTTTTTGCATGCTTAAAATATTTCAGGTGGAAAGTATCTTAAATGGAATTTTATCAAGACACAGTGGTTTCATTAACATTGATAAAAAATAAAAATAAGAGGAGAGCTTGCTTTAGAGAGATTCAGAATCAGTATTGCTTAGTGGCAACTGCTCAGTGGCTTGCAGAAAATAAATTTATCTTGTTTTGAAAAAACAGTAAATACATAATAGAATATATGGTTAAGCTTGTTTCTAAAGTAAGATAATAGTGGCTGCCTAGCTGAAAAAATATAAAGGAAGTAAATATTCAGCTCAGATATGCTGTATTATTAATACACTTCCTTTTATTTTTTTTTCTAAATTTTTAGTGTCTGTGGTTGAGGAGAGGTGTGCTAGTGACTTTGGCAGTCAGCCGCTGGCTTGAAGAATGAAATTACCTTGATTCAGAATATGATTTTCTCACTTATGTCGCTTGTAGTGCAAATAAGTTGCATTCTCATTTAAGCTTTAATATTTTTATATGAAATATATTTTAAAAAACGCTTTAGGAATTCAACATTTTCCCCTGTTCTTTTGTTATTCTCAAGTCATCAAAATTTTTTTTAAATTTTTTTTTCCAGGCAAGTCAACATAAATTACAGAAGCTGCAATGTATTTCATTTACATGTATTTTAACAGCAAAAATCTATTGAGTTTCAATGACATGCAAGGTATTATGTAAACTAGAAATTGAAGATATATTCAAAATTTTTCCACAAAGGGTGTTTAACCTCATCAGGAAAAAGGAATTGTGAGGCAAAAGATAAATTGTACTTCCAGACAGTGAGCACCTTAGACCCAAGTTGCACAGGAGTTTCTGACTTCTGCTCTGGGGAAGTGAGACTTTTCCACTGTGATGGAGAGGGCTCTTACAGTCTCCAAACAAGGGCCCTCACCCAAGTTCTTATTTGATAAGAATAGCTATCCTGTCTCTTGCACACTCACTTTTTAAAATTTCTCTTAGAACTTTATTTTGGCATCTTGGACACCTTCCAAGGAATCAATATTTGCTCATGAAAGCCTTGGCTTTCCTCTTGACAGTGCATTTAAATGCAAGTTTAGATTATAATCCAAATTATATTATCATATTACTTTGGCTTCTGAATGTGATTTAGAATAAGAATATATTAGAAGAAAGGATAATTATGCTTAAAGGACCAATTAAACTTTAAAAATTAAAATTTGGTATAGGTACACAATCCTATGTAATCTCCTAGCTACTCCTAACAATAAGATATTTAAAAGACGGGGGCCAAGTAAAATGCACCATGAGAATGAAAACAATCAGCAATTATTTCATATTAAGAAAAGTTCATATAAGTCAATCTAAAGCTTTCTTACTGCTGTGGAAAGGGCCCACCTACCTTTTTCACTGAAGCAAAGAGGAAGTTCTGAATGGAAAGCACCAGACTGCATCATCATGTTCATGCCAAATGTTCCTATTTCTCTGGGAAATCTTTGTGGTCCCATGAGTGTTACCAGAGAACATGTTACCTCTTTTACTACCTTTTAAGGATTACCCTCATTACTTGGAGGGAGATGACAAGATTCTTGTGCTTTGTTGCATCTTTTATTTTTCTTTTTTAATTGAGGGATTAGTAGAACACTTGGGAACCAATCCGTAAGAAAATATGGAGAACAAAGAAAAGAGGAATCTTATTAATATTGGGGGAAAATGGCTTGGGCAATTTTTTTTTTTTTTTTTTTTTTGATGCTGGGGGTTGAACCCAGGGCCTTGTGCATGCGAGGCAAGCACTCTACCAACTGAGCTATGGAAAAATTCTATATAAAGAAATTCATTATAAACACTTAAACAAACATACACATGTACATACACACATTGACATACACACAGACACACACAGTTTTAAGGGCAAGGACAGTCACATTGACCTCAGAAGTTTTGGAACACTGAGGGCTGAGGTTGAGAGAATAGCTCAATGATACCTTCAGATGGGGGTTTCCTCTTTCCTGATTGCCATCCTTCCAAGCAAATTTGGAATATTTGTACTCATAAAACAGAACCAGTGAACTCCTCTGATATTTAAAAATGACATTTACAATTTGTCAAAGTCTCCACCATTTATGTTGTCCTCCATGTGAATTAATTCAAAATAACAGAGTCACAAAACATTGTGTCTTTTGTCCTCAGACTGGTTGTTTTATATTACTTTAGTGATTTGAAGGAAAACATAATTGTTTGAAACTGTATGGTTTATCTATTTATCTGATAGACTCTCTGTGCCCTGCTTTCTATTATTATGGTGGGTTCTGATTCCCTCACATATTCACATGTTGGTTAGCAATCACACACGCACACACACACTCCCTTTCTGTGAATGGTGGTTGACTCAAAGGTCTAGATCCCACAAGAGCTGAGATCTCCCCTTGTTCCTTGGACTGTCTTTCTGAGATAAAGTCTGTGTTGACAGTGGAGCTGCAGGTTGGTTGTGGTGACCAATCACACCCAGCACTGTGGAACAACATCAGGAATTAATTCAGCCTGGATGGCAACCTACTGCTTCCCCCACCCCCCCACCACCACTCAATGCTAAAGTTTTGAACCCAGGACCTTGGGCATGCTGTCATTGCTACTTTTAATTCAGTCCTTTGACACATTGCACTGTTTCCTTTCCTTTATTCCACCGTCTCCTCCTGTGTTCCTGGCTGGTATTTCTGAGTTTCGATTAAGAATGGATTTTAATTAGTCATTGAGTCGCGGCCAAGGACTCAGCAGCCTCCCCCAGGAGCCCCCTCTTCCCATCACTCTGCCCACCCCTCTTCCCCTCTTCCCTCCCTCCTCCCCCATCTTCCCCCCCCCTCCCTTGGCAGACCCCATTTCCACCAAGGAAAAGGAATCCTATGTATATCCACTATCCAGAACCTCCACTCTTTCGACTCCTTTGCTGATGTGCTGATGCAAGTAAGGGTGATGACCTGCTTCCTGCTGGCACTAAGGATTATTTCCATATAAGAATTCAACAGAGAAATGGCAGGAAGACACTTACTACTGTCCAAGGGATCGCTGATGATTACAATAAAAAGAAACTAGTGAAGGTGTTTAAGAAGAAATTTGCCTGCAGTGGTCCTGTAATTGAGCATCCAAATATGGAGAAGTCATTCAGCTACAGGGCGACCAGCGCAAGAACTTATGCCAGTTCCTGGTAGAGATTGGACTGGCTAAGGACCATCAGTGCTTGGGTTTTAAGTGCTTGTGGCTCACAGAAGCTTAAGTGAGGATTTCCTTGCCATGAATAGAATTTCCCTTCTGTCCCTTGTCACAAGTTTAAAAACCTCACAGCTGGTATCATGTAACCATTTGGGGTCCACTTTTAACTTGGACTAGTGTAACTCCTTCATGCAATAAACTGAAAAGAGCCATGCTGTCGAGTCTTGAAGTCCCTCATTTCAACAGAGGTCAAGAAGTAGGTGCCTGGCAGTGTCCCCTGTGAAACAAAGCAATAACGTGATGTTTCAGCAAAGCCCAGAGCCCCAAGTTCAGATGGCTGTGACCAGAAGCTTCTCAGCTCTCCCTCTGCTGAGACCCCTGCCCTCAGAGTGTCATGACCTGATCAAGAGGAATGGGGTAAGGCAGCAAGCTGTACCACTAGAAGGGGGTCTTTGGTAGTTTTTTTGTTTGTTTGTTTGTTTCGTTTTGTTTTTAAAAAGAATCCCTGGTGTCTAACCTGACCAGGTGGGCAGAGCTCAGAGGCCACCTTCTTTCCAGTGAGGTGATGGGATATCTGGCTTAACACCAAGGTCTTCTTTTTGACTAGACATATTCTAGCTAAGGGGTGTCCAAAACAACAGAATGTGAGGCCAGCTTAATATCACTTAAACTTTTGACAAGGGAACAAACACCAAATTGATGTTATCAGTCCTGTAGCTAGCTGTCGAGCTTACAAGTCACTAGCAACAGCTGCCCCGTGCCATGTGAAGTGATAAACTGGTTTTTGGTTTTCTTTTTCCCTTCCAGTTTTAATGTTATGTAATGTATTTAAACCCTTATTTAAATAAAACTTGTTTTCAGAAATAATAAAAAAAGAAAAAAAAAGAATGGATTTTAATTACTATAATTCTCTTATCTTAAATGTTGATGCGATAGTCATGAGAAAGTAGGAAGAATGTGATGGTCCTGGAGAAGTAGAAAGAGTATTTCTTCTTCCACAGGTTTGGTACTTTGGTATGAATTTTAT
Source organism: Spermophilus citellus (assembly GCF_964194105.1). Classification (NCBI taxonomy): domain Eukaryota; kingdom Metazoa; phylum Chordata; class Mammalia; order Rodentia; family Sciuridae; genus Spermophilus; species Spermophilus citellus. Next base: position 77,253,665 of record NC_138195.1, on the reverse strand, counting down.
ATTTCTCTTATGTACAAGGTACAGAGAGAAATAATTCTGCTATTTTAATCCATCCAAAGCTATGAAAGACAATATAAAATCTGTGGAGAATTACAGATTGCCCTATGTGAATATTTTGATCACTGGAAACTTTTAGCATCTTCAGCTTTGATGAAAGAAGTTATTATTATAAGCATAATTGGGCAGAGTCAGAGGTTAGGTCTGGCGCAAGAGGCAGTTATACCTGTGTATGACATTAAAGCTGACAGTAAATTATAGTCCACACATCCTTGATTTCTTTTGCTCTAAAAAGAGCTCTTTCACCCTCATCCTTCTGGCCTCCTGCCACTGCCTCCCTTTACCCTCCAAAGCATCTCCTTTCTCCAAGGCTTCATCCACAGGATGCAGTGTGTCTGGGAGGTCCGTCGGTGGTACTACACTGGAGTCTACTGGTTAACTTAAAACCACAGGCAGCCTGTTATGTTTGCCTCACAGAGCGTAGAACCCAGGAAGCTGCTGAAATGATCAGAGGTGGAAAATAGCTATGGAGGAGGAAACAGGAAATGGTGATCAAGCCAGTGTTTTGGCACTGGAGTAGTCACAATTCAAACCCTGACTCTACCACTCCTAGCCTAGGAGATATTTAGCTTCCCACTTCTGAAGTGAGAAATGTATTATCATTGTGTCACCTTCTTTTGTGAAAATCAAGGTACATGAAATAGTAGAATACGTGGCAAAATTTTGTCTATCTCTACATCTGTCATTTTATGTCTCATCTGTCATCTATGTTATGTCTATCACATATCTATTCAGCTGTTATCTGTCTAATCATCCACCTCTTTCCAGACATGCCCACAGAAAATTCAATGTTCAGGAGCATTGCAAAATATCAAAGCAGAAGGAAAGGTGTGATTTAAATTTCTCTGTTTACTTGTTTTTCACTTTTCACTGAGGAGAAAAACAACCACTGAATGATGATGCACTGAAGTCCAATCCTTCTCCCTGGGGTGAAAGGTGACACTATAGACTTTCTAAAATCCATCATTTTTTTTGTTTTGATTATTTATTCAATAAACATTTTCTATTGAATTATGCATCTTGTTTCCTTCATCGGCTATTTGTCTATAAAAGCTATTGTTAGATTTGATTATAGTTACCTTCTAATAGCTGTGTTACAGCATTAATTGATATCACATCAAACAACTAACAATATTTTTCTGTATAAAACTCATCACACATGGCCTATGGTTAGATTATGGTTGTTTTTCTCTTCTCTGGCTATTATTATCATTTTTCTTTCTAACACATTTGAGAGGGCTTTTAAATAACCTAAATGCCCTTAAATTATTTCCTGTTAACAATAGACATATTCTTTCTTTCTGGTCCACAGCTTTCTGCGTCTCAAAGGGTGCTGATTAGTCTGCTCCCTTTTACTAAGAGCCTCTACCAGTAGTGGGGTGAATCTGTCCAGAGGTCTCCTTTTTTATCATTGTCAAGCTAAAAATAACTTTTCCATTTTTAAAAGGTTATAAACAAAATGGAAAACAACACAGGACAGGAACCATATATGGCCTGGAAAACATAAAATATTTATTAAAGAAAAAAGTTTGCCAACTGTTGGCCTATATTCCATTTTGAACCTTTTCATTCAAAGGAAGCAGGAGAAAAAGTGGAATTTGCAGAGTCTTGGTTCTGTTTTGTGCTGTTCTTTAGATGGACTGGCCCCTTGCTACAAACTGGGACTCTCCGGGTTTGTCATTCCTTTGTATATTTAGGCCATCTGCATCTGGCTGTTGTCCTATTGGAGTCAGATTCATGTTAAAGGAACAGCAAGGTGTAAAAAAAGGTGTAGGACTAAAGTAAAGGTGGCTGGATTTCTCATTCCATCTCCATTCATCCTGTAACCCTGCTTGTGTCCTTCAACACCTCTTGTCCTTAGATTGATCGGCTGTAAAATGGAAATGTTGTCTGGATGGCATTCCAAGTCCCTCACAGCTCTATCAGTCTAAATTAAATCCGAAAAATGAAGCATATTGGAATTTCTCAGAGGCTAAAACAACTCTGTTGCCGTACCAGCTGTGATCTAAGAATTCTTGAGTCTCCTCTAGTAACTATAGGGATTGCCATTGTCACACAATTTTAATCCTAGATAATATTTTTTAATAGAACTGTAACCTCTCGGTAACTTCCTTTCATGGTCCCGGTTCTACTCTCTTGGGTCACAGACAATTAGAATAATCCTGCAGATATTAGAATTCAGCTCATGTGTTCGAACAGACCTTTTTCCTACATGTGAAGCAACTTTTAATTTCTTTGACCCCTTTGATAAAAATTTGGTGGAGAGACATCCCCACCACTCTGATCTAGATACACTGTGGAATATGTCAATATCTTGAAAAGTACCTCTGAAGTCACTAATCCAGGCTAAATCCAAAAGGACCTCTGGCACCTGAGCAGCATTTTAATTGAATAGAATGGCCAGGAGACATTGCTTCCAGTTTACTTCTGTAAGAACATATTCTTCTACAAAGTTTGCCTGTTGATTCTCAGCCTGTCACGGCACTACCAGCATTCCTGACACTTAACATATTTTGTCATAACTTAAGACCCTGGAACAGAACAAAGGAAACTGAGAATTCATTTAATCCAGTCCTAGACAGGCAGTTGTTTGTTCTGTAAAGATTTCCAAAAACTCTATGATGTCTATAACATTGATAATATCAATATTTGATGTTTTCAAATGATGCTTTTGATGTAAAATTTTTTAAAGAAAAAAATGAATTATAAATATTAAAATAAAAAATGTAGCAGAATGGAGTAGTTTCTATTACAATTTCAAATTTTCTTGCTTGCTATTATGAATTTATATTTGTTGATATCATGTTTTGATGGATGGGGATTTCTTATTATCACTATTATATAATACCTCATTTCTAGTTCCTATTTTTTTCTGCTCTTTTCCTAATGGGGTTAATAAGATAATATTAAATAATTATCTAATATTTCTACTATTATGGTTATATATATTACTCCCTGCTTAGCCAAATAATAAACTATGATCATGTTTCTTTCATTGCCATTGGAATAGTTTTTAACATACCCATGACAAATTATTTCCATCATTACTATTACAATTCTGGAAATCATGAATTCATTTTTTATATAGCCAGAAAGCTCCCTGTTAACGTCTCCACTTTTTATCCAAATACTGGAATTTCCACAAATAACTTTTTAGACCTTACATCTCTTTTATCTTCTGATTTTTGGATTCTCTTTCTCTTTTTATTACGTTAGCTCATTTTGATGTGATTCCTCCTCAGGAGTAGTTCTTTGATAAAGATACATAGAAAAAAAACAAGCAAAACAAAAAAAGAAAAAGAAAAAAGAGTACCTATAGTTAAAAAATATATCTTCCATCTTTCCATTTCATGACATTTGCCTGAGTATATGATTATATGTTGAAATTAATTTCCCCACCTAAAATTTTAAAGACATTGTTATCAACAGCGGCTCCTGTCAGGGAAGGACAGGACCCCCCTCTGATTCCTGTGGTGTTCTAGCTCTTTCAAATCGTGGAATAACTTTCACTTATCCTAAGCATTCTAACATTCTAGAAATATGCGCCTCGGTTTGGTTAGTATCCCCATCATTCACTATCATGAACACTCAGTGGACTTTTCCGATCCATATTTCAATGTCAATTTTGAAATGCTTGCTTTTAAACAAGACCTCCCTGAAGGAGGTCTGTGACTGTTCTAGTCCTCCTCTCTGAAATCCTGCCATCAGTTTCTCACACTTGGCCCTTGCTCCTTGCTCTGCTCATGGGCAGTGGCAAGCAGCTATGTCTTGTCTTGCTCTTTCCCTTTTAGCTCTTAATGGCTTGCTCTTCCTAAGCACTTTTTTTTCTTTTTTAATGCTACATGTCGTGTAAGGAGCTAGATGATGGTTTAATATTTAAACACTTGTGGCTCCATTACTGCAAGTTCTTGAGTATGTTATGTCATTATTTTGTTAATTTTTAACCTCCAAATCTCCCCTGTGAACTACTTGCAGTGTTGTATCCCCAGAGAACATTTACATATTTCAAGAACATTTACATATTTTGGAAGTCCCTGACGTCTTCCTCTTGCTCTTGTTACTTGCATTTTGTTTTCAAAAGGATGTTAAATGGTTTAAAAAATGCAGAAATTACTGAAAATAATAATGTTAGATCAGAATCTTCGTTTAATAAGAAATATAATGTTTTTAGAGAACTTTTCCTTGAACATATCCTCAGATATTTCCCTAAAGAATAAATAATTACAGTTATCTCAAACTCCCCCAGAAAAGAGGACTGTAGCCATTGCAGAGTGCTTAAAATTTTCATTAGAGGACAAGGTAAATGGGTTTTAAATATTTTAAAACACTCAAATTAGATAACTAAATTTTTACTTCTTTTTGGTGACCGTAATCCATTTGTGCTACATTAAGAGGAGAAAGTTAAAACCATTCATACTTACACTGAGCCAACGGCTGTCATACGGTTCCTGCAACACTATGTCAACACTGTTAAACATGCCCATGTACAGAAGACATTTGTGTCATTTATCTTGGGAGAGGGCTAATAAGACTGTAAGCTGATCTGGTTTTCACTTTAAAGATAATTTAACTGCATTTTAAAAATCTGCTTATTAAAGTATACTCTACATACAATAAATTTACCAGTTTTAAGTGCATACTTCAATACATTTTGACAAATGCATGTGGTTATGTAAGGACCACTGAAATGAAGATAAAGAATATCACCATCACTTTAGAGAGTTCACTTAGTTCCTTCTCAGTCAGTGCTTCCCCTCTGCCCCCAGCCTCTGGAAATCATCTCTCTGCTGTCTGGAACCAATTACGTCTTTTCTAGAAGTCCATATAAATTAAATCTGTCAGTATAAAATATTTTGTATCCAGTTTTTCTCCTTTAGCATAAAGCTTTTGAGATTCATCCATGTCATTTCATATAAAAGCAGTTAGTTCCTTTTTATCTCCTACTAATGTTCCTCAATTTATTTTTCTATTAACTAAGTTGAAAGATATTTTGTTTTGTTTCCAGTTTGGGGCCAGCATAAATAGAATTATTATTAGCACCCACATATAATTCTCTGTGTGAAGACAATTTTTTTGGCATTGTTGTTTTGATTACTTATATTGGTACCTAGGAGCATAATTATTGGACCATGCAATATGTAAGTTTCAACTGTATAAAAAACTATAAAACTACTTTCCAAAGTGGATATACTATTTTGACTTTCTATCAAGGTGTATGAGAGTTCCATTTACTCTACTTTGTCATCTACATTGATATTGTCAGTCTTTTAAATTTTACTGATTCTGCTGAGGGTACAGTAGGATCTCATTATGGTTTACATGTGATTTCACTAAGGCAAATAATGTTGTGCACCTATGCTGTGCCCATTTTTCATTTCCATACTTTCTTTGGTGGATTATCTGTTTAAACATTTTGTACATTTTAATTTGAAATGGATAATAGACCTAAGTATAAAAACTAAAGTTCTTAAACTTCTAGAAAAATACACAGGAGAATATATTTGTGACTTGGGTCAGGTGAAGATTTCTTAAGACATAAGAACTGAATTATAAAAAGTATGCTAGATAAGACTTTATCAAGATTGTTAATGCTTTGTCAAAACTATTATTTATTTGAAGTTATTTTTAAGGAAATTAAGTGCTAAGTCATTGTTGTGAGTTAGTCATGAATATAGACCAAAAATGTGTATGTCTTTCCATAATGATACTTGAACCAGTATCCATTGAATGCTTGAGTCACCTGGAAGTCATAAGTCAGGCAAACACAAATTCTTTTATTCTAATCTTAATTTCTAATATCTAAGACACTCACTTTACACAATTTCATATGTATATGTGTAGATATATATACACACAGACACACATATATCTACACACATACGTATTACTTATGTATAAGTCTCTATATGAATATAGACTATTTTGTTATTGATGTTTTATTTTCTTATATTGTTACCCATCAGCATAATTATTGGTTCATGCAATAAATAATATCAACTATATAAGGAACATAAACTTCTCATAATACATGAATTTATACACAGAATATATATACTATATATAATATTGTAATTTATATTTCATACAATATTGTATAATTTTTATATATATATATATACATATATATATATATATATATATGTATATATATATATATCATGGCAGAAGAGTTGGTGGTAGGAAGACATTCACATGATTATCAGAAAGCAGAGAGAGAGAGAGAGTCTACTCGCCAGGTACTAAAATATATACCCCAAAGGCATGTCTCAGTGACCACCTAAACTGCCTGCAATTACCACTCAGTTAATCCCCACCAGGGTATTATTTCACTGATAGGATTAAGACTCTCCTAACCCAATCATTTCAACTAACGTCCTCACCTTGTGTCACACACAAGCATTTGGGCAACATCTAATATCTAAACCATAACTTTCCACCCGTGGCCCCCAAAAGCTCACGCTCGCCTCACAATGCAAAATGTATTAAGTCCATTTCTAAGAGTCTTTATAGTCTTGATAGTTCCAAGATTGTCTAAAAGTTCACGTGCAACATGAACTTTCCTAGTGAGTTTGGGCAAAAATCAAAATTAATTTATATGTATCCAATATAAAATGGCAAAGAGTAAACATTTCCATTCAGAAAAATAGAAGCATAGAAAAAAGGGATAAAACCAGAGTAAGGCCAAAATCTAGCTGAGAAAACAAGTCCTATAGCTCTATATTCATCTTCTGGGGCTCATGACATGATGACGTTCTGTCCAGAGGGCTTGTGTAGCTCCACCCCTGTGCTCTTGTTGGATGTAGCCCAAGCAGCCTTTCTGTTGGTATGTCTCTGCTTGACTCCTGCAGCTCTCCTAGGAAGATGTAAGTGGAATTTCTTAATCTCCATTGCAGCTTTAGCTTCTTCCTCACATATTCAAGCATCACCCTTTCAGGAGCTGCCTGTAGGGACTTCAGCCCTGGGGCACTTTTACTGGCCTTCCAAGTCTTCCATTGAAACATCAGTGGAAGGCTTCATTATACCCAGCATCATGCATTCCTGCAGCAAGATCACTGTGTGGTTGACATCAAAGTCTGCGACCATTTGGAGCAACAGCCAAGCCCCCAGGGACACTGACTGCCACAACTTCTGAGTGTCTGTGTGGCTGAGCATGGTGAGTCAACTTCCTAGGCTACCCTGTGCAAGCAGGGTTCCACTCCAGGTTCTCAAAAGAATCTACTCCCTTGAGCCTGAGATGGGTGTGGTCTTATCAATTCCTGAGATGCCCTCAAGACATATTTTTTATTGTCTCTAGGCAGTCTCTGGTATTTTTTTTTTTTTTTTTAGTGGCAGTAATGTCTTTAACAACTACAACTTCCTTAGTTCTTGTTTTACTTCCAACTTTCAAGTGCAAGTTTTTCAAATATTTCTGGTCGTCTTTCTGCTCCTGAATATCATAATAAACTTGGCTAAAAGCTGCCAGCAAAGCTATTACCCGAATGCTATGCTGCCTAGGAATTTCTTCCATCAGATTAAGAAGTCCATTATTTTTAAAATCAGTCTCACAGAAAATCTCAGGACATGGGGAAAAATGTAGATAATTTCTTAACCATAAAATAACACAAATGGCTTCTAATCCAATCTTCAATACAGTCCTCCTTTTTCAATAGAGTCCTTCTTCTCCTCTGAAACCTTACTGAAGGGAAAGCAAGGAACTAGAGACAGGTAAGCAAGAAATGAAACACAGAGACCAGACAGAGATACAAAGGAGAGTTTGTTTGTCAGAGCTGACAAATAAAGGCCATCTCTCTATAGTGGAGAGAGGCAAAACAGGCTTAGGTTCTGGGACTTTCATGGGGCAGGCTTAGGAATCAGAGCTGGTGGGTCCTAATACTGTGGTTAGGGGTTGGGTTGTTATGAGGGAGTGGTGAGCCTTTCTCAGAAACACCCTTGGGTTGGAAAGCTGTCACTTAAGATGGCCATCCAGATGCTAAGCAAGGACCTTATATTCCCCCCCTCCCCCTTTTTTGTTTTCTATTGGGCTGCTTAGGGAACAGGGAGGTCAATCTTCTGTAATTGCTTCTTGCTGGGAAGGGGTAGAGTTTGAGTCCCTCTTTAGGGTGTGGGATGTCATTGGAATGATGAAGGAGGTTGAGTGGTTTTGGAATCCTGTTCCTGGCAGGCCCAATTTTGGTGCGGTATTAGTATTCCTGTAACAAAAGCTGGTTTATAGTTTGTTTAGAGATTTTTTGGATCTGGTCTTGAACAAATCTAATGATGCAGGGGGCAAGCATTAACAGAAGGCCTATGACAAGGAGAGGGGTCAGGAAAGTAAGTGCCCACTAGAGAAGAGGGTTACTTAGCTCTCATCCTTTAGCAGAAGAGAGCTATTGTTTTCAACTCCAATGGAGTTGTTTATCTTGTCCTTTACTATACCAGATTGATTGACATAAAAATAGCATTCTTCCTGTAGATACAAAGTCTGCCTTTTTCAGCCTTAAGACAGGCCCCTTCTATTCTGCAGAATTACAGCAGCTAAAGAATATAGCTGGGATTGTATGATTAATATGGTTGGAGCAAGTTGCTATAAATCTTCTAGAGATTAGAATGATAATTCTTGATAATAGTACCCCTGGGAGGTGAGTGAAGAATGAGGGAGGAGGGCAAAAATGAAAAAGGGAAGGATGGTACTCATGGTTCTGCAGTGTCCTCGTTGCCCTTAGAGACTGAAGAAAGATTGGGGGTTCTGGTCTTGGAGAAACATAGATTGAGAGGGCCTGTGGGTGTCACTGTATAAAAGGGAGAAGAAAACCATCTTAAATGGGATTTATGAACCCAATGTGGGATGCCCTCAATCTGGGCCACTGAGAGAGTGGTAAGAATGACCCAATAGTGTCCATTCCATTTTGCAAAAAGTTAAGAGGAGGAGAGGGGCCTGTAGTAGGGGGTTTAAAAAGTACCAGGTCACCAGGAGACAGAGTGGGAGAAGGGAAGAGGCAGAACTCGGCTTTGCCAGAACAGAATCACTGTATTGCCAAAGAAGGTTCCTAATATATGCAAGAAGGGGGCAAAAAAGATGAGAAGCACGGGGTAGTGGAGAAACAGAGGGTGATGAGCTGAGCATGAAGATAGGCTGTCCATATAGACACTCAAAAGGGGAGATGTTCAATGACCTAAGAAGAGCCGAGGGAAGGACTTTAGTCCATTCTAAATGTAATTCAAGGGATAGTTTAGGGAGAATATTCTTCAAGGTCTGGTTGGTATGTTCCATGTTTCCAGAAGACTGGGGATGGTAAGGGATATGAAAATGCCTGGAGATGTTGAGTGCCTTAGCGAAAGACTGTGAAACACAGGAAGTAAAATCAAAACCAGTGTCAGACTGCAGTGAGAAGGGAGGCCGAATCTGGGAAGACTGTGTTCAACGAGGATGCTGGCCACCATGGGGGCATATTTATTGGTGGTAGTAAAAGCCTCAACCCATCCCAAGAAGGTGTCAATGAGTAACAAGAGGAATTTGCACCACTTGACTGTGGGCATACAGGTGAAATCCAGCTGCCTATCAGAGCAAGGGAAATGTCCTCTTGGTGTTAGGGTGAAAGAGGTTGTGAAGAAAGGTAAGCAACTGTTGAGTGTCAGGTATGGATGAGTCCATCAGGGGACTAGCAAGACAGAGGACCACAGGTGGAGTAGACTGTCAGAGGGCGATGGCCCTCGCCTCAGAGTCTGCCTTGTTGTTGCCAAGTATCACAAAGAAGGTTTCTGTCTGATGGGATTTACAAGGTGAGAATCCAAAGGCAGTGGGGAAATTTGAGGCCTGAAGGAGATCAGAGATAAAGGGGGCATTTATAATTTAGGTTTCCTTGGTGGTAAGGAATGCATGCTCCTTCCCAATAGCAGAGTGGGAGAGAAGTATATGGAAAGCATATTTTGAGTCAGTGTAGACATTGAGGGAGGCTCCCTTTGCCAAAGTGAAGGCTCTGATGAAGGCAACCAGTTCAGCCTGCTGATTGGATGTATTACTAGGGAGGGGAGCCACTTCCATAACTGAGATTAAAGAGACTATAGCTTACCGTGTCTAATGAGCTCCCTTCTGAAGGAAGGAGGAGCCATCTGTGAACCATGTATATGTTGTCTGGAACAAGGGGGCCTCCTGTATGTGTGAGGGATGTGGAAGAAGCTCCTCCAGAGTTTCAATGCATGAATGGGTAAGAGGAGAAGAGGTGGAAGAGTCCTGAGGAGTGGGGAGGAAAGTAAGACTGGGATCTTCCTCCAGGGAAACCTATAGAGATAAAAGGCAACAGTGGGGTAAGGGATATAAGCCCTTGTAGGTAAGGAAGATATGAGGGCTGTCTCAGAACCCTTGGGGGAGAACTCTCCACATCAGCTGAGGGGAGTTACAAGACTCAGGGTCTGTCCATGTAGAGGCAAAAATGTCTTGAGAGTCAGAATGGAGGGGAATAGAGAAGAAGGCATCTTTCAGGTCTAGTATCGAGAAGTAAGAGGTTCCAGAAGGAGTGGTGGAGAAAAGGGTATACGGATTGTTTACCATGGGATGGATTGTAACAGCTGCAGAGTTGATGGAATGGAGGTCTTGGACCAAGTGGTAGGAACCACAGGGCTTTTTTACTGCCAAGAGGCGGGTGTTATAAGGGGAATGAGTAGATATAAGGAATCTCTTTTGCAAGATGCCTTGAATGATAGGCTGGAGCCTAGGAATTTTTGTTAGGAGAGCAGGTATTGTGATTGGGCCAGAAAATGGAGGGGGGGGGTTGAGACGGATGTGAATGGTGTCATGGTGTGAAGTGATAGAAGGACTTGAAAAATCCAAGACAGTAGGGTCCCCTTGGAAGGCAGTCATGGGAAGGCACTGGCAGATGGAATAAGAGATGGTCCTAAGGTCAGGGTGAGGATCAAGGGAGTGGCAGGTGAGTCTGGATGGAAGTGTATATGAGGGGAGAAGGAAACATAGCCCCCAACTTTGTGAGGATGTCCCTTCCTGTAAGAGATACAGGGCACTGTGGAATGAACAGAAAGGAGTGGGTAAAAATCAGAGAGCCAAAAGCACAAAGAAGGCTAGGTATCTGTAAGGGTTGGTAAGGTTTACCATCTTCCCTGAGAATAGAGGTCATAGAATGAGTACTAGGCCCCCAGAACTCCTTGAGAACTAAATAGGTAGCCCTGGTGTCTTGGGGGGGAAGGAGATAGGCCTCGCTGAAATACACAGTTACCCTGGGTTCCTGTGGAGTGATGGTAGTGGTCGGTGATGGGGACCTGGGCTTTGTCAATCCTCTGCAACCAGTCCTAAGAGTTGGAAAGGGGAACAAGAATGGCTGAATGGCCAGAGACCACTATGGGCTTGTGGGCAGTTAATGGCCCAGTGTCCCTTCTGATGGCATTTAGGATAAGGGCCCAGAGGTTTGCGAGGCTTGGGACATGAATGAGCCCAGGGACCCATCTGACCACATTTAAAACAGGGCCCAGGCAGTCCAGAGGATAGTTGCTGCTGTGGCTTCATCAGAGAATTTTGGTGTGGTGGGGGCTCGTTCACTGGGTTGAAGAAGGAGTCCTGGGTAGGATCTTCTGTCCCTTTGGAAGCAGGTGTAGGGGAGGTGAGAGCTAAGAGGACTTGTGCTGGAGAGCAAGAATTGTAGACAGAGGGCTTAGAATGGAGAGAGAAGAAGATCTGGATGTATGATATCTCTTTCCATTTTCCTGAAAGCTCACAATAGTTGAAAATATCCCTGATAATATTGGGGTCTAGAACCTTTAAGCAGTGATTTAGAGTTTTTATTCAAAGGATATTGAGGCCATATCTGATTGTATAAGCAGATAAGTTTGGGGAGGTTTAGGTCTGGGGTGAGAGAGAGAGAACCTAGATTAACCAGGAGTTTCTACAGGGGGCAGAAATGGATGAGGAGCTACCCCGCGGTAAGATGTAGGAGTTGAGTTTAGAGGTGGGGCATCCCCCAGACTGTAATATCACCTAGTCGAGAGATGGTTAAATTCAGGGGGCCATTACCCCCACTGGGTAAGCATTGGGGCAGCAGCCTGTAGAGGCACTTGAGCACCTGGCCAGGACTACATAATAGGGGCAGAAGCCCACAGAAAGAGCAGAAGCTCTTAGAGATTAATCCATGGCTGAGTGGAAGTCTCACCAGGAACAACTCCCAATCACCCTTGGTATTTTTTTTTTCTCAAAACTCAGGACCCAAATAAAAGACCACCTATAGACCCGGTTGACAGTAGGGATCAGCTGTAGTTGTGAAAGCTGTGACTGGGGGTGCCCCCCAACACATGGCAACCCTGGATATGCAGAATATTCAACAGTCATTTTCCAGACCCGTAGTAGATCATTTAGGTAAACTGCAGACGGGTCTGGAATGTCCGTTGGTGGGTGAGTAGAGAGTGTTCCACAGAATGGAGGGCCTAGTCCCAGGATGGAATCTGGACTGGCGCTTGGGGATGCTCAGTGACTCTCAAAGAGGGGAGCGGGGATCCAGATCCTGGATCTTAGCACCAAAATGAAGGAAAAATGAGGAATCAGACGGGTAAGCAAGAAATAAAAGACAGAGACCAGGCAAAGATACAAAGGAGAGTTTATTTGTCAAAGCTGACAAATAAAGGCCATCTCCTGATAGTGGAGAGAGGCTTGAGTTCTGGGACTTTTATGGGGGAAGGCTCAGGTATCAGAGCTGGGCGGGTCCTAATGTGGGTGATTAGGGGTTGGGTTAGTATGAGGGAGTGATGAGTCTTTCTCAGAAATGCCCTTGGGAGGGGGGGGAAGTGAAACTTTTCCCTTAAATGGCAGCTGTCACTTAAGATGGCCATCCAGATGCCAAGCAAGGGCCTTATACTTATGACTTCAGTATTGTGTACAGTCCTGCTGGAATTCTGGTATTCTGAGCTCCCATCAGAAACACCCACTAAGCTCCACTTACAATAATCTAAAGCTTTTACAGTGTGCATTGGTAAATTATACAAAATTCCACCCACAAATTTCAATAAGCTTTAAAAGCCTCTAAACCACATGCTAGTCACAGCAATGACCCCACTTCTCAGTACCAATTTCTATTTTAGTCAGCTTTTTTTTTTTTTTTTTTTTTTTTGCTGCTGTGACTAAAAGACCTGAAAGGGACAATTGTAGAGGTGTAAAAGTTTATTTAGGGTCTCACATTTTCAGAGGTCTCAGCTGATAGATAGAAGGCTCCATTCCTCGGTGAACATCATGGCAGAAGAGGCAAAAACTCATGCATAGAACATTTTAACCATTTTTTTTTCTTTTGTAAAATCAGTCTCTTAAGGTGTGGTTTTATGGTTTATGTTTGCTCTGTAGACCATTTTCCATTCCCACAGTTGGTATTGAGGCCAGGTTCCAATACAGAAAATTACCAGACCTCTCATTTTCCCAACTGTGATTAGGTCATTTCCCAGGCCAGGCAGCATAAGGAAGTGAGGTGCTATTTTGAACATCAGTGGGTCAAACCTATCCCATTTTTTTAGTATTCAGGGTAGTGGTGAGCCTGGCATATCTGTTGAGAATGAAGTTCCCGTCTGAGTCCGTTATGTTTGGAACATCTCAGAGATGAGTTTCTCATGGCCAGCAAAGCTTCTGTCACTCCCTGGTTCTGCCATATTCATTGCTGCCTCACCACTGAGAATGAACAAGGTCCTTATTTGCTGCATGACAAAGACCCTGGAGGATTCAGACTTACAGAGAGATGACTGACCTCCTTCTGCCACTATAAACTTCTAAATGTGATGACCCATGGAGGGGGGAGGGAGATGGGATACATTCCTCTACTCTGTGGATGAGACTAAAAGAATCTCCAGAAGATAAGTAGGACATAGTAGATATTAGAGGCTTAACATCCTTATTTCAGTGGAGTGAATTCAAAACACATCCCTTTTTGCAGCCAAAGAAACTCATGGAGCACAGAAGCAACAATGGGGAGAATGCCTATAGACTTCTAAGGCTTGATAGGTGAGCAAAGGGAATCTAGGCATTTCCTTATGTACTATGCCTTATAAACTGTTCCTCTCTCAATGGATAGAGTCTGATTGGCTAGAATCTGATGAGGAGGGGAGTGAAAATTTGGGGAGGAATAAGCACAGGAGAGTACAATTCTACTCATATAGAGGTGTCACTGGGGCATTTGCACCGCATTGCTTGATTGAAAAGTAACCCTAAGATATCCTATGACAGCTGCTGGAAGAGAAGGGGAAAAACCTTTGAGATTCACCTGTGAGTTCCCCAGGCCAGAGTCTCACAGTCGTTTCAACCACTTGTTCATTGCTATGTACAATACAAGAGAGGCCCGAAGAACACAAAAAGGATTCCAGATGGCTAAAGTGACCAGCTCAAAGGGAATCAAATCTATATTGGCTCAAGGGGAGCATCTCCATTTATACAATGTCAAGGGGAGCAAGTCCTCTTCTACATTGTCTTAAGTCAATGGAGTCCCCACCTACTCTGGTGAGCGGATATATAGAGTGAGCAGTTCAGGGAGGTGGATGCAAATGTGCTCCTGCCTGGAATACATGCGTAGAAGCCTGAGCCAGTCGGCACACCTCATTCCTACACTGTGATGTCAGCATCCACACAGCTCAGGGTCTTCCAGCTGTTTCTCAGTTCTGTCTGTCTGGGATGGGCATTTCCATTGGAGTCAGTCTGTTTCTGGACATTGGGCCACATAAGCAGGGTATGCAGAAGCATTTCCAGGTGCATTTGGTGATCCTCCTCCTTACCCTCTTCCAACCCCAGTTTCTGTCCGGTGGTTGCCCTGTGGAGGTCCCTTGGGAAGATGAGTGGCTAGATTGGGAGGGGGTATGTCCTTGTGGAGATAGCAGAGAGGGATGGTGGGCATTCCTGCACTTCCAGTAGCATTCTGCTGGGACTGCTTGTCCTCCTCAGGCTGCTGCTGCTGCCCATAGGGCAAGGGAAAGGAAGCCTCACTGGAAAACTTCTTGTGGCAGACTCTGGGAGAATCCTCAGGGCTTGGGCAATTCTTGGGCTTCACCTGGACCACACAGGCCTCCTCCTCGGTTCTTTGGCACTGGAGGATGCATTATGTGGCCACTGAGTTGAACTTTCTACTTGCCATGTACACCCACATGTTATAGTGGTCATAACCCATGTTGATCATGCTTTTCAAAGTTGTGGGATCCAAGAGTTTGGGAAGTGACTCACAAGGAGGACTGGGTAAAGCTTGCTTACCCTGGCTCAGCTATGGGTGCCCCATTACCTAGTCTATGGTGGGCCTCTGCATGGGGTCCACCATGAGTATCTCATGGATTAGGCTCTGGGCTTCCTTAGAGACATGCAAGGGAAAGTCAAATATTCCCTGGTTGACCAGCTTCTTCAGCTGCCTATTGGTGCTTGCAGCAAATGGCCATCTCCCTGTGAATTTAGCATAGAGAACCACACCCAGGCTCCACACATCTGCTGGGGGGGCCTACCCTTGGATGATTTCAGGGGCAATGTAGAGCAGAGTGCCAAAGAAATTCTTCAGCTCTTCCCAGCTGTAAAGCTGATGCCCAGACCAAAGCTGATGACTTTCACATTGCCACTGGAATCCACCACCACATTCTTTGGCTTCAGGTCCAGAGTCACGATGCCCTTCTGGTGGCAGTACTCTAAGGCCCACACAATCTACCTGAACAGTCTGCAGGCCTCCTCCTCCTGCATGCCATCAGTTTCAAGAATGTGGTCCCATAGCTGTCCTCTTCCTG
The DNA here is from genome assembly GCF_964194105.1 of Spermophilus citellus. NCBI lineage: Eukaryota > Metazoa > Chordata > Mammalia > Rodentia > Sciuridae > Spermophilus > Spermophilus citellus. Next base: position 77,237,900 of record NC_138195.1, on the reverse strand, counting down.
TATGCTCCACGATAAGGTAGATATATTTGTTGGTCTCAATGACTTGGAAGAGCTGGATCACATTTGGTGGATCGCCATCATCTCTGGTTCAAAGAGGGAGCAGGAAATTCGATGCTACTTTTGCCAAGACCTTCATGGCAACCTCTGTCCTAGTGAGCAGATGGCGGGCGAGTTTCACTTGGGCAAAGCCCCCTGCACCAACGTCCTACAGGACTATAAAATGGTCCATGAAGGCAGTTCACAGCAGGAGCTCTTCCCCTGCAGTGCTACACTGCTCTCATTACTCTGATGGCTCATCCTGAACTGAAACATGGATGCTAGCTAAAACCAAGATAATAAACCCAAACAAACAAAACAGAAAATGAAAGCAAGGAAAACAAAATAAAAAAAACCCCAATATCCAAAGACCTCAATAACCAGCCACCAGCCACCAACCACCACCAAATGCACTATCTGAGAATCCGACAGGTCACCACCAAGAGCTACCTGTATTTTATAGAAAAAAAAACCCCACCCTGCTGTAGCCACTTTCTTATATACCCACAGTTTGAAATTCTCTCATAATAGCTCCTTTTGAGGTTAGAGCAAGAAATGACCTAGTCAACCTGGGCATAACCCCCTGTGGTCATCTTACTTTGAAGCCTCCAGGACATTTCCAACTTTCATAATAAGAATAATAAATTTCTCTAAAACATTTATTTTGTTTAGTGAGTTTTGGAGACTGATGTTTACTTGTTTAGAGATTAAAATGTGTAGTGTACTTCAATGATCTTTTCATTTCAGGTCTGAAAACCTGTTATC